>NW_017802492.1:743136-816030 GCF_001625305.1 Branchiostoma belcheri
AACTACACACACACACACACACACACACACACACAGACAAACGCTACTGAAAACATAACCTTCTTGGCGAAGGTAATGATAGGAAAGTGTATAGCCGTATCACGTCACTTATATCATTTACATCATTTATATATAGGCTCACAGTGGATTTTATTTACAGGAGAGGCTCCCGAAGATCTGTCCACGCTGGAAGAGGAAATCGGCGTGGGGGTCGATGAGTTTGTGGAAGCTGTTGAGGCCGGTACGTTTACACTCTCCATCTATATGCGGGCGTTGTTATAGCTGGCCATGTGCACATGTAGAACCTAATGGCTTGGTGTTATTGGTGTTTTCAGATATGACAGCAATAAAGCAATAAAGGGCACACGTTACTGTGTTATATCCGGAAATCCTTTATTAGCTCCTTACAGTTAGAAAAGAAATATACATACTTGCCGAAAATAGAATTGTTCAAACATATTATGACATCCAAGCGCTATGATATAAATGAAAAACTATGTAAATTTGTTCATACATGTTTTAAGAGAAGAGATCCTGTAGTTGGATCCTGTAGATAGAGAAATAGCATACGAATGTAACAATTGCTTCTTCTATTCTTGTACCCACAAGTTATTTAACTTAAGTGCATTTGGCCCGTGTAGGGCGTGAACATGCAATAAAGTTCATTGTCATTGTCATTGTTAACTTAAATTTTGCTGTTGTAGATTTGATAAGGGTGACATTGTTATATGCCATACGTTGATTGTTTTATCCTGTAGTTGCTGAGCTGGAATGGCTGCCTGGTGATCCGGACACGGTGGTCGACCCATCCGGAAAACCCACGGATAAAGAAGGCCCAGGGAAAGCCCTGGATGGAGATCCGGAGACGTTCTGGAGCCCAGAAGGAACTGAGTATGGATATGTTGTTTAGTTGTCTTATCGTTTTACAAACTGAATGTGTTAATCGTAGGATAAAATGTATGAATGCTTTTTCGCAATCGTTAAAACACTGCAGTGGCTTTTCATTATGATTGTCCTTCAGATCTTTAGATCCTCTACATTTGTACAAAATGGACTTAGCATGATGTTTGTCTACATAAATAAAAAAAATTTATACAATTCAGCTATGAGTTCTTCAGCAGTTAGGCCCACTTCTCATTAACATAATCATTGCTTTGCTTCACCATATACAGATACCTGACTGTTTGTTCTCATTATTAAGGAACTGGATCATCACTTTTGACATGGGCACTGAGTACACCATGGACAAGGTCAAAATCGTCAACATCGGGGACACAGATCACGACATCAAGGAGTTCACTCTCCTCTCGTCACCCACCGGGAAAAAGGACAGCTTCGTCACCGTGAAGGAGTTCACAGATGTGCAGCCAGGCACCAAGGAGCCGCAGGTGTTCGGGGGGTTCGTGGTGACCGCCCAGTTCTTCCAGATCCTCATCACGCAAACCCACGAGGGGCACCAACCGCAGGTCGTTGAGATTCAGTTTGAAGGAAAAGAAGGTGAGATTCGCGGTTTTATATATTCCAACATTTCATGACTAGACATGGACACTCAAGTTATATCAGCTTATTTCATGCCTCCACCAACAATATAATTATATAGAACAAATACAAGACAGGACAATACTTATTTCACTCAAGTTAAGTGAGGAAAGTGCCTTTCCCAAGGACACAAGATCGGTGGCATGTCAGGACTCGAACCCGGGACCTCTTGGTTCCAAGTCGAGCACTCTGACGTTACGCCAGATGGCCCCACCAGATTCGTGGTTGTAGATAGATACAATGTTCAACTTTATTCCAGCACAAAGATTACACAGAGACCACTGTCGCCTTCATCAGGGTAACTAATGACCAATCACGTCAAAACGTAATCTCGCAAGAGTAATGCGGTTACAGACAAGTTATTAATTACCCTGATGAAGGCGACAGTGGTCGTTGAAAATTTGATCTCTGTGTAATCCTTACGTTGGAATAAAGTTCAACATTTTACTGTGATGGCTACCAACACAGATGAACTTTCATGAAGATGTTACAAAATTGTAGAATTGTCTCTTGTTAACGGACGTTATGAAGTATGTACTGAGAGAGTCTATCATACTGCAGGTACTTTGCCAGATGGTGTTGACCCAGAAGACTTGACTAAAGATATCCCGGCTGGAGTGGAGATTGCGGAAATCGTAGCGGCTGTTAGTGACGGTAAGACTGTTTGTTGTATTCGGTGAAGGTTAGACACCCAGGTAATAAGATACAATATACGCCAAAAAACAGTTACTGACAAGCAACTGGGTATGATTTTGGAAACGGCCAGACAAATTTGCATATCAATCAATAGTTCGTACTTATAAACCTACTTTTCTGACGAAAGGTAGTGGATGCCTTCTGAAACGTCATTATTTTTGGGCATTATTGAATATCAATTTGGCACATTCACTGTTTACAAACAAGGTACAAACAAGATTTTATACTGGAGGGGAGGACACAGCTATTGAGATGATGACTTCATTAGAATTTATGGTATTCCCGCCAAACTTCACCCAGTTGGTTGATGTTTGCATCGGCCTACATACTAACTAGATTTATCTATCGGTTTTGTCCTAGAAGGTAAGTATAAAATAACTTTCGCCAGGGAAATTGGCAGTTGGAACATAGAGCTAACATCAGAACGTTAACTTAACTAAAAAGCTTAACTAATACTTAGTAACCATTTGTCATCTCTCCATGCAGTACAAGACACCGACTGGATTCCTAACGATGAGGGCTGGGTCGTCTTCTCCTCGGACAACCCGGAGGAAGGACACGAACCCGAGAAAGCTTTCGACAACGACCCGACAACGTATTGGACCACTGAGGAGGACGACGTCGAATATTGGTTCATTGACGTCGACCTAGGAACACCCTACACGGTAGACAAGGTGCGCATCACCAACACTGGTGACGAGGACCATGACGTGGAGTCATTTATCCTGTACAGGTCCCCCTCTGGTGCTCCCGAGACCTGGACACAGGCAGTAGTAGTCCAGGGAGTGCCAGTTGGGGAGGAGGAACCTCAGGAGTTTGGAGACTTTGTGGTGTCCTCCCGATTCTTTAGCGTTGTCGTCACGAAGACAAGTGGAGGCCAGGCACCACGGTTGGCGGAGTTCGAGTTTCATGGCATAGAAGGTATATATTATAACAATAACAATACAGTCTTATGATTCGTGTCTGGTTCTATGATTGATTCCCTTTGCAAATTTGGAAAAGAGAACCACTTGTCATTACAAATAGTTCTTCCTTTTGATTTTATTAGCGTATACGAAAGACTGAAACGTAACATGATTATGTTTCATCTTCTATTAATAGGTGGTCTTCCAGAAGGGCTTCAACCTGAGACAACCTTTGAGGAAGTACCAGAAGAAATGGCACCAGCACCGGGTCCTGGACCAGGGCCAGGACCAGAGGAAGGAGCACCCGGTCCAGAAGGAGCACCCGGTCCAGAAGGAGCACCTGGTCCAGAAGGACCAGAAGGTCCCGAAGGAGAAGAACCAGAAGAACCCGGAGAAGAAGAGCCAGGAGAAGAAGGGCCAGGGGAAGAAGGACCAGGAGAAGAAGGGCCAGGGGAAGAAGGACCAGAAGAAGAAGAAGAACCAGAAGAAGAAGAACCAGGAGAAGAAGGACCAGAAGAAGAAGAGAACCAGAAGAAGGAGAACCAGGAGAAGAAGGGCCAGGAGAAGAAGGGCCAGAAGAAGGAGAACCCGGAGAAGAAGGGCCTGAAGAAGAAGAACCAGAGGGAAACCGCCCCGACCTTGTGCAATTAGTAGAGACAACCAAATTAGGTATGGCCACTATTTTCTGAATCAGTTGATTGGTGTAAAAGGAAAAGGTTGACACAACTGTAGCAAACTGTAAGTCACAATGGGCAACAGTAATGCATGACATCGGTGCTTGCAGATGCAAGCTCTCTTTGATGCTCACTAAAACATTGATTTGAACTTGTCTTCCAGTGCAAACTTTGGATTGGCTACCATCAAAGCCGACGTGGGCTATAGAGGCATCGGGCGTCCCAAAAGAGGAGGATGGAATCGTCTATGATCCACCAAAGATCCTCGACAACGACGGGCAGACATACTGGGCACCACAAGGCTTGGAAAGGTTTGTCGTAACATCCTAGTAATACAATACAGGACGTATTGATTGACGTGTATATTTTTCATGTTGATTCCCTCAAGGCGCAGCATTTGCAAGTGCGAAGAGGGTAACGTTTTTAAGCATCTTTCTATTTTCAAATCTGCAGGTACTTCAATAATTGGTATATAATTTTCGACTTGGAAACAACGCACACAATCGACAAGATCAGTGTCACCCATCTCGGTGACACGGTACATGACGTGAAGACCTTCACCCTGTCGTACGCGACAGAAGACGATCCTGATACCTTCCTTCCCGTCAAGTCATTTGAGGGGGTCCAACCGGCTGTCAACGATCCTCAAGAGTTCGCAGGATTCCTCACTCCGGCACGTTACTTCAGGATCACCATCACTGCTACGTACCAAGGGTACGAGCCATACCTTGCTGGACTTGACTTCCACGGTGTTGAAGGTACGTGTGACCACACGTGTTGTACTACATACCATTTTAAAAAAATATATTCTAAGATATTCCAATCACAAGACATGGTGGGGACACAATCAAGTTTTTGCAACTTATATTGTTAGAGCCTGAAACGCGTTATACAGGCAAATTGTAACAAAGTCGCTATTTCTCTTGGAAATGGTCGGAAATCATGTTCTTGCATTCCTAACTTAAATGCCGTAACCAACACGGGACAATACAATACTCATTTTTACCTGCATGGGCGAAGTGAGGAAAGTCGTGTTAAGTGCTTTTACCGAGGGCACAAGATCGGTGGCATGTCAGGACTCGAACCCGGGATATCTTGGTTCCAAGTCGAGCATTCCACTTGACCCCGCTACCACACACCATTCACAGTACATGTATGATGTGAATTTTGCGTTGCAGTTGTTTTCCCCACAGCATTCTGCAATCGTGACTTTTTAACACTTCTGGTTGTATTAATACAACATTTTTTCTTTTCACACTCATTTCAGGAGAGCTACCCGAAGACCTCGATCCTGATAGCGTACTGGAAGATACGGGTCTTGACGTTGCTGACCTAGTGGCTATTATTCCTATCCGTAAGTATTTAAGTTTTTTAACCTTATCTATTCATTTTGGCTGAAGATGCTGCCAAGACTGCCCAACCAACATGAGCTAGTGTTACTTAGTACTAACATTGAGGATAAGACGAGACGGGGATTTGCCAGGCCTCCGTCCGGTTGATTTGTAGTGAATAGGATTTGAACTAGACCACGCCAGGGGTATGCCCCTATTTAAAAACTTTAGCTTCTTGACAATTTTAGAAAACAGTGCATGCAATACAAAAAATGAAGCTGGGCAACATTTGAGAACTTGTAATGTCTACCAAGATAAACATAGTATTACGTATTCCATATTTTTTCCATATTTCTTTAGTGGAGGCTTCTGATTGGCTGCCCGAACCGAAAGCTCCTGTCGAACCCGTGGAGGAAGATGGCGTGACTTATGTAGAGTTTGACTACGAGGTCACGTACACCATGGACAAGATTGAGATCACCGACACCACAGTGCAATCCTTCACCCTGGAGACCTCAACCACAGGAGAACCCGACACTTGGGAAGTCGTGAAAACGGTCGACGACCTGCCAGAGGAACCTGACCAACCAAGACAGGTCACTGGCTTCCTGGTTTCGTCGCGCTTCTACCGCATCACCGTCACGTCTACGTATGAAGAAAAGAAACCGGAATCCATAGCGGTCACCACTTTCCATGGTGTTGAAGGTAATCTTTTATTTTCATTCCATTAATTTGAATTGCGACATAATTCACATGCTATGCTATGTGTTGATATGCCAATGAGCTCTATTTTTGGGCACCAGATATAACACACCTTATTTCTGTTCTATTTTTGCAAAGCAAAACAGGTGTGGATCGGTGAACAACTATCTATGGTCCTTCTTGTTCACTGCGTAATCTATCAAAATACAAGCTATTAAAAGCATTCATGATGTTTTGCTGTTACCTTGTAGGGAAGATACCTAAAGGGGTTAACACGGAAGGCATCGAAGACCTTCTGGCCGACAAGATAGACATGGAGACTATTGAAGAGGTGGTTGACAAAGGTATTTATCAATATACTACATGTACATATATAACGTGTGTAACGTATTATGTTTTGAAAACCTCTGATCACTTCACTATAGGGTTTGTTTGTCTTTAGCTGATAACAGTTTGCGTTTAAATCTAATTCAGCTGTATGACGATGTGGATCATTGTCATGTTTGTCGAATCTGTTGAAATAACCCATCAACCAATGGTTTTATATAAAAAGCAACACTTGCATATTTTACATTATACACTACAGCGTTGTACAAAGTAAGATATTTTCTCAATTCAAACATTTGGGTATTTTGTTCAGTCGTCGAGGCCAAGTGGTTGCCCGGCAAGCCAAGTGAACCAGAAGAGGATGAGGACGGAAGTACCAGCGTGGTTTTTGACTTCGAAACAGAACATACTTTCCACGAAGTGAACATAGTGGACGAGTCCGTGAAGTCATTTACATTAGAGGTAGGTAGTGAATTTCGTTTAGGGCTACAAAACTGAATTTATTTAGTGGTAGTGATTTTGATTTGGTACTTTCTACTATCATTCAATTAATAAAAGCAGAAAAGATTTGGAGGGCCAAGAAGACATTGATTAAAGAGTAAAAACTAAAACAGGATACCCTTTCTTAATGCTTCCATCTCCTAAGAAAAATGAGATTGGAAATTCGTCACTACTAGATAAATTCAATGTTAAATACATTTTGTACAATACCATTTCACAACGACAATACTTTATTTAAAATAAGGTTTCTACTGAGGAAAAACCTGACACGTGGACTGTGGTGACAACATTTGACGATGTTAAACCTCAAGATTACTCTGGCTTCGTAGTGACGGCAAGGTTCATGCGCATTGTTGTTACCGAAACGTATCCAGGCAAGACGACCACCCTAGTGAGCACAACGTTCAACGGATCGCCAGGTGGTTTACTTATAAGAATATCGGGATTCAAGGGACAGTCAAATTGCACAATATTATCATAATATAATTATAGTTTAGCATTATCTAAATGGCCAAAGAATACAAAATGTATCAAACTTGTCACTATGTTACCAGTAGATGTATCTGTCCACTTTTATTATTTCCCCAATAATTGCTGTCAAACTTTTAGCTTTCTTCTTCTAAATCACTTAATATTGTTTTATTTCCCACTGAAATAAAGAAAATCTGTTATCTTTTAGGTGGGTTACCTGTAACTCCGAAACTTGAAGAAATAGAGGAAGAAGAAGGGCCAGAGGAAGAAGGACCAGAAGAAGGACCCGAGGGTGAAGAAGGACCAGAGGGTGAAGAAGGACCAGAGGGTGAAGAAGGGCCAGAGGGTGAAGAAGGACCAGAGAGTGAAGAAGGACCCGAGGGTGAAGAAGGACCCGAGGGTGAAGAAGGACCCGAGGGTGAAGAAGGACCCGAGGGTGAAGAAGGGCCAGAGGGTGAAGAAGGGCCAGAGGGTGAAGAAGGACCAGAGGGTGAAGAAGGACCCGAGGGAGAAGAAGGACCCGAAGGTGAAGAAGGACCAGAGGGTGAAGAAGGACCCGAGGGAGAAGAAGGACCCGAAGGAGAAGAAGGACCTGAGGGTGAAGAAGGACCCGAAGGACCTGAGGGAGAAAAAGGACCCGAAGGACCTGAGGGTGAAGAAGGGCCAGAAGGGCCTGGGGGTGAAGAAGGGCCAGAAGGACCTGAGGGTGAAGAAGGGCCTGAAGGACCTGAGGGTGAAGAAGGGCCAGAAGGACCCGAGGGACCTGAGGGTGAAGAAGGACCCGAAGGACCTGAGGGTGAAGAAGGACCCGAAGGACCTGGGGGTGAAGAAGGACCAGAAGGACCCGAAGGACCTGAGGGTGAAGAAGGACCCAAAGGACCTGGGGGTGAAGAAGGACCAGAAGGACCCGAAGGACCTGAGGGTGAAGAAGGACCTGAGGGTGAAGAAGGACCCGAGGAACCTGAGGGTGAAGAAGGACCCGAGGGTGAAGAAGGACCCAAAGGACCTGGGGGTGAAGAAGGACCCAAAGGACCTGAGGGTGAAGAAGGACCAGAAGAACCTGAGGGTGAAGAAGGACCTGAGGAAGAACCAGAACAACCAGAAGAAAATGAACCGGAGGGACCTAGACCAGATCTTGTTAGTGTTGTGGAGCTTGTCCATTTTGGTAAGTAATACCGTATTTTGCTTTTTTAATAATAGTTATATGTTTCTGACTTGACGGGCACTGCCATTACATTGTGATCCCTAATCGAGCGCTGTGTTGAATATTGACCTTCTTCGCCCTCAGGTCATATTATATAATTTAATGAATTGGGCATTCTTTGGACTTACATGTATATCGATATGACAGTATGACTTTTAACATATGTATAACAATTTGACCGCTTCTCTTTCAGTTCAGACATTCAGTAAGCTGCCTGTTAAGCCCAGTATGGTCGCAGAGGCAGCTGGAATTCCCCTGGAGAAGGACGGAGTTGTGTTTGACCCTACTAAGGTCTTCGATGGAAACCCGGACACATATTGGGCTCCTACAGGTCTACCCAGGTTTGTTTGTAATTCGTAATACTTGAATTTTGCCAACTAAATCAATTCCCCCACGGTACCAATGTATTTATGGTGTTCCGAAGTTAGTTACAGTGTAACATCTATAACTCTATGATAGATAAATTGAACCATCTTGAATTTGCATTGTGGTCTGCAAGGGGAATGGCGAAGGGAAACGTGACGTTCGGTATTTTTTTTCACCAGCAACTTCAATAAATGGTGGTTTATTGTGGACCTCGAGAAGACTTTCACAATCGATAAGGTGACCATCACCAACACCGGGGACACGACACACGACACAACGTCTTTTACCATATCAACATCCGACACGAGTGACCTGGAAAGTTTCACGGTGGTGAAGAAATTTGACGTTGATCCTGGGACCGATGAGCCTCAGGACTTCGGTGGATTCCTCGTCACCACCCGTTACATCCTCATCACCGTCACATCCACGACGGGTGGGGAGGAGCCACACGTGGCCGAAGTCACTATCCACGGCGTGGAAGGTCAGTGGTTTTTCGCTAATTTTTTTTAACGGGGTGGTTCAATGCAAGGCGTATACGACCACTTCTCGGCATTGAACTAGAAATATGGGAGAAACATGGCTATGTCAAGAGATGGCGGTGAGTGGTGATTTGAAAGCCTGTAGATTGTATATTGGTGGGAAACTTGTCAGGGAGGGAATTACAAAGCTTGGCCGTACGGGGAAAGAAACTCACTGTAAAAAGATTTCGAACAAGGAATTTGGACGGTGAAGTTGTGTGAGCTAGTGGAGAACCTAGTGGAACGCTTAAAAGTTCTGAGTGGTGGAACTAGTTGAGTGAGTTCTGCAGAGCAATGACCATGAAAATGTCTGTAAAAGAGGTATAAAGAGACAACATTTCGTCTATGGGAAAGGGGGTCTAATCCATCCCCTACATGAAAATCTTCCGTAAATCTACTTCATTGCATCATCTTTCATGCTGCTTAACCCAATACCAAGTGGATTATTAGCAGCCGCACAGGTGTTAATCATAAAACAAGCGACCAGTACAAATGAAACAAAAGTAATGACGGTAAAGGTACATAAGGAACAAAACTGATTCTGTGGGTGTAAAAGACAAGTGAATTTAGTGTGTTATTCTTTTGTGGACGTATTCATTTCAATTTCACAAGTTCCTGACCGATAGATAGAATGTACACTATTGTGATTCTGAATAACTATTCTGATGCAGACAGAAAAATAGGTTATGGTTATTATTTTCCATATTTTGTGTAACATAGATTATATATATTCGTTGCAGGCGATGTGCCAGAAGACGTTGAACCAGACACCATTGAGGAAGACACGAATACAGACATCGGAACGTTAGTGCAACTGCTCCATGTCTGTAAGTCTCATTCTAGTATCATTGTTCTAGTATCGTTCTATGTCACAAAAGTACATGTATGTGTGGAACGTTTTATTAGGGACGTTTTTATTATTTGTCTAGGCGTGACTTTGCAAACCTTTGACCTCTTTCACTGAATAACTACCTCATTGTGAAGTTTATTCTTAAGGCCTAGGTCCTATTCTTCCCGAAGCAACAAGCACGTCTATAGACTATGAGTTTGTCGAAATGAAGTCCCAACAAACTATGTACCATATACAATACCTTGTTCATATATTTTCTTCACATAGTTGAAAAGACGGATTGGTTGGTGAAACCATCTACTCCAGCCGAACCAGTCGAAAAGGACGGTACAACAACCATTACCTTTCAATTTGACACTGACCGCACACTGGACACAATCAAGGTTCCAGACCCTACCGTCAAGTCATTCCGGTTGGAAAGTTCACCAACTGGAGAAGACGGTACGTGGACTGAGGTTACTACTGTGAGCGAGGTACCCAGGGAGCCAGACGAGCCGAGGGAGTTCGGTGGATTCCTCGTGACTGCTCGAGTGTTCCGTATTGTCGTGACGTCGACGTATGAGGACAAGAAGCCCACTCAACTGACAACGATCGAATTCCACGGAACAGAAGGTAATCGTCGAGAATCATGCATAGAAATAGATAATGGATTTTAGATTAAGTTATTGAAGAAAGGACAAAATGTTCTTTAGGTGTGATCAATGTATTTTTTATTTTATTTTGAGATATGTACCCAATTATTGCACTTCCTCCCAAGACATGTTTCATGAAATGTCATATTGTTTTTCCTTTTTTTCAGAGAGCATCCCGAAGGGAGTAGACCTACCAAAAGCCATAGAAGGGCTGACTGGCAAGATAGATCTACCCACGCTAGAAGACGTTGACGATACAGGTAGATTATGGCAAAGCTTCTTCTCATGCATATCATACTGGCGTTGTCACTTGGTCTTTGTGCTGCTTTATGATCTTTGTGCTGCTTTATTGCTTAAGGCCATAACCAGATTGTTTATTTGCACAACAGCAATGAAAAATTATACATAATACACTAATGATAAATAAAACAGGTGCAGGAGGAGGGAAAAAGCTTATTTAGCTTATGCTAAGCCCTCCTCCTCTATAAAGCTCCCATACTTAATACACTGTACATGGGAGCGGGCCAAAAAAGCTCCTATGCACTGTCTATACTAACCCAAACTAAACATAATTGAATTGAAATAATACATACATAAGGAATTGTTATCAAAATAATTCAAACATGGGCAAAATGATACAATAACAATAATGAAACAATAGTATACATAAATTGAGATGAAATGAAATTGATATGAAATAATACATACATACATAAAGAATTGTTAGCAAAATAATTCAAACATAGGCAAAATGAAACAATAACAATAATGAAACAATTAATAGTATACATAAAATTTAAAAAAATAATAACTGAAGTTATTGATTTCCAGTGGCTAAAGCAACGTGGATCCCTGGAAGCCCAAGTGAGCCTGTTGAAGAGGACGGGGTCACCTATGTTGCATTCACCTTCGACACGGATACAACCGTAGAACAAGTCCGAATTTCCGACGACTCCGTCAAATCCTTCACAATACAAATGTCCCCGACGGGAGAAGAGGGTACTTGGGTTGATGTCAAGTCATTCGATGACGTTGAGCCCCAAGACTTTGGCGGATTTGTGGTCACAAGCCAGTTCGTTAGGATCGCCGTTACGCAAACATATGAAGGGAAAAAGACAACGCTGGTGAAAACGGAATTCCACGGTGCACCAGGTGAATACCAAACACACTAGGGAACATTTATCTCTCAAAATTAAATCCTGGTACATCTGGAAAAGAACATCCAAATATTCATTCCATAAATGTGCTCTATTGGTTTTCAAATACATTTCTAAATATACATGTACATTAAGAGGTGTATTATTTCTCATACAGGCGGTCTGCCCGAAACACCCGACTTTGAAGAAATAACCCCTGAGTCAGCGTCACCACTCCAGGGGCCTGCCGCAGCAAGCCCAGAGGGAGCACCTGGCCCAGAAGGTCCAGAAGAAGGAGGTCCAGAAGGTCCTGAAGGGGCTGGCCCAGAAGGTCCGGAAGGTCCAGAAGAAACTGGCCCAGAAGGTCCGGAAGGTCCAGAAGGAGCTGGTCCAGAGGGTCCAGAAGGTCCGGAGGGGGCTGGCCCAGAAGGTCCAGAAGGAGCTGGTCCGGAAGGTCCGGAAGGTCCTGAAGGAGCTGGTCCAGAAGGTCCGGAAGGTCCAGAAGGAGCTGGTCCAGAAGGTCCAGAAGGAGCTGGTCCGGAAGGTCCAGAAGGTCCAGAAGGAGCTGGTCCGGAAGGTCCAGAAGGAGCTGGTCCAGAGGGTCCGGAAGGTCCAGAAGGCCCGGAGGGGGCTGGCCCAGAGGGTCCGGAAGGTCCAGAAGGAGCTGGTCCAGAAGGTCCAGAAGGTCCAGAAGGAGCTGGTCCAGAAGGTCCAGAAGGAGCTGGCCCAGGAAGGTCCGGAAGGTCCAGAAGGTCCAGAAGGTCCAGGAAGGAGCTGGCCCAGAAGGTCCGGAAAGGTCCAGGAAGGAGCTGGTCCGGAAGGTCCAGAAGGTCCAGAAGGAGCTGGTCCAGAAGGTCCAGAAGGAGCTGGCCCAGAGGTCCGGAAGGTCCAGAAGGAGCTGGCCCAGAGGGTCCGGAAGGTCCAGAGGAGCTGGTCCAGAAGGTCCAGAAGGAGCTGGTCCGGAAGGTCCAGAAGGTCCAGAAGGAGCTGGTCCAGAGGGTCCGGAAGGTCCTGAAGGAGCTGGCCCAGAGGGTCCGGAAGGTCCAGAAGGAGCTGGTCCAGAAGGTCCGGAAGGTCCAGAAGGAGCTGGTCCGGAAGGTCCAGAAGGAGCTGGTCCGGAAGGTCCAGAAGGTCCGGAAGGCCCAGAAGGTCCAGAAGGAGCTGGTCCAGAGGGTCCGGAAGGTCCAGAAGGAGCTGGTCCAGAGGGTCCGGAAGGAGCTGGTCCGGAAGGTCCGGAAGGTCCAGAAGGAGCTGGTCCGGAAGGTCCAGAAGGTCCAGAAGGAGCTGGTCCAGAAGGTCCAGAAGGCCCAGAAGGAACTGGCCCAGAGGGTCCGGAAGGTCCAGAAGGAGCCGGTCCAGAAGGTCCAGAAGGAGCCGGTCCAGAAGGTCCAGAAGGAGCTGGCCCAGAGGGTCCGGAAGGTCCAGAAGGAGCTGGTCCAGAGAGTCCAGAAGGAGCTGGTCCAGAAGGAGCTGGCCCAGAGGGTCCGGAAGGTCCAGAAGGAGCTGGTCCAAAGGGTCCGGAAGGAGCTGGCCCAGAGGGCCCAGAAGGTCCAGAAGGAGCTGGTCCGGAAGGTCCAGAAGGAGCCGGCCCAGAGGGTCCGGAAGGTCCAGAAGGTCCAGAAGGAGCTGGCCCAGAGGGTCCGGAAGGTCCAGAAGGAGCTGGTCCGGAAGGTCCAGAAGGTCCAGAAGGAGCTGGTCCAGAAGGTCCGGAAGGTCCAGAAGGAGCTGGTCCGGAAGGTCCAGAAGGTGCTGGCCCAGAAGGTCCGGAAGGTCCAGAAGGAGCTGGACCAGAAGGTCCAGAAGGAGCTGGTCCAGAGGGTCCAGAAGGTCCGGAGGGGGCTGGCCCAGAAGGTCCAGAAGGAGCTGGTCCGGAAGGTCCAGAAGGAGCTGGTCCGGAAGGTCCAGAAAGTCCGGAAGGAGCCGGCCCAGAGGGTCCAGAAGGAGCTGGTCCGGAAGAAGGTCCGGAGGAACCTAGTAAGCCAGAGGAACCTACTTTGCCAGAGGGCCCTGATGTCACCATTCTGGCACGTCTTGTTACGATAGGTAATGGCTTTTCTTGTCTTGTTTTTGGATTACTATTGCTGTTTGACGTAACTAAAAATAAAACGTTAGACCTTCATGTTTAATGCCATGTAATAAACTGCCTTTAAACTTAAATTAGATTTGTTCTGTCACAAGACGACAACGGACAAACGCACTTACTATAATTATCTTTAACTCCATTAGTGAAAACCTTCACCTGGATCCAAGAGAAGCCAACGGTTTCCGAGGCATCCGGTACCCCAGAAGTCATAGATGGTGTGACGATGGGTCCAGAACAAGCCTTCGATGGGGCCTTCGATACCTTCTGGAGTCCGTCCGGCTTAGCGATTAATTTTAACCAATGGACAATAGTGATAGACCAGGGTCAGCCAACTACAGTAGACAAGATAAGCATCACTACCACTGGCGATACAGAACACGACGTGACGTCCTTCACTCTGCAAATCCCCGGGGCAGATCCCACGACTTGGGAGAACGTTGCAACCTTTACGACAGTCAGAGCGGGCACAAGGGAGCCACAGGCATTTGAAGGCTTCTTGGTGACGTCTCAGGTTTTCCGTATAGTCATCACAGGAACCACGTCAGGGATGGCTCCCAGAGTGGCGGGAATCAGTTTCCACGGACAGCCAGGTAGACTTTTGTTTATTTGGTTTGCCGTAGAATTTGGGCGTTATTTGTAGACTCATCAGTACATCACAAATTTATCTGCATGTCATTTCATTTATTTATTTATTTTACCAGTATATCACACTCAGGTCTGTGGCCTGTTTTTAGGTGTCCCTTGGCACACTTAAACTCATTAAATAAAACTGAATAGTCGTCGGTTCACTTACGTCAGACGAGATTATGTCTGTAACGAGGGCTATAAATGTTACACATTTTTTGAGCTAACGAAATGCTTGTCTTTTTTTTTTTCAGGAAATCCACTTGCCGAACTGGACCTGAGCAGCATAGATACGACACTCGGAATCCCGTATGCCCAAGTAGTTGGACTAGTGACAGAACGTAAGTTGTCATTTGTTAAGAGACAACTAAATACATTATTGAAGCACCAGCGCCATAGAATCCTTTCTGCAGCCCCATCCATACACTCATGGCATAGCATCCTGACACTTATAATCACATCATTTCAAATTGCTTTGTCACATCTACAATATGTAATACTACTTAGTAAATGCGTCTGTCACGCAAAAAATATAGGCAACACCCTTGCCTCCACTGTTGAACACCTTGCTCAACAACACCTAACCACATCTCTCCTGCTCCAGGGGTCTCACAGATGCACTCCACGGCCACACGTTCATTGCCCAATCAAAAAATTCTGTGCTTCCTCCAGCTGGGCCACACCAAACATTTAATTGTTGTACAGTAACTGTTATACAAATTATTTAAATTGCAGTGTGATTTATTAGATAATGTTATTTGTGTATAACGTTATATCTTGTTCTAACTATTTATTGTTGTTCCTATGTCATATGTCCAGGTATGTGTTAGGTGTGCACGCTATCAGCATCCATGCTGTCTAGTGCACACTTTGTATTGTCATGTTACAATTCTAGATAAATGTCTGATTGCTTATTTCTATCTGCAGTGTCATCCGCCCAATTCCACCGGCTGGCAGGGAAACCGGAATGGATACAAGAGGCCACAGCAGACGCAGCTTCTGTTTTTGATGGCACCGATGACACATTCTGGAACCCTGAGGGCTTCGGCAGGTATAAAATTCTTTTTCCATATCTGTTCTTGTAATGCATCATCGTCAATGCAAAATATATGTTTCTAGGTTCTTCAACAGTGAATGCCAATGGAGCAAGGAGCTTCTGCAGCATATAAGTTTGGACGTGCATGACCAGCTACAGAGCGCTACGGGTACACACGTACTGATGGAAATACAGTATTTAACTGTTAATATTAATGGGCATTACACTGCTACTGAATGAAGTTTCAATTTCCCCCTCAAAAGCAATTAGTGAAGTTAACTGCTCTACATTTAGCAAAAAAACTCAAACCCAGACAAGGAAGACCACGTGAAGGTCTCCTTAGTAGCCTTGTCGACGACTGTAAACTTTATCTCAATCATAACATCAGACTCGAATCTCACGTACTGAAATATCTTAGAGACTTGGCAAGAGACAAACGAAGATGGATTGGACTGAACAGAGACATACACTGATTTGGCCTGTCAGTTGTAGTTTGCTAATCGTAGTCTGCTAATATACAGCCAAGAACAGTTCTTTATTATTATTAACTGCTCTACGTACCCACATACATTTGTAATGACATTTCAACTGATTCTTAAATATGTAATTACTGTCTTTATCTGATTTCTCGTTAGATTCTACAACGAGTGGTACCTGAGTTTCGACTTTGGTGAGCCTTACACTATCGACGCGGTCAGCATCCAGAACCAGGGAGACACGGACCACGACGTGAAGACGGCCGTCCTGCAGCTGTCCCAGACCGGCGCGCCCGGCAGCTGGACCGGCATGATCCTGATAGAGTGCGTGGCGGGCAGCTCGGTTCCGCAGACCTTCCGCGGCTTCCTGGGGACGGCACAGTACTGGCGACTCCTGATCACCAGCACGTTCTCCGGGTATCAACCTCAGATCAGGGAGATAGGCTTCACCGGAATGGTCGGTGAGTGACTCTAAAACAGCATCATCATCTTCGCCGCACTCATTTATCTGTCGACGATGCGGGCCTCCACAGCTCTCCACTGTCCTACGTCCTGTGCTGTCCTTCGGGCTCCTTCCCAAGTGATACCCATATCATCTCTTCTAAGTCTCTCATGACAGTTTTTTCCCATTTCATTTGTTGTCCTCCCCTGCTTCTTTTTCCTTGTGGTGCCCAGTTCAGTGCCATCCGGGGGAGGCGCGTTCTTGGCATCCTTGCCACATGGCCTAGCCATCTTACTTGTGCCCTGCGTACCAAGGTAGACAGACTGGGTTGCCCTGTTCTCCTACGGCTCTTAGTAACATGTTGAACAACACAAGGATTGTTTCAACTTGTTTTGTGGTAGACAGTCAGGAGGATTGACTCTGCTTGGTGTTTAACACATAACCTTGTTCTGTAGGTTCGCCTCCAGGAGGAATTGAGGTGAACACTGCGAAGCTCGAATCAACCTCAGGATTCTCTATCGGCGAATGGGTGGAGTCAGTCCAACAAGGTACGGTAGAAACGTTTAACGGACAAAAATATAAAGAACTTTATTGACACAACAAAAGTACAGCGACTTTCGTAAGGTCTTTAGCTACATGTAGACATACAAACAGATACGTGCACGTGGGTACAACAAAATTAACCTATGTACAATACAGTAGATGAATCAAATTATACTACTTGTTCTAATGTCTAATCGTTCTTTGATATATTTGCCTATTTGTACACAGTAGGGGTTATTACCTTATAGAATGAAAGTGCATGAAATATAACAAATTCCGTTGTATATTACTTATGAATAGGTGCTTCGTAACAATAGGGATCAGTTACATGGACTTCAACTGGGCATTGTGTTGGACACATTGAGCTGTACAATCATACATGTATATATATTCTCTTCTTCGCAAGCTCCGAAGAGAACTATGTTTCCCGTCTATTTCACAGACAAACACACACAATTAGGGTAGTGAGCTCACCGTCACGTGATTGTCTGTTCAGCCGACGGGAAACGAGATGTAATGCGGTTGGAAGGATGTGAATCAACTTCACAAGTCAGCAAACAATCTTTTATGAATCTGGATTATCTTGTTGGCAAATACCATTATTCTTATTGTATTCTCTGTTTTCATGTTTAGAAGTACAAACTTTGACCGTGCAAACGAAGAAGGGCGGGAAGTCTTCAGACACAGGTAAGGTTCATCTTAGTGGATTAATCTTAATGATTACTGACAGAAATTTGATTGCAAATAGATGGCCAAGGGCTAATTGCAGATACATATATGAAACGGAAAATACAATGATATGGGAGACTGTGCAAAATTATACTACATTCTACAGCATACGTAGTGCTAGTTTTGCTGGGTTTGACTTCTTCTTTTGAGGCAGTACTAGACGAATTTACTCACTTCGTCTATAATATGTGGGTTCTTTGATTTTAGTAGTAAAATTGTTATCTCTTGGTGGGGGATCGTAAGACGCCCAATTCTGTGCACAATTATAGCACCGAAAATATACGTCACAGAAACACATTTTAAACGATGTTCTTGACATATTTTGACCTAGGTGACGACAAGATACCTGCGGGGATCTGGAGGAACAGTCTGAAGGCCATCCAGGAAGACAAACTTCGGCGCAAAACAGCCGAGTCAGCCGTCGACAACAAGGTCATGAGTGACCTGAACACAATCGACGACATCAAGAAGTCCAAGACGGCAGAAAAGAAGCACGAAACGCATGAAAATAAGCATGAGTCGCATGAAAAGAAGCATGAGGCGCACGAAAAGAAGTCATCAGAAAAGGAACATCATCATCATCATCATCACTAAATGAAATTGTAGTTCATCTGAGTAATAGTAAGATTTTATTATGAAATAAAGACTAAGCTTTAACTTCCAACACTTAGATACAGAATTGGGACTTACCCCATAATTTTCATAATGATTTGTACCAACACAGATGAACTTTCATGCTAAGTAAGATTTTATGTATTTCATAACATTAAAACACCAGTCTCATATAATGTTGTGTTAGTGGGTGTATACGGTGACAATAATTAAGTGATTTTATCTAAAACAGGATACTATGTTTAGCGAAATGTCGAAGTTAATGTATGTGTAACAAGAGAGGTGAAACAATGTGTGTACAGGATACTTTTCCATGTGAGTGTGGTCTATGGTGTGTACCTTAATTATGTTGGTTTCTTGGATCTTCAGAAATATTTATCCCTTTGTAAACACGTTTTGAGACAATTAAGCGACACTTCAGTCAGTCATTTACTAAGTAACTTTGATGATCAATACTTTAGCTTAGCGGTTTGAAAATGTCTGTCTTCAGTACAGAAAGTACAAGACGTTGAAAAACCGATTGCGGATACGCTCATAGCACCCCACTGAACGAAATACGCCAGTACCTATGATTACCATAACATTAGTGTCCTTATCATTTATATTGTACTTGTTCATTTTAATGTTGAATATCTATACTTTACAGATTTTGAAAGTGGTTTAGAAGGTGTAGCTCTCTGAAAATTTTATCTTGCAGGCATATTTTATACACTTTTCTACCTATGGTGATTTAAGCAAATAAAGGACTCAGTGCCATAAGAATTGTACGTATATCATTTGTTCTATGTTCTGCGAGAAAAATCACACCCCTTTTCCGTGCGTAGCACTCGGAACAACAAATTACAAGTGCTGTTACATTGTATGTGCCACTCACAGTGATACAACATAGTGGTCAATTTCATTGTACTCATGCAAATATGATTGGTTGGGCTATGTAACGTTAGTTATGTATCGAGCTCCTTTTCGGGCACATTCCAGCCAAGCTAACAATCTGTATCTGTATAGCCGGTATAACCGCCCTTCGGCGTAACAATCAGGCTTCGAAGGCACGCGGTGCGGCGGCAGCTGGCTACGTTACACCGAACGGCTTGTTACAACTAACCATTGAACATCTAACTGTAGACATTGTTTAAAGCTATCTACTTACTACTGTACTTGGTGACAGCGAGTTCCACTCTGCGATAGTTCGAGGAAAGAATGAATTCTTGAACGCCTCAATCCTTGGTTGATAACTCTGGTACTTGAAGGCATGACTATATCTTGTTCTTGTCTGAGCTGGTATTTGGTGTTTAGTAGTTTTTTTAGATTCCCACATGTAATCACAAGACGTGGTGGGGACACACTCATTTTTTTAAAACTTATATTATTGCCGCCACCAATACAGAGGACAATGCAATACTCATTTTCACCTGAGTAAAGTAAGGAAATTCGTGTAAAGTGTCTTTCCCAAGGGCACAAGATCGGTGGCATGTCAGGACTCGAACCCGGGGACCTCACGCAACTCCACTGCTTAGTAGTTGGTACGTCTGTACCGTCTTTCGCGCCTTTTCCTCAGGTCTTTACCGTGGAATCCGCAGGGCCCAGTTCAATGTCGTCCTTCTTGTCTCCCTTTTGCTTTTGGAGAGGCCATGATAGGAGGTCCACGATGAACTCGAAAAATTCGAGAACCGTCATCACGGAAACCCCCATCCACAGCCCCAGTTGGCCACCGATGTCGCCAAGGAGGTTTATTACCTGAAGACATTCAAAACAAAAATATTTACAGAATATTTTTTATAATCAGTACTTTAGCTTAGTGTGAAAATATCCGTCTCGAGTACTCGTACAGAAAGTACATGGCGTTGACACTTGGTGCTTGCAACGTGCACACTAGGTCGTTAAAGGCATCCAATGTAGTTTTTAGGGCTTGGAAACCCGAGTTTTCAAAGTCAATATTCTAGTCACTTATCTAGACATACTGAGTTGAAACCCCCCTATCCCAATGTATATTGACCCTCGTGGAGCAAAAATGCCCAAAATTCAGACGGAAAATAGTTACTAGAAGGGCCCCGGGCTGATTTTTAGGATACCACCCAGAAAATAAAGTATTCACCATTGGGCTTGTTTCTGCAGTCTGAAATACCCAAAGTATGAAATATTTTTAAAATGTGTTAATGTGAAGCAGTATGTATCGATATCATTAAGATTGCCTTATTCCGAATATTTCCAGTTTTGCTGTTTTGAAATCGTATTGGATGCCTTTAAAAGGACAATAAACCGACGGGGGTACCAAGTGTGGTAGTATGTGTAACATCGTATACGGAATAACGGGTACCTCATATGCCGGGCTTTGCGAAATCTTGTCGTAATGCAGACCCTCGAAGTAGATGGTGAGCTCCACAAAATTCAATCTGCGGACAGAAAGGTCAAGTTAAAGCTGCTAGGACCAGAGAATTCACATCCGGAAAGCTTAAATTAATGGAAGAATATTGTGCTGTGAGGCCTACGTACTGCTATACATTATAGTTGATCTCTTTAGCGAAAAGACGTTGGGGTGTTTGGTAGGCACCCCCATTGTTTTGCTGTAATAGTTGAGAAGACATGAGCTGAATGGGCAAAGTCTATGATGAAGTAAGGCCACAACAAGTAAATTTTAAGGATGACATCTTCGCAGACTCCAAATCTAATGCGAGCGGGCGAAAAAAAAACAAGGCGGTCCGAAAAATACAAGGTTCCTACATTTTAAATTTTTTTACTCCATGGTTTTGATTCAGTGGGTACATCACATATACACAGTCAGCATCACATGTCACTGCATCAAAGTAAGAAACAAAACATTAAATCAGAGCCTTGTGTACACATGTCTTCTCTCTTCATAGTTATCTGCCATCCACGTTCCGGCATGGCAGCAGACATCTTTGCCCATTTTCGGCATGTTGCCCACTGTCGGAAGGTAACAAAATTTCTTGTTTTTTTCTCCAAAATCTGCCGAAAATTCATGCCCGCGCTGATGTCATCCATAAAATTGACTTGCTGTGGCCTAATAAGTAAACCCATGGCGCAAACATCTACCTCGCGTCTGTCCCTGTCATCTTCTGAATCTTGGGGTTGTCATTCTTCTTTAGGTCTTCGATAAATTGTTCCTGAGGATGGAAAGTTTTTAATCAGCAATGGCAAAGAAAAGAACTCCAATTTTACTATGTAGCCTTTTTATAACACCGACAGCCTGTCGTGGAGACTTGTCGTCGCTATGAGGCGCTCCTACCTCATACATCTTTATGAAACTTAGATCTTGTATTAAGAAAGCGCGTTCATTACATAACGCCGCAGCTAATTTCCGTCTCGTAAACGGTCGTCGCCTTTTGAAACGGTCGATGCCATATCGCAGAACGGCTAACTTTCAGTGTATCAGCAAGGTCCCTAGATAGCCACACCGTGATGTTTTGTGGCGTAGAGGTTAGGGTATAGGTGTTCATCATAGGTTGGGGTTTTGGAGCTACACTTTTAGACCCGGGTTCGAATCCGAGCTTGTGCTTTTTTTTTTCACTAATATTTACAAATACAATTCTACATGACCCTTCCCTATGTTTGCAATTAGAATATTGCTTTTTATAGTATATATTACTTTTTATTCGTTTTTGGACCTCAAAAAAGTTATGGTACGCTCGGATATGGCACCGACCATTCAGGGAAATGGCATCGACTATTTCAAATGGCATCGACCGTTTACGAGACGGAAAAATGCTTCGCCTCATCAGCTGAAGTCTGCCGAAGAGTGACTGAGGGCTTCCGATAGTCTCCAAATTCTATATCGAGGTGAGTAAATACAGGTATGCCTGCACTGGAACATAGTAACTTTGCATAGTAACAGGAATATGTGGGGAGGGGGGCAGAAACACATAGCCTTCAACAATATCAGTTTTCTCTTCTCCTAAATCAAAAGAGTGTCTCGTGGTTTCCTTGTTTCGCCCTTGTTCCGTTATCTTATATTTAAGGATATTTCATTATTATATTAGTGTACTTTTGTGACACCAAAAAGCAAACCTTACAGCAGGGATGAGACTCCCTGAATTGCCAAAAGTTTTGCGTACACAAATTACAAAGGACGAGACAGGCGATCCGTATCTGTATCTGTATTAGTATAGCCGGTATAACCACCCTTCGGCGTAACACACCAGCTTCTGTATCTGTATAGCCGGTATAACCACCCTTCGGCGTAACACAACAGCTTCTGTATCTGTATAGCCGGTATAACCACCCTTCGGCGTAACACATCAGCTTCTGTATCTGTATAGCCGGTATAACCACCCTTCGGCGTAACACACCAGCTTCTGTATCTGTATAGCCGGTATAACCACCCTTCGGCGTAACACACCAGCTTCGCAGGCACGCGGCGCGGCGGCAGCTAGCTACATTACACCGAACAACGAGGCGATATATACATCCCTCATATACATTATAATACATTATTTTTATACCAAGCAAACCTTCAGAATTTTGTACAGATGAGCTTTAGGAAACATAAAGCTTGACTTATGACAGTTCTTGGTTAATATCAAAGAGATATAAACCCACACTATGTAGAAGAAGATGTTGATAACAGCTGGTAGCAATGACGTTACAGAAATGTAAACACCACCTGTTGGTATTGAAACCTACCTGATAGGTAGCAGACGGAAGTTCTGAGAATCCAAAGGTTTGTCCAAAAACACTCTCCCTGAAACAAAAATGTACAGCATCTTTAGGTGCTTTAATTCCTTCATATACGTTCATATACGTTCAATATTACATTATTCATCTAATAATCAGTACCAGAAAGCGATTAAATCCTCACTTGCAGGCCTCGGGACAGTCACAGTCCAGTAAGTTCTTACGAAGTGCATCTCTGGTCTCCTTTAGGCACTCTGCTGTCCTCCCTATCGGTATAGATCAAAGACTGAATAATCATTGATAAACTTCAGATATCTCCACAACACAGGAAAGATGAGACAAAATGCTGGTTACAACGTACATGTATGGAATAGATAAGCGAGTAAGTGAGGGATTGCGTAGGTGAGTGAGCGAGTGAGTGAGTGAGTGAGTGAGTGAGTGAGTGAGTGAGTGAGTGAGTGAGCGAGTGAGTGGGTTAGTGATTGGGTGGGTTTGTGTGTGTGTGTCTAAGTGCCTGCGTGACTACGTATTATACCTAAGTGAATGAGTGAGGGAATGAGTGAGTACCTAAGTGAATGAGTGAGTGCGTGAATCAGTGAGTGAGTGAGTGAGTGAGTGAGTGAATGAGTGAGTGAGTGAGTGAGTGAGTGAGTGGATGAGTGAATGCTATTCATAACATACGAACACTGAACATACTATACTTACTAACAGCGGGGTCGCACACCGCGGTCCCTTCCGGAATGGGCAGCCCGGCGTCCGCGCACAGACAGCCCCGCACGACGGCGCGCTGGTAGCAGGTCTTCTGACACAGTACCGGGCTGTAGGCGTGCCTGCTGCCGTACAGGTCGTAACTCTTCCCGGTACCGTCCGTGCAGGTCCCGTAATTCCCACCCAGTCGCTCGATTTCTGTCTGAAGAAACAGTAATTATCTTTTCGTCCCTGCAGTTCCAGAACAAATTGCTAGGGGCCCAAACCCATGTAACTTCTTCATGAAGCACAAAAGCTATCTACCATCCGAAATTCGTGTTCCAACCATGTCCAGATCACGATATCAAAACCATAACCAGCCGCTAGGAGCCCAAAATCTTGTCATTTTGAGGTTTCATTACGACCTACTTCGTTATCGAAGTTTCATGACAATACACCCATAGCTTCCAGTCGCTCGTTTTCTATCTGAACAGAGCAGCAAAACTGGAAACATTCTGACTAAGGCAATCTTTATGATATTGACACATACAGATTCACATTAGCACATTTGAGTCAACATTTCAGACTTTGGGTATTTCAAACCGCAGAAACAAGCCCCAAGATAAGTCCTTTATTTTCTGGGCGGTACCTTAAATCCTTGGACTGAGAAGCCATATGAGGTCACACACCCCGTGAACGAGGACACTAACAGTCTTAATAGCTTCTTCGATGACGAAGGACTACTAAGACCCTAAAATAAGCCCAGGGCCCTTCCAGTAAGTAACTATTTTCCGTCAGAATTTTTTGTATATTTGCTCGACGAGGGTCAATATACATTGGGATAGTAAGAAACAGTATTACCTTTCAGCTTTCCGTCCCTGCAGTTTCTGAACAAGCTGCTAGGGGGCCAAAACTCATGTTGCTTCTTTACGAGCACAAAAGCTATCTACCATCCGAAATTCGTGACCCTAAGACTTGATTATTTATCACATTTATTTAGTTGAGATAGGAATTTCAAATCGAAACCCGTGATAACTAGAAGGAGAATTTTGTTCTCTATTTAGTGAATTAATGAGATAGCGATCCTCTATTTCATTAATTCACTAGGAAAATGTTTTGTTTTTATCTAGTGAATTAATGGGATAGCATCCCCTTATCTCATTAATTCACTAGAAGGAGAATTTTGTTCTCTGTTTAGTGAATTAATGAGATAGCGACCCTCTATCTCATTAATTCACTAGAAGAATCTCTAGAAGGAGAATCTGTATTTATCTGTATGTAGTGATACGTTTAAGACAACCGTTATCACGTGTGAAAGTAGTTCTCACGGGTTTCGACTAAAATTGTTTTTTGAATTTAAAAAAAAATGAGATAAATAGCTGAAGCTTGACCCAACCATGTCCAGATTACGATGTCAAAACCGAAAGTTCCGCTGCAGTACCATGACAAGCCGCTAGGAGCCCAAAATCTGATAATTTTGAGGTCTCATTAAGACCTACTCGCTTAAAAAGTTTCATGACAATCCATCCATGTCTTCTTCTTAAGTCATTGTGCCAAAACACCATACCTGTGGACACATTTCTGTACAATGCCTAGAATTCTTGCAAACTGCATACGACCAATATACCTTTAGGCTCGCCCCTGAGGCGTCACAAAAATCACAGAAGGCACAGCTCACCAGTTTAAGCCCTACGGAAGAGCTGAAGCCAGGAGCGACCGAAAACCCCGCCTGTGCCGGGAAGGGCCGCTCGGCCTGGGTGTTGATGAGAACGCGGACCCCTGATGTCTCCGTTAGAACGGGCACGTACTCATCCTGCTCCACGTACAAAAGCACTTGTAGACCTGGGATTCAAAATATATATATTTGAAAGAAGATATTTGTTGACTATTGAGTTCCTTTCCCATTGTAAGACATTGCGGTTAGCAACCCTGAGGCCATGTTGATTTGATTATATGGATGACATCCTCCGGAAGCCCCAAAACTGATGCGCGCGTGCGAATAAAAAAAGTTTTGCAAAAAAAAAAAAAGTTATTTTCATTATGAAATCTACGTGGTCATGAGGGTTGAGCAAATGGCACAGAATATGGTTTGGCGAATAATCTAGTCTTCAAGTTCATTTCTTTACAATTTCGTCTTTTTTCGTTTGATTTTGGCATTCTACGACATTGGTATAGTTTTTATTAATTTTTTTGTAACTTATGGTATATTTTTGCTCATTTTGCAACTGTTTTGTACGATTTACAGTATGGTTGAAAACTTTCTTTTTTGGAAACGGCCGAAAATTCATGCGCGCGCGGATGTCATCCATATAATCAAATCAACATGGCCTAATGGTAGATATTAAGGAAATATCAAATCTTCATTTCAACTGATGCTATTTTCTATTGTAGTCGCGGGGGGGAGCAACGTAATAAATCGTATGGCTTTGAGGCAATAAACTACCCATAAAAATGCATTACTTTATTAGCAATGTTTTTGACGACAGAATTTCGCTCACAAACTACCAAAAATCAGTGACAGAATCATCTCCCTCACGGAGGTAGAAAAGATAGCCTCTACGAGGCTTCGGGAGGCGGCCAGAATGAGTAGAAATTGAACAAATAGAGAGAGATAACATGTCGGGGGAGTTGGTCCGCTAGACAGTACATTTTGCCGGATCGGCATGTTATCTCTCTCTATTTGGCCAATTTCTACTCTTTCCAACCGCCTCCCGAAGCCTGGCCGAAATCACCAAGGAAAAAAACCGTTGAAGCACAAACCGTGTAGTGGCCCAGGTTGGGTGACATTCCGTATAGGAATCCTGGATCCGTTTTTCGTCATTCCCCCATTGAAGGTGAAACAGTTTCCATACTTTTCGTCCAGAAATTGGACGAAATTCCTACGAAAAGAGTAAGAAATGTACTTTATAATACGTATCAAAGAAGCTTAAGAATATTCCTTCATCCGTTATTAAATTATAAAAACAACAGCAACACGGGCAGTGTTTTTTAAAAGTACCATGGGGCCAGACTAGTATCGGGCCGTTAGCCGTTTTCCTTCGGCAGCCAAGAGCCCTACACCCGCCTATCTAAATTAACGCTACGGTGGAGTTGACCCCAAAGGGAGTTGGCCGGCCCTGTATTTTCGGGCTCAACTCCCCCGAGTCGGTAATTTAGATAGGCGGGCGTAGGGCTCTTGGCTGTCGAAGGAAAACGGCTAACGGCCCGATACTAGTCTGGCTCCCAGGGTATGTTCTAACATTTTTTCACTATGTTAGCGATAAATTTGTTAGCTGTAACAATACAACAATGTTGTTTCTACTAGTTAACATTGAAAGTAACATATAATCAATACATCAGCATGAAAGTTCATCTGAGTTGGTAAATAACATTATGAAAAACTCAATTTAAACTGTTCTCCAACTCAAACCGGGACGGGGGGCGATATCGACTTCAGACAACCTTTGACCCTTTGCTGACGCCACGCGTGAGAAAAACAACGTGTCCACAGCATTTGGGTCAGATAGCTGAGGAAGACTGAGTGATTCAGTCGAGAATTCCTGGTGAGTCAAATTTTGAGTTGGAGAACAGTTTAAGTTTTTCATAATATAATCAATACATTGGATAGAAACCTACTTCCGAGAACATGGCCTCCCGTTATAGGTGCACTTCTGGATAAAATCCTTCTTCTGATGACCGAGCTCTTTGCGCTGAGTGTGGTTTTTATGGGCGAGCATTATGGTGAAGTTCTGCTCCACTTCAAAACCTTCGTCATAGTCGTAATAATCATACTCGTATTCGTAGACGTAGTAGTAGTCATCCTCACTGGACTGTAAAAATATGATATCGGTTGTTCTTTCATCCTTAAAGTGATATTAGGTAAGATTTTCACCATTTTAAACATTGTTGTTTTACACATTTTCTTGCGCTATAAGCCTACCTGGGTTCATAATGACATTTGGGGAGTAAAAGATCAACGTCGTTACGCCACAAAGACGTGTTGGCAAACTGCCAATTTTTCGAGAAAATTTTTCTTATGTATATTTACACTTTTGACTCAAAAATCTTACATAATATCGCTTTAATTCTTGGAATAGTTGACGGGCTACGTCTAGTATGTGAGTATGCGAGCAAGGGTCATGCACGAAACACATTCATGCTATGCCTGAAAACAAATTTAAAACTAGAAAGGCCAATATTTGCTTTGGAGCAAATACAGCGATGGGTTCACCACATTTTACCACATGGCAGGGAAAGAATGAGAAACACAAGGGAAAACAATGATTTACATTGATATAACTATAATATGAAGTAACATACAACTAAAACAACAGTTGGATAGCTATTCCCTACTTTATTGGTTAGGATTTTTAATAGCATAATGCAAACTGTTGATTTTCAAAATAAAAAAAACGTTCATGCCCCGCATTCCAATGCTGGAGCAGAAAAGCTTGAAATACCTACCAAAACACTTGAATAAAGACATACTGTCAGTATGGAAATGCTCTGTGCAGGTGTTAATCAAGTTAAATCCCAACAGCCAATCAGCAAGAAATGCTCTGTGCAGGTGGAAATGCTCTGTGCAGGTGTTAATCAAGTTAAATCCCAACAGCCAATCAGCAAGAAGTATAGAGGAAAGCTGCATGCCTATTGGTTGATGCCCTGCATTCCATTGTGATGACTCATGCCCAGACGTGGTAAACACGGCGCACTAACACAGTAATACATTTGCTATAACACAGCCAAAAAACTCAAATAAAACCATTCTAAAAGCCTGTATCACAAAAATTTAAAAAACGCCTAGGGGTATTTGCCCACTGTACCTCCATACCAAATTTCAGGACCTTAGGCCCTAAAATGAAGAAGCTGAATCCATTTAAAAAATGGCAGGAGAAGAAGGAGAAGGAGAAGGAGAAGAAACGTCAGAAAAAGCAATATGGGTTCACCACCACTTCGTGGTGTGGTGAACCCATAAAAATGTTAGACGATGGTAACGGCTGGTGAAACATTACAAATTGAAGCTTAGTTCTGCTACAGCTACAGCTCATTCAGTGTGTGGATTATGTTGAAATCATACCTATTAAAAGCCACAGCAAGTAAATTTTATGGGCGACATCCTCCGCAGACTCCAAATCTAATGCGAGCGGGCGAAAAAAACAAGGCGGGCCGAAAAAAACAAGGTTCCTACTATTTAAAATTTTTACTGAATCATTGTACAAATGGTTTTGATTCAGTGGGAGCATCATATACACAGCCAACATCACATATCAATGCATCAAAGTAAGAAACAAAACATTAAATCTGAGCCTTTTCTTGTATCCTCTCTTTATAGTTATCTGCCATCCACCTTCCGGCATGGCAACAGACATCTTTGCCCATTTTTGGCATGTTGACCACTGTCAGAAGGCAACAAAGTTTCTTGTTGTTTTTTTTTCAAAATCAGACGAAAATTAATGCACGTGCTGATGTCATCCATAAAAATTACTTGCTATGACCTAACTTTAAATTCATCGTGTCAATTTTTCCCCATTACGAAACAAGATATTGCTTACTTAGACTGTAGATATGGTATTGTCTGCTGTTCAGGTTGTATTTTGGAGAGGAGCCAAACTGGTTTGTTTCTACACTGCCGAGAATCTGCCTCACTGAATAATTTATTACGGGCAATAAATCAAGGACACGTTTCAGGACAAAGAAACGCTGGCATGTCTGAAATATTGTCAGAGTGATGCAAAGTGACATGTCAGGAACCGAAAGGTCACAACAGAATAAAGGCGTTGAAGAGACCCCGTGACATCGAGGTCAGATATCAGGAAGTCTGCATTTTTGGCGACGTGTCGGGGAGGAGCCTAATGGTACAGTATTGTGTGCAGTTTGCAAGAATTCTAAGAATGGTACAGGCATTTTGTCCACAGGCATGGAATGTCCACAGGCATTTCTCTGATCCACATCTATGCCCACATTCCTGGAACTCTTGGGAAGACCTGTCTGCCCCGGATGGCCCTACTTTCTATGACCCCGGGCTCGTTCACTAAACACTCAGGGAGGAGTGCACTGTATCTGTCTAGACTTAACAGGTACCAAGGCTTCCTCAAAATCATAAAATGATGGCAGTGCCATGCAAACAATAACCCTAGCTGCAACCACCGTCGCCATGGCAATGTATGTTTTCATTGCCAGCCTTGTTCCTTTTCATCACACATTTTCATTTAAAAAAAGCTTTACTTATGAAGATTTACCAGATTTGTGGAGACCATATTGGCCCAGATTGTAAGGTTTGAACCACTCACACCGGGAAGGACCCCTGCTTTTTTCGAGAAATTCTTACACAACGTGCATGGGGTGTGGTTCTCCCGAAACACTGGACCTCCATTTAACGTCCTATCCGAGGGACGTCCCTAACTGAAGCTAGGTACTCATTTTCACCTGAGTGAAGTGAGGAAAGTCGCTTGAATGATTCCACAGGCTTTCCACATTCAATTTTCAGTTTTCTACTCCAACATTTACTACAAGACATGGCGACGGCACGCTCAAGTTTCCTCAACTTATTTCCATGCCGCCACCAACGCAGACAAACACACGAACGTACGACAGACATACTCATTTTTACCTGTGAAGAAATTCGTGTAAAAAAAAGGTGCCTTTCTCAAGGGCACTAGACCAGTGGCAGGGCACAAGATCGGTGGCATGTCAGAATTAATTCGAAATAGTACATTGCGACTTTTACGACAAGCCGGCACATGCTGGCCTTATTCGGCATTTATGAGTCGGCACTGTACTGAGTTACCATGGACTACGTGTACGGAGGATAGAACCCAGGCCAGAGCCTCGGAGGAGGTATTACTTACAGAGTTAGACTGAGACGTAGTTCCCAGCTCATCAGTTGGTGCAGGGGTAGGCAAGCCATCCTCCCTTTTCTCCCGGACATGTGCATGATCCGGGCCGATTGACGGGGAGACGTTTTCCGGCTCCAGACCCAAGTATTCCCTTAAGACTTTGGGAAGTTTCGAAGCTCGCACCGGATTCACGTTGCAAACAGTGACCGCCGGAAACGGCAGGGACGCAAACTTGATGTCGATGGAAGTGGTAACCGGGTAGGAGAAATATCGCTGTAGCATGAGACTGAAGTTGTACAGGAAGTACACGAACGACGCCAGGAAGATGATGCCCCACACGGCACGGCGAAAGCGCGACTTCGCCGTCACCGTCTTCGGGAGGCCGTGGGCGGTGGTCTCCTCGCGGTAACTGGACCAGAGTCCCGCTGGGGTCTCGCTTGCGGCTAACAAATTAAAATGTGGGAAAATCAGTCGCCATGTAGGTGGAACAACGAATACACTACGTGTATGAACAACAAAACAAAGACATAGCTAGAAGCCACCACAATCAGGCATAGCCTGGTTACCAAACCTATTATATTTCCCGAGTCCTACATCCTCTCCGCAAATAGGTCTGGACCCAGTTGATTCCCAACGTTTTGCGGAGAGGATGTAGGACTCGGGAGCTATAATAGGTTTGGTAACCAGGCTACATCAGGCATACTATGGCGTTAAAGTCCTTCCCACACCACGTGATGCATAGGGCGGCGCCCATCTCAGGTTCAGTTGCCCTTGTGCCACACAAGTGTGCAATCGGGGCCTTAACTTCCATACTCTTTCCAAAATGCCGAGTACTAAGCAGAGAAAGCGACCAATTTTAAAGTCTTTGGTGTGACTCGGCCGGGGATCGAACTCACGTGCACGACCTACCGAATGCAAGGCGAGCACTCTACGCACTTGTTCCTATAAATATAAAAAGTGATAAACTGCAGGGAAAAATGTACGACCAAAGGCAAGGGTATAATTCTGTGGAGATAGAATACTGGAGAAAAGCCAACAAAAATCTACTAGATGAAAGTTAAAGAAACTACGAAAATTCACATGTATAAGTTACGTATTTTACCTAGATATGTATTGTTATGAAAATAGAAATTCCTACCTTTGCTTTCCATCGCACGAGAAGAGAAAAACGAAGTCCGCCCGCTGCAAGCTCTGTTCCGTACAGAAAATAACCAGATTCCTAGCTGGCAATGACGGCAGGGTCCCAAGAGAAGTTCATTCCTGTACAACCCGGGTTCTAAGCCAAATTGATGAGAATTCAATTTGTGGAACGTAAACTTGACTTAGAACCTGGTTAATATCAAATTCAGAGGAATGGCGTCCTCACAGGGCCAGGCCATCATTGATGATAATCTGATTATTTTTTGCTATTGACATACTTAGTGACACGAGGGCAGAATGACACAGGCTAATTTGTTTTTTTTAAGCGACTTGAGGACAAAATTAGGCCGTGTTTATGTGAAGTCACCCAAACCGCGATTCGGGTAACTCCCATTCCTCACATCTGGTCCACGTGCCACACATTCCTTTGAAACCGTGTCCGATCACAATTCGCCTGAGCTACATTTATTGTTGTTTGATGAAAACACACAAGGTAGCGTGTTATTAATGTCAGAGGTTAACGACCTGCTTGCTGATGCCCCCCTCCCAGCGTATCTTGGCCGAATGCCGACGTGGTCCCGCCAGAGGCGGTGAAGCTCGTCCTAGAAAGGACACATTATTTGACCATTACTGCTCTTTATGTTGCTGCCACGTCAAAGTTGGTATTGCATATAAATAAAGAAATATCACCCCGTAATCCATGACCAAGTGAAGTCACATTGAAATCACATTGCGTTCAGACGCAAATTGCGATGCGGGAAAACCGATTCGAAACCACCTCTAGAAGTGGCTTGGGATCGAGGCGCTTTCAATGTGATTTGGAGCGTTCAGATGGAGCCACTTGAAACCGGTTTCGGGGTAAACCACATGTAAAGCGCCTTGGGTGACTTCACTTAAACACGGCCAAATTTACACAGCTAACACCAGCTAATGTAACAGGGCAATGTTGCGTAAGCCGGTGCGGCACATGGATCGTTCTAAATCAAATAAAAGTAAAAGTTTTCCCAAGTTCAAACGGTAATGAATCTATATTAAGGTTCAACTTGTGTCAAATAACAGGAGAAAAGAAATCACTTCGTTCACCAGGAGTTTAGTTGCATCAGTACTTTCACAAACCTCAAATGAACGTTTGAATATAAATCATGAGAAAAGAGTTTTAGGAAAATAAAGTGAACTAGAAAGGTAACATTTGCAAAGCAAATGCAAAATGTTTACCTTCGAATCTGTTAATTCGTACTCAAACACATTCCTATATATGGTCAGGCAAGAGTCTAAATCCATCCTGCTATAAAATTGCAACATGATGTAACCCACCACTAGTTACCATGGTAACAGTCTGGTTCAGGTCATTGACCTTTTTAGTTTGGAGAAGAAGAAGAGGAAACAGAGGAAATTTTTTTCCTCGGTAAGCATACGTAAGGCCACACCAATTTAATTTGTTGGTTCTCGGATTTTTTCAGAAAAAATATGAAGGTCTAGGCATCCTATTATAGGCTTAAATGCTATGGAATGAGCCATGAAGTCAACACAAAAGGCTGGGTTAAAATTTAAACATTGAATTTTGAACTTTTAATCAAACCACTGCAATGATAGATGGGAAAACTGTAACAACTAGGAAGAAAAGGACTTTCCTCAACTGTTGGGGGCAAAACATGAGCATTTTTCAGTTGATTCAGGACCAGAATCATTTTTTTTTGCAAATCAGAAAAAAACGAAGAGGCGAATCCGAGAACCAACAAATTAAATTGGTGTGACCTAAATATATATTAGATCCTTGTATTAAGTCCCTGGCCCATTTCAATTATCATTAACACCGATAGATTGAATATCATCTCAACAACATTTTGGACTTCTTTATTTTATTTACATCACACGGCCTTTGTTTATCTCTGGTGATTACATAGATAATTAATTAAATTAGCTTCTTATAATGACCATAACTATTATTGTGTATAACCAATATTATCCAAGGGTATGTAAAATTACATATGTGGTTTATATCAATCTATATTTTGCTACATTAAGTCAATCCTTTGATCACGTCGTTTCCTCCCAAGTGTACAAACAAATCAGTTCAAACAAACCGAAACTTAAACTTACAATCACAATTATATTGATAATGATATCTTTACAACTCGTACATATCACTATAGTCAACTATCATATCATGTTGTCAATTAAGTGCAATTCTAGACTGAGCTTCATTGCAACAAAGTAGTCATTTTACACTAAGGCCATGTTGATTTGATTATATGGATGACATCCTCTGGGAACCCCAAAACTGATGCGAGCGTGCGAATAAAAAAAAGTTTGGCTAAAAAAAGTTGTTTTCATTATGAAATCTACGTGGTTTTGAAGGTTGAACAGATGACACAGAATATGGTTTGGCGAATAATCTAGTCTTCAAATTAATTTCTTTACATTTTCGTCTTTTTTGGTTTGATTTTGGCATTCTAAGACAGTGGTATCATTTTTTGCAACTTACGGTATGTCTTTGCTCATTTTGCAACTGTTTTGTACGATTTACAGTATGGTTGAAAACTTTTTTTTTGGAAACGGCCGAAAATTCATGCGTGCGCGGATGTCATCCATATAATCAAATCAACATGGCCTAATATGTAATTTTGAATATACTCATGTACAACACTTCAAATCACAAAGTCTAGGAGGAAAAACCTTAATAACATAACAGCTAATCAGTTGATATATGTAAATTCCTGGTTCCGTAGATAATAATAACACATTAACTAGATATAATCACGATCAAATTACGGCTTCTTATTACATACATTCTCAGTAAGAGGATGAAATTGTACAGTCATCAATTCTGTCAACTAAAACGACTCTTAACATCCATTTTTTAAATATATTCTAGCTAAACATGGTGACAGCACTACTTATTTTATACCGCCAAAAACACAGATCATTTTCACTTGGGTTAAGTGAGGAAAAGTCCTGTTAAGTGCCTTTCCTAAGGGTACATTAACAAGATCGGTGCCATTTCCAGACTCGAACCCGGTACCTCTAAGTTCCGAGTCAAGAGACAAGACATGGTGACGGCAAACTCAAGTTTTCAACTGATCATGGTTTTTATGCCGCCACCGACGCAGAGGACAATAGACAATTATTACTATTTACTGTTTTCACTCATTTCACTCTGCCGTTACGCCACACGACCCCACATACATTCCTTGCCTACACCTCGCTTTCATAGGTAGGCACAGTGGCCTCGCCACGGGAAGGCTTCAGATACTTCACCCATTTCCCAGACGGCAGGCGTCTGCCTCCCTTAGCCTTCGGGCGACTCTGGCTCTTCCCTCCGCCCTTCCCGGCTCGTTCCCCCCTGACCAAGGCCGTGGCGCCCAGCATGACCGCCGCCGTCAGGTGGAACATGAGGAACACCGTCGCGCCCGCGAAGCTGAAGACGTACATCGGTCCCAGGATGCCCTTGTTCAGCCCCAGCCAATCCACGTCGTTCTTCTTCCAGAACATGAGCAGCAGGCTGGCGCTGGCGTCGGGCAGGGACTTGTACCCTCGCAGGTAAGGGCTGAACAGGAGCGTCCCTGCAAAGAATTCAAAGGAAATGTTGCATTCGTAACAGTGTCTGATTATGGAGTTACACACCAAGTCTCATGTTTCTTTCGGATGGAGTCCAAGAATTGAAGTTACGCGTTTCTTTTTTTTTCAATTACAACACTTAATGACAGGGATTGGTGACGATACACTCAAGTTTTCAGCGTGTTTCCATCTTGTGTTAAGTGATGAAAGGCATGTAGAGTGCCGAGGCCGAGGGCAGGCATTGTAGGATTCGAACCCGGGAAGCCACAACATCCCAGTTACACGTCTCATCCATGACATCGCGCTTGAGCATCGCAAACACCCGTGCTGCAAGACCGCTACTGACTCAGACTCACCTAACATGCTGTATCCTGCGATGAGCATCAGGAATATGATCAGGCATCCCAGCATATGCCCTGCCCAGAGACGAACGTTATCTGGCAAGGAAGAAAACACATTAATCAATTAGTAGGGCATGAAGTATTTGATGCTAATGCTTAGGTCACATTTGAAACGGCGCCCGTTCGGCATGTCCTCGGCGTAGACGCCGGCCGGCGTCATGACGCCGAGCGTGCGCCGTACTGTCAGGGTCACAATTAAATGTTTCTTTACGGCTCCCTGTCGGGGCCTGCTTGTGCTCCGGCCGGCGGCTCTCATTAATATTCATAAACTTTTGCGGCCGGTTTCTGTCAGGGACCCGTCCGGTGCCCGGTCAGTCGCCCGCCTTGACCCGTGCGGCGTGTGGTAGGGTGCCGACCGGCTCTTACAGTTCGGCCGGGCAGCTGTCAGGTCCCTGGCGGGTTCCTGGCGGGATCCCGACGGGCTCCTCTCGTGTTTTTGAGCAGGTACATATATAAGCGCTGCACTGCCTGCTACCGTTCACTTCAAGTAAAGAGTACACGTCAAGTAAAGAGTAGACTGAAGTTGGCGATGCAGCGTTCAGTGCAACATGCAAACAACTTACAAGCCCGTCTGAGATTGAGATTGGTGACAACCCACATGTAGGTCTTCTGGCATTGGTAGCTGAAGAAGAGAGGCAGGCAGAACTGGTGCGTCGCAAAAGTAACTGAGGGCCTACTTTCGAAAGTACTTCAACAGTGACGCAGGAAGTACTTCAGCAGTGACGCAGGAAGTGTACCGTGGCAACTCCTTGCTATTGAGCAATAAAACCACTGAATATCGTTACTTCTCTTGAAATTTGGACTGAAAATAAATGCCAATAACTTCTGATTCCATTTTATTACGAAGGCATATGATGTAACAAGAGATAATGTCAGACACATTCTATTCCTGTAATGATCTGTTTTATGAAGTTGGCAAGAGAGCCGTGCCGGCTGTTTTCCCTTGCCCTTCGACATTCTGACACACAAATACAAGGTGTAACACACACAAGTACACGATGTAACACACACGTGGTGAACTGTGCGACGTAGTCTGAGGCAGGAGTTTATATATGCTCCCTATAACCCCCTTTTCCTGACCAGCTGATGCACTGATCAGCACATGTGACGTCATAATCTTAGGCAGGTGCCTGTTCGGCCGCCCGACGGGTCCCGGGCAGTGAGGTTACGGCGTCGCTTCGGCGTATTTCGCCGAACGGGGCCCGAAGTGTTTTTAACTCTGAGTTAAAATCGATTCGGCGACCGTGCGGGGCCAAAAATAGGCCGGCAGCCGTCGGGAAGCCCGCCGGTCTCCGTCCAGGTCCCGTTCGGTAGTGCCAAAAAACACGCCGAACACGCGCCGAGCGGGCCCCTTTCTTGAATTGTGACCTAAGCATAAAGCACAGTTTCAAAGACTCCAATGAGCTTAATATTATTGTTTAAATAGTAATATGTGTAAAAGTTAAAACATATAGTCAGCCTGCATAGTGCCAACACGTCATAGTTCTCATCATTATGCTGGAGTCACATTTCCGACGGGGCCCGCGCGGCATGTTCCCGATCCTGACGCCGGCTGTCATGGTCACAATTAGGTCACTGCTTCGTCTCGGGGCCCGGGGTGATTTTATGTTCGAGTTAAAAAAATCAAATCGGCACCCGCACGGTGTCAAAAAAAAGGCCGACGGGGCCCCGTCCAATAGCGCAAAAAACAGCCCATCGGAGCGCCGCGCAGTTCCCGATTTTGAATTGTGACCTAGGCATTACCTGAGAAGAACTCTATGCGTGCGCTGATCTGGTCCAGGAAGCGGCAGAGCCTCAGCGTGGTGAAGCAGACCAGGGCGGCCACGGCGTTCACGAAGTACTCGTTCACCTGGGCGGCCTGATCCAGGTCTATGAAGCTTCTGTCCACTGTAGCAAAAATAACAATGATCGTAAACAATACTTTACGGGAATCAAATCCAACGTCAGCCAATATTACAGTATAGGTTTGTCGTACTCGACCTTCCTTTCTCTAAAGCCGGCGTCACACTTTCAACGACCTACGACTGCATTTGTGAATCGCCTAGCTGAAAGTTTTCGAATTTCAATATTACCAGAGAGTTGAGCGTATTTTTTTTGCTTTGCTGTATTGGATGGGTTCTGTGACCTCGGCCGCTCTATAAGTGATCGAGAGGACACGAGCTAGCCGTATTATCACTGAATGAAAATGCCATTTTAGAGCACCAAGACTTTCCTGCTGTATGGCATCGGCTTATGCTTAGGTCCCAATTGAAAAAAAGGGCTTTGCCGCGGGTAGCTATAGTTCCCGGGGTGTTTTTTTTTCGGCACTTTAAGGCGTGACCGCGTGGGACAGCCGGGCTATTTTTCGGCCCGGCCGGGACCCGAGAAGAATTTAGTTCTGACTTAAATTCTACCCGGGCCCCGCTGACAAAAAGACGCCGAGACCTAACCATAAGAACACCGAGAGGTACCCCTTCGGTTGTCGGCAGTCCACCGGGACCGTCACCGACTAGCCACGGGGACCGGCCGGGACTATATCCCCGACGGGCACCGGCGCAATCGGGACCCTACACTTTGCACTTGAAACGACGTACCTTGGTTACGCTGCTGGTGAATCCTGCTCTCCGTCTGTTGCTTGATGACGACTTTGGCCACATCCAAAGCGATGACCACGAGCGAGGCAAACAGGGAAGCCACCTCCAACAGGTTGTCATAGTTGCTGAAGAACAGTTTCCCCTCCTTCTTCCCCGTCTTGTACAGGTTGAAGGCCAGGTAGATGACGCAGCCGACGAAGCCAGCCTTTGAGAGGAACACCACGGTCGCATACACCCCCTTGTTGTTGATGGTCTTGAACGAATTCGCCGAGAATCTTGCGGCCACGTCGCCCGTCGGTAGAAACTTGTACGCGAGCCTCAGCGCGTGAAACATCGACGCGTCCGCGTTGTAGAGGGAGAAGTCGACTTGCACGGTGGACGTCAGCCTGTCCAGCCAATGCCCCCGAATCATCGCGGTCAAGACTGACCTCATCTGGGCCGGGTCTTCTCCGAGGTCCACGGTGTACCCGCCGCGCCCGTACGAGGTGGTCGCCTTGTGCAGCGCGGATGCGGTGACATTGGTGAAGAAGTTGCCGCCGTGTCGGAAGCTGTCGTGCCAGGGCAGCAGGCATCTCTTGGTCAGGTGGATGAGCGCGGGCTTCGTCACAGTACAGGGTTCTGTAAAGACAAAGTTTATACATGTAGCAAAATACTATCAAAAAGCCATCTTGTGAAGTAGAAATGTAACATTTGCAAATCAAATGCATAATGTTTACCTTCGCATATGGTCTGCTCTGATAATTCTTACTCAAACACATTCATATACATATTTGTATTATGTTTTATGAGCAACAGATTCACATAAGCACTACAAGTGCTTCCTATCCAATGCTCAAAAATCCATGTGAATAAAATAAAATAAAAATATACATATGGTGACATGAATCTAAATCCCTTCTGCTATAAAACTGCAACATGATGTAGCCCAACACTAGTTACCATGGTGACAGACGTCTGGTTCAGGTCATTGACCTTAATTTGTTTAGAGAAGAAGAGGAAGAAGAAACAGAGCAAAAACAATATGCTACCTTCTACGAACTTAAACATAATGAAAAGGGCAGCATCAGCAGCCAGAAGTTAAACTTTGGATTACAAAAAAAAGTAATGTACCTGTTTCGGCCCTCCATTGTTGAATCCGAACGGGACCGAGGCGATATGCCCGCACATCATGGATGAAAACCCGCTCCTCCCAGCTGATCGTTCCGCCGTTGTACTCTGTCTCCGGGTACAGGTTATCTGTGAACGCTGCCCTCATCCACAGAAGGATGTCCTCCCGTTTTTGGACCTAGACATCAAGACATACATTTGACATGTCAACAAGGAAGTCGTGGGGTCCCGAGTTTGAACCCTGCCATGCCACCATCTTGTGCCGGCGCCCTTGGAAAAGGCGCTTTACACGACTTTCCTCACTTAACTCAAGTGAAAATGAGTATTGTCTTGTCCTGTATTTGCCCTCTGCGTTGGTGGTGGTATATAATAAGTTGAGTGTGCTGTCAACACGTCTAGTCATGAAATGTTCGAATTAATATTAAAAAAAACAAGGAACTTCTCCGAAGTCTGATAATCAATGATAGCAAATTTCTCAAGTTTTCATGCCGCCGAATCAGGGATTTTGCTATTTCTTAAAATGAACGTATTAAACCAAGAGCACTCCAAGAGAACCGGAGAGTCAGCGAGTGTGTCATACATATGACGAAGGTTGACGAGATCGAAAATTTATGGTGAGTTCCTTCTTGTGTTGGAACAAAGCTTTAACTCAATAACTATGGATTCTACCATCTTAAGTCCATTATTCTACAACACTATATGAGTTTTCATTCGAAAACCTAGAACACGTTTACGCTTACCTTGTCAAAGCCATCGACAAGCTGTCCCTTCATGTCGTGATGTGCGTGGTAGGCCGTCGGCTCCCAAGTTTCGTTGACAACCATCAGGGCGAAGATGACGTACAGAATGTACGCCACGAACTGCTTCCCGAACCGCAGCAGCTTGTCCTTCTTCCGTTTCTGCTTGCGCTGTTTGGCGACGTCCACGCGGGCGGTGGCGGTGTCCTTTGACTCTTCGCTATCCTTGCTTGAGGTGTCAGCGACAGGCTCTGCATAGGAAACACAGAAAAAATACGATGAGTTTTAAAATGCCAACCCTCAATGTGTTGATACAGGCCGTACCCGACCGTTTAATCGATACAATGTACACACTTGTTTCACAAAAATTATCTATGCACTGCTCTTATAATACTAAGTAACCGGTGCATTGGCCAAGTGGGTAGAGTGCTCGCCTTGCATTCGGTAGGTCGTGAGTTCGCTCCCGGCATACCAAAGACTATAAAAATGGTACATATTGTTTTCTCTGCACTATTTTCTTAGCACTCAGCATTTGGGAGTTGAACACACACCAGTGCCAGTGGACTAGCCCCCTGCTGTAGTTATTGCAGAATTGTGTGGCTCAGGGGCTACTGAACTGGAGATGGGCTCCACCCTAAGGCTAAGGACAAATTAAACTCTTATAATTGCGTATAAACGTGTACACGCAGCAGGCATAGCCATAGGTATAGCTATAGCCAAAATCGGCTTACCAGAAGCAGGCACGTTGTGCTCGGGCTCAGGCGACCCGCCTGTAGTAAAGATGAGCTCGTCCATCATCATGTCCCCCGGTCCCTGGCTCACCCGCCGGCGGCACAGGATGGTCATCACCAGCACCACAAAAACCGCCTGGAAAACAAGGATTGTATCTGTTGGAATTCGATCAAAAACTTGTGTGAAAACTTGTGGGGTCGACTCAGAACCAAGAGGTCAGGGGTTCGAATTCTGACACGTCACAGAGTGCCCTTGATAAAGACTTAGCTCACTATACTCAGGTGGAAATGAGAACCTAGATTCGGTTAGGGACGTTCCTAGGACAGGACGTTAAATGAGGTCCCGTGTCTGGGGAGAGCCACACTCCACGCACGTTAAAAAAACACGGTAGAGTAGGGCATGCCCTGGTGTGCGATTGTCCACTAACTCGAAGTTACCCAAATGAAGGCCTTGCAAACGTATTAGCATATGAAATGAAATATTATCATGAAAGTTCATCTGTGTTGGTAGTTACATGTTTAAAGTTAAGACTTTTGGTCCAACACAAGAAATTCTCTCACCTAGAGCTTTCGACCAGTCACTGTGGTCTTCCTCAGTAGACTGACCCAGTGACAACGTGACAAGCTTCACTGGGTCAGTCTACTGAGGAAGACCAGAGTGACTGGTCGAAAGCTCTAGGTGAGAGAATTTTTTGTGTTGGACCAAAAGTCTTAACTTTAAACACGTATTAGCATATTAGTCATATTAGCCACACGGTAATGATTTACGCATGGTCTCCAGGAAGAATAGTGTAAATTGGCACACTAACCAACCAACCAACCAACCAACCAACCAACCAACCAACCAACCAACCAACCAAACTAAACCAAACTAAAACTTACCTTCCCAGGATGTACGATAAACATGGAGTGGCCGAAGGAGAGCCCGAAGGTGGTGAGCCACTGGATGGACTTGTCGTTGCCCCACTCCATACTGTACAGGACGAGGAAGAACGCCGAGGCCAGGCTGGCCAGGAACAGCATTGCCCAGGCCAGGTAGATGAACCAGTGCGGCATCATGGACGCCCTCCACTTCTTCCTCACCTGGTACTTCGCGGACTTGGGATTTTCTCCCGCTGGGTCCACGCCTTCCTGTTTGTGTCAGAGAAACAGATATACACATTTTTTTCTATTCCAACATTTATCACAAGACATGACGACGGTACACCCAAGTTTCTTCAACTTAATTTTATGCCGCCACCAACATAATAGACAAACTCACGGACAACAGACATACTCATTTTCACCTGAGTAAAGTGAGGAAATTTGGGTAACGTGCCTTTCCCTAGGGCACAGGATCGGTGGTATTGCAGGATTCGAACTCAGGACCTCTTGGTTCCGAGCTGAGCTTTGTCTTTACACCACACGACCCCGAAAACTAGCCGAACACCCCCAACTATGGTTAGGTGTAGGTATTGGACAAGGTTGGCTGGTATTCGGCCAGGTCGGCTACTGTCCGGCTGTACATGCCCCAACCGAAAGTTTTAAAATGTTTAAAACATTCTGGTGTGGACGAGAGGTTTATCCATGTTTGGCTGATGCTTGACATGTGTTCGTGAGTAGATGGTGTCGTGTTTGGGATTCAAATTTGATTTGATTCGTATGGATAGGTAGGCGTGGCCTAAATCTGGTCAGACTGCTCGGGAACATGTTCAGGGGAAGGTTCTAAATGTGTGACAAAAGCTTTAAGTTTTAAACTTTAAATTAAAGTATAGATCACTTGCCTTGTCCTTGGGGCGGCAGCGGCGAAAGATCTGCACGATGGCGAAGTTGACGGGAAAGATTTGAAGAGTGGTGACCACGCTGATCCACAGCTGCTGGGTGGTTATCTGTAACGAATCACGACATTTCTTCATTCCTTTTTATGGCCGAAACAGGCAATGAATTTTGCAGAGAGGGCTGTATGATACGTATTACATCCTTATTGTTGTTGTGGCTAAACAAAGGCCTGAAAATCGTGTGAAATATACAATCTTGGAGAATCTATGTAATAGAAGAGTTACACTCTCATGTCTTAATACGGACTTTGAAATATCAAGGAGGCAGAAAAAACACTCTTAGCCTTGAGTAAAGAGACTCTTCTTACACAACCGAATGTTTTATTCACAGCCGACGTTTCGTTCACCGTCTGTCACCTTCCTCAGGGCAATTCTGACTGGTTCACATTGCACAGCAGCACAGGTGTCCTGTGTCGGTGCCCCGAGGAAGTTGACAAACGGTCACCGAAACGTCGGCTGTGAATAAAACACTTGGTTGTGTAAAAAGAGTCTCTTTACTCAGTGACTTACCGACACTGACTCTTAGCTTTACTGAATGACAGAAAACTGAGAATTGCAAATTCATTGCAAATTCATGCCCGAGGGCTAATTGCATGAACAGAAGAAACATTTGGTATAAAAACAGATAATTAGTACACATAGAACTACTAAGAAACTACTAGTTAAACTACTGGGTTTGACTTCTTTTTTGAAGACAGAGGAAGACAAAGGATCCCACTTTTTCTGTAATTTGTGGGTTTTCGGATGTTAAGAGGAGAGTAGTTTACTTTTCATTTGTATGTGTGTGAAAGTTTGGGTAGAATTTGGAAGCTACGTCAAAGAGTTCATTTCGTTCATTGCTGTAGAGGGTACAATTGGAGATAAAATACGTTTCGGCTTCCACCGTATTCAACGTACAATGTTGATAATGATAGACTGATTAGACTGATTGGCCTTACGTCCACTGGTCCGATAGTGAAGAGAGCGGGAGAAGCGACCTGGCCCGCCGTGCGGAACCACATGGCACTGGCGATCATCTTACAGTACAGCAGGCACAGGCAGCACGACAGGCGCTGGGAGGAGAACACAGAAAATGACTTAAGTATCTATCAGCTATCTTTACGTACTGTTTGCAAGTTAGTGTAGGTATCCAAGATGCCTTTTAAAAATCAAGCCTCTCTCACACATTCAAAAGCTTCTCCTGCACACCAGCCAACCTAGGTTGGTTGAAGTTTGGGCCATGGGAGCAGTCTGGCCAGATTTAGGCTACGCTTACCTTTTCTGTACGAATCGAATCGAATTTGAATTGAATTTAAGTCAAATTTGACTTCCAACCATGCCCCAAACTACTCCCAAACACCAGCCAACCATGGCTGAACATCCTGTCCACACTGGAATGTTTTAAGCATTTTGAAACATTTGGCTGGTGCAGGCGAACAGTAGCCGATCTCGCCGAACATCAGCCGACCCTGCTCCCGACCTACCCCCTAACCATGGTTGGGGAGAGTTCGGCTAGTGCACGGGGGGCCATATTCGGCTATGTGTGACAAACGCCAAATAACAGAACACAACTAAAAAGAGGTTCTAATAAAGCCTAATATTTTAAGTCATCAATTGATAGGCCAAGACCAAAGTGAGATTGAGATACAGATGCGATTAACTCAGGGGTCGAAATACTGGATGCATATGCACCTTAGTGCACCCAATTTTTTTCCTGTGGGTGCACCAGTCCACCCAAATATTTCGTAGGCTTAGGTATGTAAAGATGTTAAATATGTAGTAGTACACATCAGATTCTTAACATCTAGGTGTTAGAAAAATGATAAAATCATTCATTGTAGTACTTTTCTTTAGAAATAAAAAAAAATAAGTTTTTGCTGACATTCTACTTATTTTGTTTTATATGGGGCACCTAAAAAATTTTGTACACCCCATTTTTTTAGGTTGGTTGCACCAGCGCACGTAGCCCCAATAATGAATTTCGAGCCCTGGACAGACCAACCTGCACGCGGGTGAAGTAGCTCCTAGGCCGCCTGGTGCCGACAGACAGCCACAGGTGCCCGTCCGTGAACTTGTTCCTGATGGCCGTCTTGAAGGTCGGGCCGAAGGACAGGTCCATCTCGCTCTGCGCGTGGATGGTGCGGCTGAACTTCCCCGCGGAGTACACCTCATCCAGCCAGTCATCACACATGAACGTGGTCCTGGAGATTGCAAAGAATCGGGAAATGACAGGATACCAGATATTGTCCGACTTTGTTTGTTTATTGTTTATTTAACCAGAGAAACATATCGCCCTGGAGGGCGGGTTTCAATGCACCCTGGGGGGCAAAACCCCAAACACAATAAAATAATAACAATATAATACAACATAAAGTAATCACTGAAGAAAACTTATGTACAATCAAGGGGCAAATTAAAATAAGCTAACTTAAGCATGAACTTAAGTAACAGAAGAATAAGCGGTCCAAAATAGGCATACAGAATGTAATTGTATTTTGTTGTTTGTTTGTTTGTTTGTTTAGCATAACCGGTAAACCGCCTTTATGCGCCAGTTTTGTACATGTAACTTTGTACACGTACAAGCTGCGTAAGACGTCGACCGGACTGCAAGGTTTGAACCACTCACACCGGGAAGGACCCCTGCTCTTTTCGTTAAGTGTGGTGGGATCTTTAACGTGCTCAATGCGTGGCTCTCGCCCCAAACACGGAACCTCCATTTAACGTTTTATCCCAGGGACGAAGCTCAAGGACTCGATTCCACCTGCTTGAAGTGAGGAAGGCCGTGTAAAGTGCCTTTCCCATGGGCACAAGATCGGTAACATGGTAGGAATCGAACCCACGACCTCTTGGTCCTGAGCCGAACACGCTACAATTTACGCCACATGGCCCCACTTTTAGTTGCTACCTGGCGTGACATGCATAAAACACCCTCTCTGAGAAAACCTTGGTGGAGAATCTGCAGTGTTGTGTTACATATGAAACACCGACGGGGCGAGTACTACTGTCTTTTGGCTCCCAGCTCACCAACCCAGCGCACTATCCGCAAGGCTAAAAGGTCCGGACCAGTCAGCCTGTTCGGTCTGTGGCGCTTGAACCTCACTGTTACAAAAACAAGCACCATTCGATCCATCGGGGCTTGAACGAAAACACTATGATAGTATGGTTACTTAAAAACATTATTTCACCTCTTATTGGTGTCCAGGTGGGTGATGACCACTTTGTGGAGATGCCAGGACGCGTACTGCCCCTCCCCGGAGTTGTCGTGAGACATCTTCAGGCTGATCAGGTCTCCCAGGGGCTGAGACGTCTTCAACAGGAAGTTGTCCGTTCCCGCCATCTCGAACGTCTGAAACAAGCAGCAAATTCTGCGTCAACGTAGGGTGATCTTTTGGAATGCCCGGTGTTTGCCCTCATGTGACTATAACGCAATAGCAATGCATTGTCGGCCATATTGGATAGTTCGAACGCGGGGGTTTATATGCCTGGTACCGGTGTTTGCTCTCACGTGACTATGACGTAATAGCAATACATTGTCGCCCATATTGGATGGTTAAACCTAGGGGTTTATATGGCCGGTGTTTGCCCTCACATGACTATGACGTAATAGTAATGATTTGGCGACCATATTGGACGGTTAAGCCTAGGGGTTTATATGGCCGGTGTTTGCCCTCACGTGACTATGATGTAATAGCAAGGCATTGTCTGCCACATTGGATGGTTAAACCTAGGGGGTTTATATGGCTGGTGTTTGTCCTCACGTGACTACGGCGTAATAGCAATGCATTGTCGGCCATATTGGATGGTTAAACCTGGAGGTTTATGTGGCCCTCCCAGGTTTAAACAACCAGCATGGCGGCAGTGAGGTAACGTACCCTTTCATTCTGCGGCATCTCCCTGACTCCCGAGTCGTATTGGTCACCATATAGGGTAAAGGTGACCTTTGACCGGGTCCCAGCCTCCCAATCATGGCCCGTGTGGACGGTCATGAGGTACTGGCCGGCGTGTGCGTCACTTCCGGGACTGCCAGGGATCTCCTTCACTGCCCACTGAAACACAAAATTGACCTTGACCTTCCTTTTCCCAACCTTATCCTACCTACCAAATATCCCCAAGTTATAACCGATTACAAAATCAGCAACCGCCATACACACGGTGCACCCAACAAGGACATTATACAGTCCTAGGTGTGCCTAAACACATAACCTTCTGACGAAGGTAATAAGTAGTCTCTACCAGGCTAACTACACTTGTTATATATAGGAGAATAATTGCCAGGGGTGTTTGGCCGCCTTGTAGGTTTGCCTAGCCGCGCAGTTACCGGAGGGAAAGAAACAACTAGTACGTCCCCGTGACCGGACTTCCTTGGCCAATTTTACTCTCTTTTTTTGCCGAATTCTACGATCCGTATTCCCCTAGAAAGGCCTGGTGGAGGCTAGGTAATATGCCGAACTCACCTTGCTGAGATCCCGCTTGTCCCACCTCCGGACCAGCAGCAGGAGGATGATGTACAGACCCAGCGTGGCGAACACGGTGATGAACACCGCTAAGTTGTCCTTCAGGTTGACGAACTTGGCGAACACCGTCTTGAACTTGATGACGTTGGGCGTGGTGACGATCTCGGCTCCAAACGGCGTCATGTGGTTGCAGAGACACACCGTCTGCTTGGCCGAGGAGGCTGGGCTAACCTAGAGGAGGCAAGAAACACAGACATCAATTTCAAGTATTAACTACGTACAATAATGTACACGTGTACAGAAATTCCTTCGAGAAACAGAAAAATGAAAATATTGAATAAAGAGACAATCAGCCGACGTTTCGTTGACCGTCTGTCACCTTCCTAGATCCTAAAGGGCTAATCTGACTGGTTCATATTGTATGAACAATATTGTTCATATTGTTCATACAGCACAAGTGTCACTGGCTGCTATAGATGCCATCGAATTGTCGGCTGAATAAACCTCTTGGTTGTGTAAAAAGAGTCTCTTTTTTTCAGTGACTTACCAACTTGATGAAACTATTCACGGAGATGAAAATATTCCTCACGGAGAGTAAAAAATGTGTTGACTGATTAAATTCACCTAACCTGTTTCCATATCATCACTAACATTCCACATATTAGCTAGCCTCTACCAGGGTTGGGGAGGCGGCTGGAAAGAGTAGAAATCGGCCAAATAGAGATAAGCGTGCCAAGGGAGTTTGTCCGTTGAGAGAACATTTCGGTGGCTACATATTAGCTGAAAAGCAGGATAAGGTGTTTTATTATGCTTTCTTTTACTGACCTTGCACCCGTCGCCTGACCAGAGCTGCTCCTGCTCGTTCCAGAACCGGCAGCCGAGGCGGAAGGTCTCAATCTCATACCGGCACGGCGTTGGGGTGCAACCTGCAACGGAGATCGTAGAATCAGAATGGCCATCACTAAAAACACCTGCCGTTTACTTCCAAGACAGTGGACAGAGGAGTACCCCTTAGCGATCGGGGCTAAAAGACCATCCTCTAGCCAATGGATACTGTCTTACTACCGTAGGATCTGCTCGGAGATTAAAGGCTCTGAGCTTAAGATTAAGTATGATATTGACACATACTGTCCCACACTAGCACATTTGAATCTGTGTTTCATACTTTAGGCATTTAAAACTGCAGAAACAAGCCTCAAGATTATTCCTTTTTTTCAACCTAGATCCTTCCAGTAACTGTTTTTCGTCAGAATTTTGTGTATTTTTGCTCCATGAATGTCGATATACACTGACACAGTGTTGTGTCAACTTGGTACATGTAACGTTATGTAGATAAGTGACTAGAATATTGACTTTGAAATATAATTCTGGTTTCCAATCCCTAAAAACTTCACTGGATGCTTTTAAGTTGCCGTACCAAAGTAATACTAGGCACCACCTTTAGATGTACTGATAATTTGGTTCAAAAAGTACCTTCCATCCTTAGCCCAAGCATGTACTGGCCCTCGCCGTGGCTGAAGTCCGGCTGCACGACGGTAGAGGTAGTGTACACTATGTCGTCATCTCCATGGGTAGTCGTGCGCACTGTGTCAAAGTCATCCGCGGTGAAAACTTTCCTGTAATAGAAAGACGACAGTAGCTAGTTTAGGATGTGTCCTGTAGTGTATGTAGGCGCGTCTGTTGGGCTAATACATGATCATCAGTACTTGAACACGGTTTATCGACTTTGCTACTACATTTGATCTCTGTCATACTAGTAACATTTTGACTAACAATGGTTACTATGGTAGATGGCCAATAGTACACAGTTAAACAGTCAGTTATATCTTAATAGATATAGAATTTTAGTATTTAACGTTTAATTAGAATGTAGTATTGTTGGTGTTCTTTACTCCATGTCTTACATGTTCTAAACCACATATGGTCACCTGTACATTTAGTCGATCCATCTGGACAGGAATTTGCGATAAAGATTCATATCATGTCACTTATCTTTACTTTACATGTTCCAGTATATGCTGTAATGATTAGTAAAGTAGTAGGTATTCCATGTACGTACCTCCAAGCAGAGGTTTGGGTTTGGCGTTATTTTTGGCGTGTTTTTAGGCTTTTTTTATCGGGGTTTCTCTTTTGCACTGGAATTTTTTTTCTCACATTTCAGTGCTAAAGAGAAACCGTTATGAAAAAGTCTAAAAACACGCCAAAAATAACCCTAAACCTCTGCTTGGAGAGTACATTGACACCCAAACGTTTCTATATGTTTTCCAGGAACTACTTCCTAGAACTGTAGCCGATGACATACCTGAACTCATGCTCAGTCTCAGTGGGGAACGTTCCCACGCGTCCGTACAGCGTAGCGTTCCGGGACGGCGCCTTCAGGGTCACGGTCACCAGGTACGACTCCCTACCGGAGATGCCGAAAGACCGGAACGCCATGGGACCGTGGTCCGCCGGTGAGTACGGGCGGAGGAGGGTGGCGTCCGCCGGGGCCGGGAGGTTGTTCTGCACGGTGATGTGGATATCCTCCGGTAGATTCTATCGAAAGAGAGGATATGGTGTTAAGAAAACGGGCATTAAGAAGTCCTCTCTATGAATTTACTACACATCATGATCAATTCAAACATACCGGTCGAATATGGCCCCTCGAAAACTGTGAGAATTTCACACTACTCTTCCTGGAGTTCGTAGTGAATAATCAGATAAGTGTTTGGACCATCGCACACCGGGGCATGCCCGTACTGTTTTTAAAGGTGTGGTGGGTTCTTTAACGTGTGGGGGTGTGGCTCTAACCGAAGCTAGGTACTTATTTCCACCTGAATGAAGTGAGGAAAGTCGCGAAAAATGCCTTTCTCAAGGGCACAAGATCGGTGACAAGGTAGGATTCGAACCCGTAACCTCTTGGTTCAATGTTCAAAGCTTCGCGGTAAAGGGTGGAAAAGATGTGATTTGAACGTAAAATTTTAGAAATAATGAATACCTGAACAGGAATGGACTTTCCTGTCGAATCGTACAGGTCAACGTTCAGCACCGACGAACCAACTTGGCCGCTTGCGGAGGGACCTCCGAAAGGGTTCTCCTCAAATCCAACCACCTGTGAGAACCGGAAAACTTAGCAGTGAAGAAGACATCTGCGGACACCAACTCCTAACCTGGATGCCAGACCCATTGCACACTTAGACCAAAGTTGTCCAACTCGCACACTGGATAACTTTGAGCCTAGTGTAGTATGGGTCTGGCACCCAGGCTATCAACTCTAGATATTTGTGATAACAACAACCAATTCAAGAATGTAAGAAATTAAAAGTCAATTTTTAAAAAAACTAGAAAGGTAACATTTGAAAAGCAAATGCATAATGTTCACCTTCGCATATTACCTTCTCTGCTAATTCTTACTCAAACACATTCATATGGTCAGACAGGAGTCTACATCCCTCATACTATAAAACTGCAACACCATGTAACCCAACACCAGTTACCATGGTGACAGACGTCTGGTTCAGGTCATTGACCTTATTGGTTTGGAGAAGAAGAGGAAGAAACTGAGCAAAAACAATATGTTTTCCTTCGGTAAACATAATAAAAGACTGCCCTACGTACCTTTAACCTGGCGATGTCCGGAACACGCTTGCCGAACAGAGCAGCTCCTGACGGTAGCGTCACCGTTCCCTTGTTCACACCCACGCGGGTCCCACCTATGTCTGCGCCCGGGGACTTTCCCACCACGACCCGCACGCCCCTGGTCCCCACCTGCAGGTACCCCATCTCCGCTTTGCCCCGCAGAAGCGAACGAGAAAGCTCGTCAACTTCGACCAGGAGAGCTCCAAGCGTTTCCTAGAGAAAAAAAATTAATGACAGTGTTAAATGTCACGCATGTTTTTTGCAGATAAAAGAGACAGATGATCATTGAAGTTGCATTATACGCAAATAGTTTTCAGCATTTGCAAAGCTGAACGTTTGTCAGACCCAGTACACATGTTCTTCTTTGCAAGAAGAGTGAAGGAGGCGGTCATAACATTAGAGCTCACAGACCGACCCAGAACAGAGACGGGGGGCGACACAAGTTATCTGGCACGTATAACCAGCTACTACGGTCACGTGTCTATGCCGTCACGTTCCAAGAGTAGAAAGGTCCATTCCGTGAACAAGGTTGAAGGAGTCAGCTGAAATTTTGGGGTAAGTCCCAATTCATTCCAGTGTTGGAAGGAAACTCTAGTCTTTGTTTCATAATGACTTGTATCAACACAGAACTTTCATGCTATGTTTTTACATGGTAAATCTGCACTGCTGCTTTCTTGTTTTGCTGTCACGTCCGAGACAAACTTACCATGTCTCGGTTTTCTTCTTTTGTCGGTCTCGTCTGCACGCCAGTCTGATGCCGTATCTGTTCGTCTGGTTGTGTCAGGCTCGTACCGTTGGCTTTATGCTCGATCATGTTAGAACGACTCTCTCTGGGTGACCACTCTTTCATCAGCGCAGCGAAGGCATCGACAACAGCTGCATGGTGCAAAGATTTTTGCGTGAGACTTTTTTTATTTATCAATACACAACAAAACAGTAACAAGGACAGTGTGACGCTGCACTCAAGTTTATAACTTATTTTAACAGCGCCACACAACAAAATATAATTAACATATAGATACACATAGTTGACATAACAGTGCGCCGTAGTCCCACCACCCCAAGACATCAAATAATACTGATCACGATGCTGACCAGGTTATAAAAAGTTATTGAACAGGAGTGACTTCTATGACTGATTGACGAGAAAAGATGTCGCGTATTGTGCGTACGGCTGCGTATGAAAGAATTACCCGTACGCAACGTATACGCAATGACGTACGCAGAAGTGTGACAGGGCCCTAAGCTTGCTGCATTCGACACATCATTTACATAATAAAGGACATCCAAACTATCACTGTCGAAGTACAACGATTTCTATATCAATGGCTATAAAGCAATTCGATTTGACCGTACGGTCGTACTGTCATAATTTAAGACCTTTGAAACAGCGTCCACTTTTGACCCAGGTTTATTGCAGAGTCAGGGAATAATAAGCACATGACAACAAGCCTACGGTGGACTTTGATGTGGGGCGAGGCTGACATCAGCTAGTAACAACAATCATGGCGGCCGCACCGTCTAGTATGGGAACACAAATCCGTCAAGAACTGTCCTGCAGCATCTGTCTGGAGCTGTTCACCAGGCCCAAGATGCTGCCCTGTCAGCACACCTTCTGTCAGGACTGTCTACAGGACCATGCAAGCAGGCGCACGCCCTTCCAGTGTCCAAACTGTCGTCAACAAGTCAGGCTGCCAAGTCCAGGGGTCGCTGGTTTGCCCGACAATCGCATTGTGGCCAACTTGTGTGAGAGGTTCCAACAACAAGCTTCACTGCCACAGGAAACAAGCGAGCAACCGCAGTCTGGAAACAAGTGCAGTTTTCACCCCTCCGAAGAAGTCAGACTGTACTGTAAAGAGTGCAAGGTGCCAATTTGCAACGAGTGTATTGAAGAGGGTCATGATGGGCACCCTACCAAAGGCCTTAGGAAAGCCGCGGAAGAAAGGAGATCTACAGTCCATGACTTGGTCACTGAGGGGAGGGAAAAGTTGGAGACCTACTGCAGCTTCATCAGAGGTCTGAGAGAAGAGGACAGGGACCTTGACCAGCAGAAACAACAGACGGACGAGAAGATCATGGAAGCCTACCGACAAGCCTGCGAACACACCCTTCAGAAACTAACAGAGGAAAAAGACCGTCTCTTGTCTGAAGTTGAGACGAACCACAGGGAAAGCAAGGGCGCCGTACAGAGCCAAAGAGATGCACTGTTGACTGATGTGACTGAACTGTCTGCTGCTTGTGATGGGGCAGAGCAGGATATGGCTAGAGATGATAGGGAGTTCCTCAGTCGTGAATCCAATGTAGACGAGGTCGTTGGGAAATTCAGAGACAAGACTGTGCCAAATCCACTTCAAACCCACCCTGCTGTCTTCCAGCCGAAGGTAAGCGTGGAACTCGTGTGTACACTTGGAGATGTGACTGTCCCAGGGGCTGGACCGTCTAGCGATGCTACAACCAAGACCATTTGTAACCAGTTCGGTCGATGCGGTTCAGAACCAGGTCAGTTCAACTGGCCCCTTGGACTTACAGAGGGCGAGGGGGAGATCTTCGTGGCAGATCTTGAAAATTTGAGAATCCAAGTCTTCACCCTGCAGGGAACAATTGTCAGACAGTTCCCAACAGTCGTGTCTAGTGGAGAGAAAATGTATCCAGATGATGTGGCCATGGACGGGGAGGGGAACCTGTGGGTGGTAGGGAGGGTGGTGATGAGTGTGGTGGGGAGTGTTTTGCGAAGGGCGGTTGGGGTAGGCCGGGGCGATCGCGAGTTTGCTGTGCAGTACAACAAACAGGGCAGCGTGCTGAGGCAGATTGAGCTACAGTCAGGGTGGAACAGAGGAGTTGCCGTGGACACCAGGAGGAAACACATCCTCATCACACAAACTACAGGAGACTGGCACCGACACGGACACGGTGAAGTACAGGTGTTCAGGCCAGATGGAACACTTGTCAGAACTGTGGGTCAGCAACAGGGGATGGCGTGGCCATGGTACATCACTGTAGATGGGGAAGGGAACATTCTTGTGTCAGACAAGGACAATCACCATGTCTATATGTACAACGAGGACGGACAGTTTCTGTTCAAATTTGGAGGCAGGGGAAGTGGTGAAGGTCAGCTGGACTCTCCCCGTGGTATCTGTACAGACGGGGCAGGTAACATCATCGTAGCTGACTGGGGAAACAAACGTGTGGAAATGTTCGACAAGAAAGGTATATTCCTCAAACACATCGCTACAGATATGAAAAGTCCCTGGGTTGTTGCCATGGCACCACAGGGACGGCTGATGGTGACTGATACTAAGGAACACACATTCACTATCTTCAAACATAGCTATTCTGGATAGAATAGTCATCAATAGTGTTCAAAATAGGATTCCATTGGCGGTCACTTTTCCGTGCCATACAAGTGAAATATTCATTTTCATCTCAGAAAGAATTTCTTGAGTAATAAGACATACTTGTGAATAAGATCCTTGTAAATACAGTGATCTTGTTCCAAAAGATTTTCCAACCGATCAGACTATTCTGTTTAACGCCTCTGGGATTGAAAAGGCAAAGCTACTCATGTAATATGCAAACAAAGGGGTTTATTTGTTGAATTGTGTCAATCATGATACTCGATGAAGGTCAGACATCCAGGTAATTAGATACACAAGAAACAGTTGTACTCAGGTGCCGGAGTAGCTGTTTTCTTGTATGATACTCATGGTTTTAAAACTAATAAAAGGACATGAAGTTGCATTTTGCTAAGTGTATTCTGTTATCACACTGTAGATACCACCCAGCAGAATAACTTAAAACAACTAGAGGTTATCATTACAGCTAAAATGCATTCGAATCCCAGTGATAAAACCCTTTAATGCCATCGAGTATGTTGCCACTTAGAATTTCGTTTTATTTCGAACCCTTTCTTTGACACTGTCTCATAGTAATGCTTCATTCTAAAAATGAGAATTTCAATCTGTCTGTAACAATATGACAAGGTGCATGTGGTCAAGTGTTGGAAAGCCATTATGTACATAAGCTCACACAGTGCTGCATGCCAGAACAATAGACAGACCTCTGCCTCTATGATAATACTTGTGCAGACCTTCTAGTGGTCGCGCTTGTTTTGTTTGTGTGTCAACATGATCATTGATTTCGTCTGGTTCTGATGTTGTGGTCGTGCCGTCAAAATATAGACCTTTGTAACATCGTCTCGCCCTCGTACAGCCAGGTATATTACACAACCAGGGGTCAAACATGTCGCCCCTTAGACTTTGCTTTGGGCCACATAAGCAGGAAATAACGTTAAACAATAATTCGGAGACGTCATACCTCCATGATTTATGTAGAGTTTATGTAAAATTGTTGTTGATGTGGTTTGTCTCATTGTATATGGAAGGAAGGTCGTAATTAACAGTTTAATTTATGATTTCTAAACTCAAATTACAATATTTTTCGTGAGGAATTCCTATCAAAAAAATCCAAGACCATAGCATGTTCAGGACAAAAGATATAAAATCAGAAGTTCTGCTGCAGTACCAAGGTCAGCCACCAGGAGGCCAATATGACCTTGACCTTTGTCTTCCTAAGACCTGCCAACGTACCAAATATCATCACAATCCATAAAGGCGATCTGAAGTTATGCTGACTACAAAGTTGCGGAAACACACTCAGACACACACACAGACAGACACACACACAGACAGACACACACACACACACAGACATACAGACAGACAGACATGCCAAAAACAATACCTCCATTTTTCATGGAGGTAACAACACCTCCATTTTTCATGGAGGTAAAAAAATCCATCCAAACTTCAAGACGGAATCTTCTTACCAGATGCGGCGGGTGAAAGCTCCTCCGAAGACAACCCATCCTCCAGTTTGTCCCTCACTAAGCCGACTAGCTTACCCACAACGGCTGCGGCGAACTCCTGTGGTTAAGAACACAGGAAAAGAATGTTTGAGTTTGAGGAAAGTTTGAGGAAAAGAGTGATACACATTGTAGCACATTTCATTCAAGAGTAATTAACTAATATGAAGCAAAACTACCTACAGAATTTGCTACGAAACCTTCAAATCTGAAAGGACGAACATTCGAGACTAGAAAGGCAGATATTTGCTATGGAACAAATACAGCATATTTCAGTCCATACACTCAGTCCAAAATAGACTGTTCCATATCCACCGTAAAATTCCATGTAGTGCTCCTCAATATCAATGGCATGCAGGAGAAGAAACATGAGGAAAAACAATATTTCAGCTCATACCATGGTATGAACTGAAATAATAATTTTGACTGTGTGTACTATTAACCTACTAAGTACATAATTTGGTTCACATACGATGAAACCGTACGCTTGTGCATATTTTTGCATTATCGCGTGATTGTTTGGAATGTGTCACTATACCTGATCTTTTGGGTTCATCTCCACGAGACGTTCAGTCATCTTTGCCACTGCAACGATGTCATCCAGAGTTACCAGACCGTGCCCATCCTGACCATAGCCACATCCACGCACTGCTAGACTGAGCTCTGAGCCGGCATGGACGGATATTTCCATCGGTAGGTCTGTAACAGTTTCACCAAAGTCAGAGAATATCCTAAGCATAAATTCCTTACTTCATACACGTGCACTTTAGTCTCCACCAGACTAACTACGCTGGCTATAATATAGGAGAATATTTGCCAGGGGAGTTTGGCCGCCTTGTAGGTTTGACAGGCCTCCTTCGGAGGGAAAGAAACTACCTCCCCGCGGCCGGACTCCCTTGGCCAATTTTACTCTGTTTTGCTGAATTCTACGAACCGTATTCCCGTAGAAAGGCCTGGTGGAGGCTTCATACACTTGAGCACTGTAGAAAAGTTCATCTTCCTAATGCCACTAGACATACGTATACCTTCATCTATATATATATATAATCCTCTACTATAACTACAAAGCGAGGAGAAGTTGAATTTATCTAATGATAGCTAGTTTTATCTTGTATATATCTGTTCATCATGTTTTGTTTTGACCTGTACTAAGCCCAGTGTGGCAAAAATGTGCAATAAAGGTCGTCATTCATTCATAAATTCTAAACTATATTTCTATAATTCAAACTCTTAACTGTTAACCATTCTATATTTCTGTGTGAGGGCTCAATTGCTGATATTATACTACATTTCATTTTTTTTATTCCAACATTTATCACATGACATGGCGACGGCACACTTCGCATGATTGGACAATAGACATACTCATTTCCACCTGAGTAAAGTGAGGACATCGCGCCTTTCCCAAGGACACAAGATCGGTGACATGGCAGGATTCGAACTCGGGATCTCTTGGTTCCGAGTCGAACGCTTTGTTCTTACGCCACACGACCACAATATTACATTTCTTGGGTGTGAAATTTAAGTTATGTTAAACGTTAAATGTTACATTAGTTTTTACGTGGACCCAGACGCTCACATCAAACGCAACAATATTCGTGTAAAAATTGAGAAAAATATTACACGGGTGCTTGAGCAACAATGGGATTTAATATTCATAAGTGTTTTGAGATAATCGCCGTAGAGACGACACAATGGCACGACCGTACATACATGTACTTAGACCGCACCCAATCTGACCTATTGTGTTTGTATGTATGTATGTGCAAGTTGCTTTTATGTCGTCTGTCAGTTGATGTCATCTCAGGACTTTTTTTGTTTGTAATATTAAAATATATTTGTAACATTTTTAATAACTAGTATACATGGCACACTCAAGTTATATCAACTTATTTTATGCCGCCACCAATACAGAGGGCAAGTACAGGACAGGGCGATACTCATTTTCACTTGAGTGAGGAAAGTCGTGTAAAGTGCCTTTCCCAAGGGCACAAGATCGGTGACATGTCAGGACTCGAACCCGGGACCTCTCGGTTCTCAGAGTCAAACACTCTGCCGTTACGCCACACGACCCCACGACAGGACATTTTTTCTTAACAATTCCTGCATATTTTACTTTCCAGTGGCAACAGTTTTCATTACTTTATATTCTTGGTGTAAGGTGAGGCTAACTTCTTTATGTACAACTGTTATCTATTGTCGATATGTTTCAAGCCCAAAGTATCTTGAAGACAAGGTCAACGTCTTAGCCCGTCGTCTATCCATATTGATATGATATGAATCTTTATTGCATGTTCTTGCCCAGATGAGCTAAATGCACGGTAGTAGGGGATAGAATGAGGTCTGGTAGTTTACGTTTACGAATTTATTGAGTGCTTATGTAGTACAAGCTTGCTTTTTAAGACTTACCCAAGCCTTGCCCGGTACCATTACGGGACACATGCCGGTCGGGACTGAAGTGATGTACCGCCCAGTCGCTGCTGAAACATCGGGGTTCTCCTGAGGAAAAGAACAGAGACTTTTACTCCAATAACATCGGCATTTCTTGGTACATCTTTCTATATGGCTTTTTCAATCGGCAGATGTGATTATACCCTTCAGCAAAAACATTTCATTCAAACGAAGAACGTGAACTTTGGTGTGGTCTTGTGGCGTAAAGGTAAGAGTGTTCGTCTCGGAACCAAGAGGTCCCGAGTTCCAACCCTACCTTATCACCGATATTGTGCACTTTACATGAATTACCTCACTTCACTCAGGTGAAAATGAGTATAGTGTTGTCCTTTATTTATGTTGGTGGTTTGATAAAAATAAGCGTGCTTTCCCCACGTCTTGTGATTAAATGTTGCAATAGATTAACGTGAACTTTAATTTGTACACGCACGTGTATCTTGAATTTGAAGCCGGACTTTTTTCGAGTCTTCATCACTATACGAGCATTTCCAACGTCTAAAGTAACAAAATATTAATCTACCTAAGACTTACATCTAGAACAAACGACTTAACATAAATGTAACAGAAGAGACCAACGAGAAAAATGGGAAGAAACGTACCGAGTGCTTTCGACGTTTGGGCGGTACTGCTACATACACCGGCCACGACCAGCAGGGCGACAGCAAGCAGGGACCTCATAGCATTCGTTGCCGCGGGTAGGCCTTTGCTAGAGCGGCAGCCACATCACAAAACTCCGCTAGGTTTTCTTACTCAATAAATCGCCTGTTGAGAGAAATATCTAAAAGTTACAACAACAGAGGCAACAAGTACCCCACCTGTTCTAACGTCACACAAATTCCAACAGGTAAAATTTTGCCTCTTTGGTCGTCCAATTGGACTGTACCATCAGAAGAATTTGGGGGTAATTAAATTCTTGATAACGAATCCTAGACGTAGAATTATATATATTTTGATTGTTCGAAAGTTTGTAGTTTATGTTTATATAGCGACATTCAAGGCATGCATTTGATTGGCGTGTTTTAGCGTAGTCTAAAAACTCTAGATATTCAACACCCGGACCCTGTGGTGTACATGGAATCGCCCTAAAACACACCATACCAAGAAATTGCTTGTGTACGTCTGTATGCACAATAATTATGTTCCTCATTAAATTTTTTTGTGGTATAACCTCGAGGTAATAATACAGCTTGGCGGGGCAATAAACGGGTGTTATGAATATTTTATGTTATAATTGCCCCAGGTATTCTTACTTTCCACTTAAATGATTTTTGATTTTGACTATATTTGACTATACGAACTGTTTATCGAAATCACCTATTGTTGTTACCAAGTAGAACGAACAGTCACGGGTATTTAATTTTACGTATGACGTGTGTGGTGTTATTTACACTGGGTGGTTGTCAACGTTCACACAATGGTAAAAAATGCAACAAAATGGAAGAAATATTGAGGAACATTACAGAAATACGCCCCTACGCCATGAAAAAGGCTACCTACATGTATTATAAACTTGTAAATATTTGTTCATTCTCTAAAACTTTCATTGGTCGAGTCTGCATTACAATGCATGCTGCTAGATGGCGCTTCAACATACCCATGATGCATCTCTCCTCAGACGTTTGAACAAGATGGCGGCAAAATATTTTGTTGTTGTTCGACTAGTTCATTTTTAAGTCCCATTTTACCTGATTTCAGGCCGGTTTACACCGAAAACTGAACTTTTTCTGTCAAGATCACCTCTTTGAGGGCACCACGGCATAATGTCTAAGTGTGAGTATCGGTGTATCGTACTTTTTGTGTGTAAACTCTTCGTCAAAATTTCCAAGAATTTATGACGACTCTTTTCCAGAAATTTTCTACTTTGATTTTCTACGATTATTGCCCAAACCATTTGGCAAAATATGATGTCACGTAACTTATATCGGTCTCTATATGGTATAACGTTACCAGCTGTGTTTCCAAGAGTGTGATTTCTGTACAGTTTTCACAAATTATGTGTCCAAAAATTTATGTGTCCAGTTCAACTCCTTTGTGTTTATCATTTCACACTAGGCTGCTACTCAATCATGAAATCTTCCATGTATTTATATCCGAAAATAATTTAGATCTCCTTTTTATCAGAAGATATTGCTATGAATATATGATTTGATATATTCATAGCCAGACGGCTGTCTGTGTGCAGTGTAGTTTGAACCCATCCTGTAAAGGTCATAGGTCACTGAAGTGTACTAGTAGTATGTAGTATACTGATTTTTAACTACTTAAACTTACAACATGTACTGTGTCCCTCTTCTAGTGTGGCAGCATCCGTATGTGAATGTGTTCAAGCATCTGAACGTGGCAGAATGGAAGAAAGCCAGCAAAGAAGGGGAGGTGTCAACAATCATGGTCAGAAACTTTCAAGTCATACATTTCAGCATAAATTATATAACTTAGTATAATACTTATATAGTGTAATACCCAGTACATTTTTTTTGTAATACTTACCCTTTGATATTGGTACACCAGTAGTAGCACTACTAGTATACTAAAATGAAATGGTATTACTATTTCTACCATGAATTTCATGCTGTGTGAAAAGGAACGCAAACAGCAGCAAACTACATGAAATTCAGCCACCTACCAATTACTTTAGTATACTCTACACGAAATTAAAACAGATGATTACAAATTACGTAAAATTAGAACAGTTGATATATATCGCCTTACATATATATATAACTTATACTTGCTTATGGAGGTCTTTCTCCATATGGTGTTTAATCTTTAGACAGCACATTGAAGTAGCCACGTGGCTACCAATTCTCAAATTATAACTTATAATTTGAGAATTGGTAGCCACATAATATAAGCAGAGGGGAGGTTAATAGATTCCATGTTGACTACATGTTTTGAACAGGACAAGACCCTGAAGTCCAGTGTGTACCGAGTGACAGGTTCAGTACCTGCTGGTAACTACATCCAGCTGCCCAAGACTGCCTCCCAGTCCCTGGGTCTCACGGGGAGGTTCCTGTACCTCCTCTTCAAACCCATCCCGGGGAAGTACTTCGTGGTCCACTTGGATGTGGCAACACAGGTCAGAAGCATTGTGGTTTTTTCATAGCCTATATTTTGATATCAATCATGATATTCCTACTAGTATCAACATTTTAGACGTTAATAAAAGATACCAGTAATGATAAAACGTAATTAGAGTTTCAGGAGTTCATTTTATATTCATTTCAGATTCTTTATTGACTCGATAAAAGTACTACTGTGACTTTCGTATGGTCTACTACAACTAAGATCTAACAAAGCTAAACATAACAATTTAACCCTTAGTCTCTTACTTTATTGTACAACAAATATAAAGCTTACCAACCTTCAGGATAATATGCTAGCTTCTATTCTAAGACCCTTGTCAGTGAGCCATGAAGAAAATATCACTAGGTTTAGAATATCAAATTTGTGTGTTCTTTCACATTCTTCACACTTAGGTTCATTGGCTAATCTGATTCTAAAATGTTTTGCTGATTGCAATGACAATTTGATTATATGTGGTTTATATATATATAAGAAACAAGTATGATCTAAGACATGAGAAACTTTCTTAGCATTGTAAGACTAAAAAAATCTGAATTTATCGCAAATTCACAATACAATATCAAATTTAAAACTTTAAGAGAAACATTCAGTTACATATGACATCATTTACAATGTACATTTTCAAAATTTCAGAAACCAAATTACAGATATACATGAATTCAAAAGTTACAGGGGAATCATATCAGAGATTTGTTATAGAGCAGTGTTGCTTGGTAGAAAAGAAGATTGTTTCAGTATTTACAAATACCTTTCCCCTTTGTTCCAGGATGGTCTTGTGATCAGGATCTCCTTTTCCAACCTGTTCCGTGAGTTCAAGTCGACGGCGACCTGGCTCCAGTTCCCGTACGTGTGCCACGCCGCCCGGGGCTCGGTCCAGGAGCTGGCATCCATCGGTAACCATGACAACCTGGGCCCCGCTCCGGCCGCCATGCGCTGGACAGTACTGATGCTTGACCTGCACTACATCCTGTCTGTGTACCTCAACCAAAGGTAGCAACATTTACTAAGTTTAACACTACTTTCTACATTGTAAACTTTATTTCAGTCAAAGAAGTACTTTTACCATCTCTCTCCAACATAGTAGAGCTACAGCATCTCAATGACAGTTCCTTATATTTAATTATGTTCCTTACTACTTTGAGGGTCCACATCACTTTCACACCTACAAAATTGTAATGTTTTTGATGTAGTCCAAAACTTCATCTACTGTACTGGTAGATTCTCGTAATTGATAGATCATCAACTTGTCTTGTTTGTTTGTATCTTGGCTTTATCCACCTTGTAATTATGCATGTATCTTGTCAATGTGTTTTATACTCGTTGTATGTTTTTGAGTAGAAGGTGTTATATCAGCAACTTTTGCTTTTTGCATAATACTCAATAAATATATGTGAAAAAAATACAAAGTTTAAGGTAATACCTAAAATTTATTTAATACCTAGGAAAAATTGAGGTAATTGAGAGAAAAACAGGTATAAAGAGACATTTCAGCACAAAGGACAGTACCAAAATAAAAAAGTTAAGAAGCATTTGGTACTGCCCTTGGTGCTGAAATGTCTCTCTACACCTGTTTTTCCCTCAATTTTTCCTAGGCATTACAAAGGCGATCCTACCCGCGGTCGGGCTGGTACCTCGGGTGACACGAAATACACCGTGTTGTATTTTATATATATTATAGTTGTATTTTTGTGCCCTGGCTCATTTTGCAGGTATGCCTACCTGAAGAGTGTGCGTCTCTGTGCAAACCTGTTTGTCAAGAATATGTTCACCAGTGACATGGAGTATGAACCAGGTAACTATATGAAGTATATAACAATCTTTCCTTCACAATCAATATAAAGTACTGTGATCTTTAAGAAATCTACGCCAAAAACAGTTACTCAAGCAACTGGATATGATTTTGAAATGCATGTTAAAAATTTTCAATACAAACAAATTTTTTTTAAATGCCAGTGAAGGTTAGATGTCAAGATAATAAGACAAACAGTTGCTCAAACAACTGGATATGATTTTGGAAATGATCAAACGTTTCATGCAGCATTCACTACCTTTCGTCAGTGACACTAGAGATTGCAGGAGAAAGGCAGGTTTATAAGCACAAACTACTTGATTGATATGCAAATAAGGGAAAGGTAGTAGATGCTACATGAAACGTCTGACCGTTTCCAAAATCATATCCAGTTGCTTGAGTAGCTGTATCTTATTACCTGGACGTCTAACCTTCACTGACGTTTTAAGAAAATTTGTATTGAAAATTTTTAAGAAGTTAATTCATGTTTCTGTCTAATGTACACGTAGGTTTATCCCTATCTGAAGCGAGAAAGACAGGTGTGTTAGCCCACGGTGTAACCCCCATGCCACGTGAAATGGCCTTCCCCCTACCTAAGGGGGAGACCTGGCACGGCAGGTACGACTTTGTCAGGTTTCCCTCCGCAACCAAGAAGTCACCATTCGACTCCATCCAGAGGGGGGACAAAACAACACAAGTTTCACAATTTGGTAAGAATGAATTTTGACATTAGATATAGAACAAATTTTTATTAGTAAAGCACAACCCTTGACATTTGTTAACAATAAAGGAAAAACTAGAAAGGTAACATTTGCAAAGCAAATGCATAATATTTATCTTTGCACATGGTCTGCTCTGTTAATTCCTACTCAAATACAGTCATATATATATGGTCAGACAGAGGCATAAATCCCTCCTATTATAAAATTGCAACACTATGTAACCCAACAGTTACCATGGTGAGAGATGTCAACAAACAGGTCATTGACCAGGTCAGAGGTCAGTGTTTGGAACGGAAGAAGAAGAGGAAACGTAGCAAAAACAATATGTTTTCCTTCGGTAAACATTGATTATATGAAAAATGGAGTAAACTCATTTACAGGGATCAAAGAATGTTGTTTGCAGATTTTGAAACACCCCTATTTAACAGTGGTATATTCCTGATTAATTTCAGCTGAACCTGGCACCATCAGTCCAAAGAGAACAGAACCAAAGGAGGTTCAAACCAGCCGACCAATCAGAAACCCCGTATCAACCATCAACCACATCACCTCTCCCAAGAAGGGATCACACAAGAGGCGACCAATCACAGCGAGCCTTCCTCCAGTGGGGGTTGGGGTTGCCAGGGAGACCAGCTCGGAATCTTCCATTGCTGTCCAGCCGGTGGGGGACGAGGTCCATGTTTATGCTCACCCAACAGATGAAGTTCTTGTACACAGGTAAACATTTTGTCATGTGTGTACACAGGTAAACATTTTGTCATTTTGTCATGAGCTACATATCATGTGTAAGTATCTATGTACTGATGGTTGTACAATGTTAATTTTGCTACATTCCAAAAGGGCTCGAAATACTGTCCTGTCTGGGATGGTGCCATTTCGGTACAATATGATAAGATGCAAAGAATGCAGAACCGCGTAGGAAAATTGATCTTGAAAGCCCCGTACAGAACACCATCACGGGAAGTCCTCTCTCGTCTGGGATGGAAGTCCGTGAGAAGTCTACATCGTCAACATAAAGCCATGCTAGTGTATAGGGCCTTGGACAATTCTTTACCACCATATATGCAAGGGGTGTTCATCCGGTATAGAGACGCAGCCTCCAGATCCACCAGACAGAGCACATTGGACAACCTCATCATACCGAGGCCCCAACTGGAAGTGTACAGGCGGTCACTGAGGTACTCGGGGGCGACTGTGTGGAACTCCTTGCCACCACATGTACGAGCAGCCCAGTCATTGGGAACATTTAGAAGTATGATAAGGAACTTGGACTGATAACGGACTGATGAATTATTATTTATTTTTGTATTATATTTTGATTTGCACTTTGTTTTGATTTTGTATTATATTTTGGTTTGATTTGTAATCCGTGACCCCGCCCTCACCCTCGACCTTGTTGAAAAGCGGTCATTTGTAACCGAACAAGCTTTCGAGTTTAAATAAAGGCTTACTACTACTACTACTACTGGGTACATGTGCACCTTAGTGCACCCAAATTTGGAGCTGTGCACCCAATTATTTTCTATGGGGGCACCAGCGCACCCAAATATTTTTGTAGGTTTACGTATGTAAGATATTAAATGTATAGTAGAATACAACATATCCTAACATCTAAGTGTCAGAAAAATAATAAAATCATTGTAATAGTTGCTGTAGTTTTTTTTTTAGAAATGAAACAAAATTAGTTTTTGCTAACATTCTACATTATTTATTTTATCTTATATGGTCACCGCAAAATATTTTTGTGCACCCAATTTTTTTAGGTTGGATGCACCAGTGCTCCTATTCCCAGAAATGAATTTCAAGCACATTATACTTGTCAGTTCATTTCTAAATTAATATATATGATAACAGTCCTGTTTGTATCTGAGTGCAAAATGACATCATTGCACCCTTTCATGCCACACACAGACATGATGAGGAGACAGGAAAGGTGTCATCGTTCCGAGCGAGTGTTCCATCCACAGCAGGACCAATCAGGTCCTCCGTACCAAAGCAGACGGCGCCACGTCCCCTCGCGCCAGTCTCCAAGAAGTCACGCCATCGCACGTTGAAACCTGACCCCATCCTGAAGTTGAAAAGGATTGTGGGTTTTGGAGGCAGCACAACAAGAGATGTGAGTTTGCCTCACATCCTGTGTGTTATGAATTAAGGGTTAATGCCCCGCCCTGAGGTGTATGTATGTATGTATGTAGACCCATAACCGTGAGCGGTCGTAGGGGCATCATGACAGCCAGCAGCATGTCTGGACTTGTCACGATGTTTCAGTAGGCGTATAATCTTGGCGGCGCCTATCTCCTCTCCAAGATTTTGGCTGATACAGACGGGGTTCGCCAGGCCTCCGTCCGGGTGAATGGTGTTAATCACCATGTGGCTTATACAAGACGGAGGTCGCCAGGCCTCTGTCCGGGTGATTTGAAGTGAATCACCAACTCCATACAGTAGTGTTTGTACCATCTCATGAGGTGTATATGGTGAGATAATTCCTGGTCAGGTACAATAACCACCGAATTAACCACCGAGTGAGCATGTTGGGGGTGTCAAAATTATGTTTAATGTTTCTCTGTTTGAATTTCATTTATATCTAAAAATTTTTAATTGTGCTGTATTTTCAAATAAATTATGCAAAATAATCTACAATACATTTTTTATAGATAAATACTACAAGTTTTAACACTACTCATAGTGTCCTGTCCCCTGTATAATGGTATGGTCCAAAAAGTGGTCGATTATTCTTAAACTATTAACTGACCAGTTTTGAGGTTACAGCGTGATAACCAATGGGAAATGGAGCCTTCTGATTGGTCAACATCTTCTGGCTATAAGATAATACATGTAGTTATTAGTATACGTACATCTAGGAGAGAATGTGTGTATTCAAAATTTAAGATAATTAGCATTTGCAATAATATTCACAATACAATATATCCACCCTTGTTCCAGGCACTGTGGACAGCCAATGGCCAGGAGGTTGTGTACCCCTGCCATGCTGTCATTGTTGCCATGGAGACAGACAATGGGCACCAGAGGTTTCTCATTGGACACACAGACAAGGTGTGGTTAAGGAAATCAAGATTTATTTTAGATTCTGTCTACATTTGTATTTATATTATAATGCCTGGTGTGTATGAGTACAATGTATGTGTGGCTGTGCCTGTGATTTGTGTAAGGCCATACTGATTTAATTTCATGGATGACATCTGCACACGCATTGATTTTTGCCTGTTCTCAAGAAAGAAAAAAGCCTAATGTGACCTAATGTGAAAGTTAGTGATCTCGAGCCAGTTTAGCTCATTGAAGAGCTAAATCTTCCACTGGTTGTGACAGAGAAGACAGACACTATGTACGGTATTTACAGCTTCATTGTACCGGGGAAATTCTCCTAGCTATTGTCGACAAGCACAATGAACAGTGGACCACAGCTTAACGTCCTGTCCTAAGGACTGCGACCCTAAACAGTAGCATGCATGTTGGGTGAGCAACAACAGCCGGGATTCGAACTCCCAACCTCTTAGTCCAGAGGCAGGATATTGCTAACCACTGGACTATGCACGCTACTTATTGTCTCTTCATATGGTGTTCAACTTGTAGGTCTCAGCCCTGAGTTTTGACGGGTACTCCCGACTGCTGGCCTCGGCACAGACAGGTTCCACTGCCGTGGTCCGAGTCTGGCGTTTCCATAACGGAGAGTGTCTGTCTGTCTTCAAAACACACGTCCACTCTGCACACAGTCTCAGGTCAGTCTGTAGGATTGAGATATATTTCATACAAGTCAATAGTGTTAAATACCCAGTCTGCATTTTGCCGAGAAATTTTCAATGTTGCAGAAGAAAAATTAAGCAATCTGCAATTTTGCAGACTGAAAAAAAATCAGGATAGGGGTTCAATTGTGTCTTTATAATATTGTTTGGGAGCGTTTGTGCTTGCTACTGACTTAATGATATTCCAGTTATGCATGAATTTTTCAGATTGCATGTAAAATGTTTGCCAAAATGCAATCTTGTATGGGTTTGAGTTAGGGCTTAAAAGTGTGTATTTGCAGCTGCATGAAAAGTACATGTATTTCCAAATTGCAGAACAATATTGTGACATTCTGCAATATTGCAGGACCTACAAAAAAGTTACTCTCCAAGCAGAGGTAGGGTCGCTCGGTATTTTGGCAGTAGTTTCACGTTTTTAATAAGTCTTTTTGTCTAAGTAGAAAGACGTATTAAAAACGCGAAAATACTGCCAAAATACCGAGCGACCCTACCTCTGCTTGGAGAGTACAAAAAAGTATTTTAATCACAGTGGTCAACATATTTTAAAATTATAACAGATTGGCTGCAGTCTAGCAGAACTTAACTTTGGAGGACCTTGGACATTGTTGTTTGATGTGAAATATCCTTTTGCTTGCCTTCCCTATTTTAAATGTATAATTTGTGTCTTTAGTTTTTCCCAAGATGGTGATGTTCTATGTGGAGTTGGAAAAGATGGTCATGGTAAAAATGTAAGTTACAGTTGTTTTCAGGTTCCTTTTTAAATACTTTTTTCTTGATTTAGTATTTTTCCTTGCAGAATATTAGCATTTACTGTACATGTACATATATGGTCTTGGTTTGGTTTGGTTTGGTTTGGTTTTCCTTTGATGCCCATCATCATGATAATGATTACATTGTATTCTTGCATACTCATTTTTACCTCATTTCAAGTGAGGAAAGTCGTGTTAAGTGCCTTTCCCAAGGGCACAAGGTTGATAACTTGGCAGGATTCGAACCCAGGACCTCTTGGTTCTGAGCCGAATGCTGTGCCATTATGCCACACAACCCCAAGTCTTTCCGGTTGTTGTGTAGATGGTGGTGGTGTGGGACACGTCGCGGGTGACTAGGGGAGGGAATGTGGATGTCCTGGCTAAAGCACACACAGATGTGGACATCATACAGCTCCGACTGGCTCCTCATGACTCCACAAGGTACGTACATACAGAATACAACACGGGGTATTCCGTATATGCGGAATACACCGTGTGGTATTTTATTTATGTCATACCCACCCAAGAAAACACGCCTTTCAATGCAAAATGAGCCAAAAGTTGGTGCCACTAGACCCTAAAATGCAACAACATCAATTCCAACGTCCGGATCCTGTATTCGAATTTTCGAAAGGGGCACAAGCAGGTAGGGCGAAACGCGTTCGAATCATTTTATGGAAGCCATGGAAGCGTTCGATAACGGGTTCCGGACTGGGCCGTACCGTAAAGTACGGCCCGGTCCGGAACCTGTTATCGAACGTTATCGTGGCCCGGGTATGATATAACGTCTTTTCTCCTCTACTGTATTGTACTGTAGTGCCAAAATTGTCTTCTGTTAAATCCTTAATGTAAAGAAACTACTGTAATTCACTTTATGTTCACGGTAGCAAAATTTCACGGTCTGAGAAAAATAGAAATGTTCACGGAACTATATGTTCACGGTGGTGACAGGTGTAGGAAAAAGAAAGTCCAGGAATTATTTGTTAACTGTAATGATAAGTTCACTGTACAGAAGCAACAGTGAAAACAGTGAACTTATCAGTACAGTGAACAAATCAGGAATTACAGTATTCCACAGTCCAAAAATGTTTCTTCTTACAAGTAAGTGAGAACATTCTGCCAACCAACAATCTATAAAAAGCTAAGTTGTCAGGTCATGTGAGCTTTCTTTCCAACTTCTTGCGTATGTGAACAGAAGTTTGTTGATGATTGAATAGTAAAGTTCTTTTTATTCACAACCATTTGTTTTACACAAACTATAATCAACCTTTAATTACCAACCTGATGAAAGTATTTACAGAAGGAAAGTAGTTCTTTCTTGTCAGAATTAACTTCATAGAAGAAGAAGAACGTTATTTTACAACAATTGTACATGGTACAATGTATAGCAACAACTAGTGAACAAAGAAAAGTACCAAAAAAAGTATAGTATAAGACTTAATATAAAATGAAACTCAAACAACAAGGGCTAGCACAAGTCTGTCTTTGATATACATGTAGTGTTATATTCGAGTGGGGGTAATCATGAGGTTTGGTATAATTTTATATTTTGGTAATGATTGTGAAGGATGGTTTCCTGTGGGCGTGACAATATCCGGTTCTGGCGGCTGAAGCACGGTTCTCTGCGGTCGGCGCCGGTGTCCCTCGGGGAGTACCACACCATGGAGTTCACCGACATCATGTTTCCTGTCACCGCAGACCGCGAGAGTCACACATCGGAACACAGGCTTGTGTAAGTCAAGGAATTGTTGTCGATTCAGTTTTACATACTGTAAATTACTTTATATTTGTTGCTACATACTCACCAAAGGGGAAAAACAGGTACGAGACAGTTCAGCACCAAGGACAGTACCAAAATAAAGAATTTGGTACTGTCCTTGGTGCTGATGTACAATGATACTGATACTGATGTTATTGGAATGTGCTTTTCTGATGGGTGCCATGCTGTTGTCTTCAAAAGTTTGTACACATGAGCTCTAAGCAGGTGTTGGGTACTTACTCAGTCCTAGGAAAAAATGTTTCCTGTTTCAGTCCTGAAAAGAAATTAGGTTGGTAGGTAGGGATTATCTTTGTTTTCTTTGTTTTTTTTCAGACTTTTGCGATCATCTCTAAATAGTGATCCAACATATACAATACAGTTTAACAAACTTAAGTAAAACTGGCATGAGGACACATACATTTTCAATGTAAATGTTGGAAAACCGCTTGTATAACACTTCATCACTCAGGTGTCAGATGATGGAGCTAGAAAAGGTTGATCAGCTCGAAAAATTTATGTCCCTTGCAGGGGTCCACCCCCCAAAAAAGGCTAGGGTCAACAGATTTTTCTAGGGTCGGTTGGGAAACAATAGTTTTTTTCCATGCCTAAAAAGTATTACTTAAGCATTTGGTACTGCCCTTGGTGCTGATGTACATGTTATTGGAATTTCCAATGGGCACCATTCTACTGTCTTTTCAGTAGTCAGCATCTCATGATGTTTGATTTGGTCTGTTGTCCACAGCTATGCCAGTACCAGGTCAGGGTATATATTTGAGGTGAATGCTGCAGACATCTCGATCCACCATGTTCGAAGGCTGCTGCCAGTCGACCCCGGGCCGCACCGCGAGAAACCAACCTTTCACTCCGGTAAGAAGCAAAGATAAGTGCTGTGTGCCGGTTTGCTGGAACTAGTTCCAGACTTGTAAAAATGTTTAGTTTCAAGTCCAAAAAAACAACATCTGGAGCTAGTTCCTGATTTACAAAAGAAAAAAATCATATCACATTCCCCCCTTTTGTTCTAAACCACCTGAAATCTTCAATAGTCAAAAATTTGCACTGCAAAATGAAGACAACATCGTCAAGTTTCGGCATCTGTAAATTATGTGGCCACAGTTTTGTCCAGACGTGCCCCGCAAACAACATATCTTGCTTCTAAACCCTGGTAGTGCAGTGCTCGCTACAAAATTACAAAAGTCCGGACCTGAACTTAAACCTCTGGACTTGAATCCGGACCTGGACCTGAACGTGGGTTTAAGTACACCGCACTAGTAAAGACATCAACCCCATGATTTAAGTGCCAACCTACAGACAAAAAAAAGGAAAGGCATTGAAATATTCAAAGAAGTTAGGATCTTTCGTTTAACTTCTCTTGATTGGTGCAATGTGTCTGACTCCCCTTGATTCTTGATGTACCTACAGTTGCAGGTGGGATAGCAGTGAATGCCATCTATGTAAACGAGAGCTTTTGTGTGACTGGGTCAGATGATGGCTACCTCCGGCTCTGGCCACTGGATTTCACCAGTGTCTTCTTAGAAGCAGGTAAGTAAGATCTTCTACTACAGTTTTGGTAATTTAGAAAACAACATGTTTGAATGAGATCTCATGTTATTAAGGCATTCAGCTTGGCAATCCAAGAATTTGGAGTAAAGTCTGATTTCGTGACATGCCACAGCTTTGCCATACATGTAGCTCTGGCCTAGGAAAAAAATGTTGTGTTTCCTGTTTCACAACCAATCCTAGAAAAAATGCCAACCCTACCATTTTTTTGGGGTGCAATCCTGCAAGGGACACAGATTTTTCGAGCTAATCAACCTTTTCTAGCTCCATGATCTGATACCTCACTGAGGGATAAAATGTTGTACAGTCAGTTTTCCAACATTGAAATTGAAAATATAAGTTAGACTAGTCCTTCTTTGTAAAACTGTATTGTATAAGTTGGATCACTAGAGATCGCCAAAGTCTAATGAAAGAAAGAAATAAAAAGATAATCCCTACAGTATAATTTTTCAGAACTGAAATAGGAAACAACATTTTTTTTGTAAGGACTCAAGTGCCATGCGATTTGAATGTTGAACTTTTTATTCTCTGCACAGAGCATGAAGGTCCAGTGACAGCTGTCAGAGCTAGCCATGATGGGTTGAAGGTCTTGGCAGGCACTACCACTGTGAGTGTACTTTACTTTGCTTATATTTTACAACTATCGGATCATATTTCCTTAATAACAATGTAAAATATGTATCCCTCTATTCACAATGTAAGACAAGTCTTTCAATTTTTCTGACAGTTGCAAAGATAAAGCAAAAGTCCATGACTGAGTTAAAAATCTCATGATCAGATCTTTGTCTTGAAGTACGTACCGTACTGTTATTCACTTTATATTTGCAGTAGCAAAAGTACGTGGTCTGAAAAAAATGGACATGTTCGCAGAGCAAATTATGTTCAGCAAGTGTAGCAAAAAGAAAGTTTGCGGATTTTTGTTCATGGTATTGATAAGTTGATAAAAGTTAATAATAAGTCTGACTCAATATAAGTTACATTGTAGTAAAGTTGATAAAAACTATGAAGATAGCAGTACCGTGAAAAAAAACATGATTAACAATAACAGTCATGTCATACAATGATGCGTATATATTTTATTACAGGGAAATCTGGGCATTCTGGACATCCCCACGCGGTCCTACACCACAGTCATGCGGTCACACACTGACCGTATCTCGGACATGAGCCTGGACATGACACGGGCACACATAGCCACTGTATCGGCTGACCACACCATCAGGGTTTGGGACATGACCAACTTCAAGCAGGTACAGTTTGTGATGGTCCTATACTACAAAACTTCTTTAATTTTATTTCAGCATTGCGTACTTCAATATCAAAACTGCTACAGAGCAAAATTATATAATAAGACGTGCATCATCACAGACATAATGGTACACCACGTGCCTAATTACACAGAAATGCTACGTACAGAACAATGCGTTTTGGCTGCGAACATCTTCCAAAAGCTTTAAGCATTCCTTAAACACGGGGGACAAAACATCTGGTACCACTTATCGACCCCTCCCTACATCT
>NW_017802492.1:816050-821001 GCF_001625305.1 Branchiostoma belcheri
CCCCCCTCCCCCCCCCCCCCGCCTATTCAAAGCAACGGGTTTTTCTGGACCATTCCAATCTGCCTCAAAATTGTAGGGGTGCATCTGAAATAGACCGCAAAAACAGCAACGGCAAAAATACACATTCGTGCATCATCACGGGCATGCCTGCAGACGGCGTGTGAAATTGCGTGCCGATTACACAAAGGGAACCCAGTGCTTTGACTGCGAACACGAAAAACCAGCTCTTCACAACACTCCGTCCAGAGGTCCTGACCTCCTTCACGGAGTAATAAATAAGATAAATTCTCTTTCAATGTCTAAAATGTGGCTGTATCTCTCTCCTTGTCCAGTTGTATGACTTCAGTGCCCCTAAGGAGTGCCCGTGTGCAGTAGCGTACCACCCCTCCCAGCAGGTTCTGGCCTGTGGGTTTGAGAATGGCTGTGTCAGGGTCTTCAATGTGGCCAGCACCAGCCTCATAGCAGAACACAAGTAAGAACATTTCAGTGCCATGTATACTGCAGTTGTAAAAGTTAATTATGATTTTGTTGCAGTTCCTATGGATGACTAAAAATCTATCGCTTAGTTTGCTACCTTCTTGAATTATGCTTAAAAAACATCTTCAAACTAGAAAGGCCAATATTTGCTTTGGAGCAAATATAGCGATGGGTTCACCACATTTTACGACATGGCAGGGAAAGAATGAGAAACACTAGAAAGGCCAACATTTGCTTCGGAGCAAATGTAGGAATTTCACTCCATACCCTTCCCCAAACAAAAATGAGAGATTCTAAATAAATCATACTGCAATTATACAAGGACAAGCTGTTTGAATCTCGACAGGTATTTACAAAACTGGCACTTGGCAATTATCTCCCTTTTTTTTACAAAGATACAACGACACGCACTTTAAATCTCGACAGCTTTACTTTACACTTTTGATGAGATTGTAACTACTACTAACGGAAGCAAAATTTTCACGGCCTGAGAAAATGGACATGTTCACGGAACTATATATTCACGGTGGTGACAGCTGCAGGAAAAAGAAAGTCCGGGAATTATTTCCTAACTGTAATGATAAGTTCACAATACAGAGGTGACAGTGAAAACCGTGAACATTGACCCCCCGCTTGCGTTGCGGTACAGTGAAAAAAAATCGGGAATTACAGCAATCAATTTACTGAGTATGTTTGCTTAGTTTCCAGATGTTTTGACTTGTAGTTTTTAAATGAACGAAACCCAATGCGCGCACAGATGTTACTTTTGTGACAACATCAAAAGTGATTTTGGTTTGTATGTTGAAAAAATACAAAAGACTAACATTCAAAGTTATTGAAATTCTTGAGTAAGAACAATCAGTTTTGGAATGTTAAAAGCAAAGCAATGGATATTAAAACGAAAATGTTAAAATTAAATGTTGAAATTGTTAAAATGTAAAATGGTTAAAATGGTTAAAATGGTTAAAATTGTTGAAATTGTTAAAAATGTTAAAATTGTTAAAAATTGTAAAAAGGATAATTAAAAATATCCAGTGTACCGGGGTTCGAACTCGTAATGTCTGGACTTGCAGCCCTGCGCGTTACCAACCGAGCTATCTGGACACGTTTCCATTACTCTCTGCATTGTATGTCATATAAAGTGAACAACATGGCGGTAACAATCGCTTCAAGTACTAGTAAGGGACTTTCTAGGAGATAGCGTTACACTCTACAATTTTGGTGATTCTTCAGAAATCGATAACAGAATATATAATACTAGTCGGTGAAGATTGTGGAGCGACGCGAGTAATATGCCGCCGCGAGGGACGATTTGCTGCCGAGGGACTTTTGCCACGGAGAGAAGGTTTCCGCGCTCCAAGGTCCTTTCTAGTCGCCGATTGGAAGCAGTCTTGTTGGAGCGCGGAAACCTTCTCTCCGTGGCAAAAGTCCCTCGGCAGCAAATCGTCCCTCGCGGCGGCATATTACTCGCGTCGCTCACAGAAAAAATTACGCCCACGCCCAACAAGACTGCGAAGGAGGCTAGGCCGAGACCGCGTGGACCAGCTGCGCTGGTACGTGAAAATGGTAGTAAATAAATTAATTAGCCAACAGCCAATCAACAGCCACATCTGCAAACATGACCACACCTGCTTGTATGCCCATATTTGGGCCTTCCCCCGAATTCCTTTCTTATTACGTCACGCGCGTACGCGCCCACAGTACTTTCCTATGGGGACCACTAAAAAGCAAATAAAACGATTGTAAAAGCTTGTATCAAAAAAATTTAAAAAACGCCTAAGGGTATTTACCCACTCTACCTCTATACGAAATTACAGGTAATTTCGCCCAAAAATGAAGGAGTTGAATCAATTTAAAGAAGTGGCAGGAGGAGGAGGAGGAGGAGGAGAAGAAACATCAGAAAAAGCAATATGGGTTCACCACCACTTCGTGGTGTGGTGAACCCATAATCACAGTTGTCAGATCTAGATGCACGATTCACTCACTGACTCACTGCAGTTAGCCATCAAGCCTCAGATTCCTGTGAAAATTATTATTATATGTCTCTAATATATTTATAAGAAGTGATGTAGATGTAGATGACATAAGAAGGGATGAAACTAAATATGATATATGTTGGTGAAGATTAGACATTCAGCCAGGTAATAAGATACGCCAAAAGACAGTTACTGAAGCAACTGGATAATTTTATGATTTTGGAAACAGACGTTTCAGGTAGCATCCACTACCTTCACACTGGAGACTTGTCAGAAAGGCAAGTTTATAAGCACGAAATATTTATTGATAATGCACAGTCATAAATGAAGACAAATTTTTTTGTCCAAAAGGAAACAACAAAAGTTCGACAAGAAAAAATGTTCTCACTTATTTGCATATCAATCAATAGTCCGTGCTTATATAAACGTGCATTTCTAACAAGTCATCGGTGTCACTGAGGAAAGGTACATTAAATACCAAAATCATATGATTATCCAGTTGCTTGAGTCTTTGGCATATGATACATGTAATTATGATATGTTGTCATCTATTTCTTCACCTTGTTACATATTTTACATGTTGCACATTATGTTCCTTACAGACAACACCGAGGGAAGGTTGTAGGTCTGACGTTCTCCCCTAGCGGCTCTTACTTGTACAGTGCTGACTACTTCGGTACCCTGGTCATGTACACTACCACTGAGCCTGACTACGCTATCATCAGAGTTCTGGGTAGGTCTTCAATCAGCCTTGTCCAGTACTCATCTTGATACTGTTAAAATTCTCTGTTCAAACTAGAGAAGTAACATTTGCAAAGCAAATGCATAATGTTTACCTTCGGACATGGTCTGCTCTGTTAATTTTTACTCGAACACATTCACATACATGTACTACAAGTATATGGTGACAGGAGCAGAGCAGACCATGAAATTGCAACATTATGTAACCCAACACCAGTCACCATGGTGACAGACGTCAACAAATCATGTCATTGGCCAGGTCTGAGGTTAGTGTTTGGAACAGAAGAGGAAGAAGAAGCTGAGTAAAAACAATATGTTAACTTTTCCTTCGGTAAACATAATAACAGCAATATGTCACCTCACACATATTACAGTACTGAACATGTGTGAACTCTATTTAGTGTATTAGCATTTAAGGAGCAAAGCAGAAGTTAAGAATTGCTTTACCATGACAGTAGTGAGTGAGAAAACATTTCTGAAAGGTGGAGGAATACTAACAATGACTAGAAAAGTAACATTTGCCATGCAAGCAAATGAATAATGTTTACCTTTAAGTTAGCATAGGGTCTGCTCTGTTAATTCTTAATCAAACACATTGAATTTCATATACATGTATATTAGTGATAGGAGTCTAAATCAAGTTTATTTATTTATTTGTAATAATGTTTACCTTTAAGTTAGCATAGGGTCTGCTCTGTTAATTCTTAATCAAACACATTCATATACATGTATATAAGTGATAGGAGTCTAAATCAAGTTTATTTATTTATTTGTAATAATGTTTACCTTTAAGTTAGCATAGGGTCTGCTCTGCTAATTCTTAATCAAACACATTCATATACATGTATATAGTGATAGGAGTCTAAATCAAGTTTATTTGTTTATTGGTAATAATGTTTACCTTTAAGTTAGCATAGGGTCTGCTCTGTTGATTCTTAATCAAACACATTCATATACATGTATATAGTGATAGGAGTCTAAATCAAGTTTATTTATTTATTGGTAATAATGTTTAAGTTAGCATAGGGTCTGCTCTGTTAATTCTTAATCAAACACATTCATATAGTACATGTACATGTATATAGTGATAGGAGTCTAAATCCCTCCTGCTATAAAATTGCAACATGATGTAACCCAACATATGTACACCAGTTTTGCCATGGTGACAGACGTCTGGTTCAGGTCATTGACCTTATTGGTTTGGAGAAGGAGAGGATACAGAACTAAAACAATTTGTTTTACTTTGGTGAAAACATAATTATTATGATAGTATTACTCATATAATAGAACATGTATATCTACAAGATTGATGTTAAGATGATTAGCCAACTAGAAAGGCCAATATTTGCTTTGGAGCAAATATAGCGATGGGTTCACCACATTTTACCACATGGCAGGGAAAGAATGAGAAACACAAGGGAAAACAATGCTTTACATTGATATAACTATAGTATGAAGTAACATACAACTAAGACTACAACAGTTGGATAGCTATTCCCTACATTATTGGTTAGGATTGCATAATGCAAACTGTTGATTTTCAAGATAAAAAGAAGCGTTCATAGCCCGCATTCCAATGCTGGAGCAGGAAAGCTTAAAATACCTACCAAAACACTTGAATACAGACATACTGTCAGTATGGCATGGCTCTGTGCAGGTGTAAATGAAGTTAAGCCAGTTAAATCCCAACAGCCAATCAGCAAGGAGAATAGAGGAAAGCTGCATGCCTATTGGTTGATGCCTTGCATGCCATTGTG
>NW_017802492.1:821021-851322 GCF_001625305.1 Branchiostoma belcheri
TTTCCTATGGGGACCACTAAAAAGCAAATAAAACGATTGTAAAAGCTTGTATCAAAAAATTTAAAAAACGCCTAAGGGTATTTACCCACTCTACCTCTATACGAAATTACAGGTAATTTCGCCCAAAAATGAAGGAGTTGAATCAATTTAAAGAAGTGGCAGGAGGAGGAGGAGGAGGAGGAGAAGAAACATCAGAAAAAGCAATATGGTTTCACCCACCACTTCGTGGTGTGGTGAACCCATAACTATAGAGCAAAGATGCATAATCCTTAGTTTATTTTTGTTTGAAGTTCCTCACTTCACTCAGGTGAAAATGAGTACCTAGCTTCGGTTAGGGGCGTCTTATCGGATGGGACGTTAAAATGGAGGTCCCGTGTTTGAGAAGAGACACACCTCAAGCACGTTAAAGAACCCACGTGAGCGGAAGTGGAACAAACCATTATGGTCAAAAAAGGGGTAGGGAATTTTCCCGACCAGCCTCGTAACCCTTGCTTCTCCTAGTGGGTCAGTTAGTCCTCACTACTTGTGATGATGTTTCTGACTCAGGGAGAAGAGTTGCTGTTACAGTTACAGGTTAGCTCTATGCCTAGAAGTGGCCAAATGGCCTTGCATTGAGCGACACCGTTAAAAAAAAAAAAAGTGGAGTAATGTTGATTCTTCTTGTTGCCAGGTAATATGGTTGCCAGGAGCGAGCTCCATGCCCCCCATGCCCTGACCATGAGTGAAGACAGTCGACATCTTGCCTTCATCGGACCCTCTGACTTCACAGTGTCAGTGGTAGATGCAAGATCTCTGGATGAGGTACTGTGGCCTTTAAACAAGTATTTTATGTTTGAATTAGGCCGTGTTGATTTGATTACGTGTTGATTTGATTATATGGATGACATCCTCTGGGAACCCCAAAACTGATGCGAGCGTGCGAATAAAAAAAAGTTTAGCAAAAAAGAAAAAGTTGCTTTCATGATGAAATCCATTGTGGTCGTGAAGGTTAAACAAATGACACAGAGTATGGTATGGCGAATAATCTACTCCTCAAATTCATTTCTTTACAGTTTTGTCTTTTTCGTTTGATTTTGGCATTCTGCAACATTGGTATCGTTTTCCAATATTTATTTTGCAACTTAACTCAACAATGGTATATATTTGCTCATTTTGCAACGGTTTTGTACGATTTACAGTATGGTTGAAAACTTTTTTTTTTGGAAACGGCCGAAAATTCATGCGCGCGCGGATGTCATCCATATAATCAAATCAACATGGCCTTAGGTGCGATTGGTATGCAGCCTTTGCAAGGCTCGAAATACATGTACTGGGTGCAAGTGCACCTTTAAGTTAGTGCACCCTAAATAGTAGCTATGCACCCAATTTCTATCCGTGGGTGTATTGGTGCACCCAAATATTTTTGTACATATTAAAATTGTATTAATAATAATAGTATAGAAGATATTCTTGGCATCTACAAGAAAAATCTTTGTTGTAGTACTTGTTTAAGATTTTGATTGAAGTTAGCTCACATTTCAGATTCAAGCTCAGAAGAGGAGCAGTAAGATCTGTAATTAGGTTTTGTTTTATATGGTGCACCGCAAAAATTTTTCGAACACCTACAATTTGTTGGTTGAGTGCACCAGTGCACCTACATGTATTCCCAAAAATGAATTTCTCTGGCATGTATGTGAGCGGGGCCTGATGTTGGGTTGGAACCCCGGGTTCTTTTAGGATGTTGCCTAGAGAGACTCTACGAAGAAGTAACGGACACAGGAGACACAGAGCTTTGCCGTACAATCATCGCCGGGGACTGGGACTCTCAATTGCCGACCCTCGCCTCTCAGTATCCGTCGAACAACTGTCTGTCCTTTCCACAGTCCCACGGCTTTACCTTTATTCATTTCTTCCAGACACAGGTAGCACCTAAGTGAAAAGTTACTGTCTGCCAGAGTCTAGACAGACACACCAAGAGATCGTCTACTATCCTACTGTCATATAATCATTTGTTTTGATATTCCGCACTTCAAAGACAACAATTCTTTTGTAGTACAAGTTCGCACGTCTATGATAAAGAGTTCTTGATTACACATATATGAATATGCGTAAGGGTTGTCATACTAATTACAGAGCGTAACGGGCGATAAAAAGCAGGACAAGGTGAAACACATTGCAAGAATGGAAATACAAATTACAGATAAAATACGACATTTTCCCATTCCTACATCCTCCCCTTGTTTAATAATGAGCCGTCCTCGGCGAAGGCGAATACGTACGGATTTTCAACTTTTCCTTTCTAACTACTCTATTACTACTATATATAAACGTGAGAAAAAAAACTGTATAATGACGGGTCCTTACAACTGGACATCTGTGTAAACCGGACATCTGTACAGACTACGGAGTTCACATAGCAATAGCGTTCGCAGTTAGCTAGACTTTTACAACTTTCAGAGTTCGTTAGAGTTCATGTCCGTGGAAACGTCGCTTCACGTCGACGCTCTCCGGTGTCACTTGATCGTCGCAGCTCTCATCTCTAGAACTCGTCTCTCGTCCCTCAGCCTCGTCCCTCAGCGCGCGTCAAGGCTGCTTACCAGGTGGTGGTTCCAAGCTGTGCCCCTCCCCTCCTCCGTGTCGCTGCAAGGGGCACGAACGTCCGCCCGCAGTCGCCCCTCAGTTGCGGTAGCTCTCACCGGTCCTTAGTCGAAGGGTGTCCGGCGAAGATGGCGTCGCTTCAGGGGTCCCCGTTTGGGTGATGACTCGGACGGGCCGCTCTTCTGGGATCGGATGGCGCGGCGGTAATTGACCTCTCCATCGCCAAGCTTCGATGTCCCACGTGGACCTGTGCAGGAATTGGGGACGAGAACACACAAACACACACACCAAGCCTGACCACCATAACTCACAAATAACTCTAACTTCAACGTACGGGAGAACCAACTCCCACAGAACTCTGACTCACACCCTATTCTCCAACAAACGTAAATAAAGCGACATCAATTCCGCCGACCCAGACGAACTCAACTGACCGTCCACATCTATCTACAAAAGCTCAGTAACTAATTTAAAACTAAACAGTGAACAAATAAACTCTCATAGAAATAAAAGGCTATAATGCTTTCCTTACAAATCTCTGCAAACTAGGCCGACCGAGGCTCGCTCAATATACATCCTACCCTAGGAGCACGTGGATCTCGACTTCCCAGCTCAAACCACAGCATTCTGCATAGAGCTCCTCACAGCCTACTCTACTTGATTCGATGGAAACATTTCAATCCTCTTACACAAATCAGTGCTCCAGGTGATAAACATTTGCTTTCAAAGACAACAGCCAAATATAACAAAGACAACAAATTTGGACACAATGCTAAACATAAATATTCAAAACTGCCAACCTTTTTAGATATTCAAAAATCCTGGACATACTAACAACTCCTGACAGGGCACCCCTGTTCAAACTTGGGATACGAAACCTCAGACGTCCAGAAAAAGATAAAGATAAACCACTTCTAAACCAACTATCGAATACCGTTACTTAAACATCTGCAATAAAAACACGACAAGACTTCCAATCCCGGGCGACACAATCTCCTGAAGGACCGTAGCCCAACCCCCGAAGTCTGGGTTTCCCCGGAGATTACGTACCCATAGCAGATTTTCTTCCTACGTAAAACCTACATAATAAGAATCCTGACATCAAACCTAACAACCTCAACTAACTCTGAGCCAACAAAACTAAGCTTTGGGCGGTCTGACATTGTGCGCATGAACCCTGACCGCATTACACAGGCACACTCATTCGGCCGACTCCTCTGGTTCTGCAGTCCGGCTGGCCGCCCAGGTCTTCTCCCGGTCACGGCCCTGACGCCTCGTGGTCTTGGCTCTCCCGGCCCTGCAGTCCGCACCTCCATCATCAGACTCCCGCCTCTCCGGTGCGGCTCTCCAGCTTCGATCTCGCAGCGTCCTGGTCCCACAGTCGACCTGCCGAGGTCCGATTGTCTCTGGCGTCGGTCCTGCCCTCCCGTGCGCGGCTCCGGCCCTCCTGGTCCTAGCGTGGCTCTGCCCTGCAGCGTCCCCCTAGATGGTGGTTTAAACAGCATCCCATCCTCGTCGCCAAATGTGAGCGGGGCCTGATGTTGGGTTGGAACCCCGGGTTCTTTTAGGATGTTGCCTAGAGAGACTCTACGAAGAAGTAACGGACACAGGAGACACAGAGCTTTGCCGTACAATCATCGCCGGGGACTGGGACTCTCAATTGCCGACCCTCGCCTCTCAGTATCCGTCGAACAACTGTCTGTCCTTTCCACAGTCCCACGGCTTTACCTTTATTCATTTCTTCCAGACACAGGTAGCACCTAAGTGAAAAGTTACTGTCTGCCAGAGTCTAGACAGACACACCAAGAGATCGTCTACTATCCTACTGTCATATAATCATTTGTTTTGATATTCCGCACTTCAAAGACAACAATTCTTTTGTAGTACAAGTTCGCACGTCTATGATAAAGAGTTCTTGATTACACATATATGAATATGCGTAAGGGTTGTCATACTAATTACAGAGCGTAACGGGCGATAAAAAGCAGGACAAGGTGAAACACATTGCAAGAATGGAAATACAAATTACAGATAAAATACGACATTTTCCCATTCCTACATGTATAATGTATTAGTAACAAATTTGTATGTGAATCAAATTGTAATACAATATTGAACCAAGTTAAGTATCCTATTATGTACAGGTTTCATGTCAGACGTGTATTTTTATTATTATTATGAAATTACAGGTTTTAAGAGTGGACATCACATCTATGGAGCCAGACGTGGCCCGGTCAGTAGTGGACAGGGCGGTGAGAGTCCACTTCTCTCCTGCCGCGGCCAGACAGCTACTGGTCGCCACGTCTTCCAACCGACTTCTCCGTCTGGACGCCAGGACAGGCCGGCTGTTAAATGAAGTAAAAATCTCACTTCCTTTTAGATATGCAGCAATATTGTCTTTGAAATGTCCTCGCTACATGTACTAGTACATGTATACTGGACAACTAACTGATAGAAAAAGCATTAATTTTACAAATGAATGTAGTTTTTTGACAAATTTCTACAATAGTCAACAAGATTTAACAGCACCACATACATGTATATTATCTGAAGTTGTCACCATCACAATTTTGAAATATTCTCTGGAGTACATTATTATACATATTCTCACTAAATTTAAAAGATTAATATGATTTCATCTTAGGCAGCCTTTGAAAGCTTACTTCTGTATCAAAATTTCTCCGGTTAGCTTACAACTAAGTCTTGTGATATGCATAATGAAATAATTGTTACTCAAGAAACAGTTGAAATACTGGATAGATGTTTAAAATTTGGAAATTTATCCAGTTGCTTGAGTACCAATTTTCCCTGTGTATCTCATTACTTGGATGTCTAACCTTCATTTAAGTAACTTGTAATAAATTGGTGCAAATTGTACACGGCAGGTATATCTTGCCTTTAGGAGTTAACTAGGTATAGTAAATGCCATTTTTTTCTACATTTCACAGGTGGCCAACATCCACAGGTCCATCTGTAGTGCCCTGGCGGTCAGTCAGGACTGCAGACAGCTGGTGACCACAGGTGACAAGGTGGTGAAGGTGTGGGACTACCACATGAGGCTGGACATCAACTTCCAGGTGCAGGCCTACAGCACTCAAACAGTTAAACTACCGAAATACAACTGTAGTTGTTGTTCTAAATCAACAAGAGCTAACATACATGTATATAGTCTCATGTGGCTGGCTTGTAGGGCTGGGTCCCAAGTGCCAGGAAGCATTTAGCTCCTGTACTCAAATACTCAAACAATAGTAGCTAACTGACTCATAAGCATTAACTAGTCTTGTCTTATTTTTTGTTCCATATGGACTGTCTAAAATATCATTTTTTAGCATATAAAGTTATCAATTCATAGATGTTGAGGTAAATATCTGTTCAACTGATGAAAAGTAGTGAATAATGCTTCTTGAAATGTCTGACAGGTTTCAAAATCTACTCACTGTTGTTTGAGTAACAATTTCATTGTGTATTTCATACCTGGGTGTCTAACCTTCATTGACACTCACTGCAAATAGTTTTGGAATTGAATTGATTACCGCCGTATTACAGATTATGAAATCTGAACTACATGACTTTGTAGAAGGAAAGCTCTACCAGATTAGCATTCATAAAACAATTTTCCCACAATTCAGATCTTTCTCTTGAGTTGATTCCAGACAAATATAAGAAGAAATGCATTATTCTGTCATGAGTTGATTCCAGACAAAAATAAGAAGAAAATGATTAATCTTTCTGTTGTGTTTCAGGTGTTCATCGGGCACTCTGAGGTGATCAGTGGTGTAGGGTTCACTCCTGACAGTACAGGCCTGGTCACCGTGGGAGATGCCATGTTTCTGTGGGACGTCATGGCTAATGTGAAAAAACCTGAGGAACCTGGGTACGTGCATAAACTATACATGTTTTTACCATCTAAACTGTCTTATATGGGTATAAAAATATAGAATCTGATATAAAAACACATTTAAGGGCCTGAAATGAATTAATGTAAATGGACAACCAGAACAAGGTAGAACACACTTGCAGATTTCACGATGCAAGGTACATGTAGCATCAAATCATATAGAAGTCAATGTAGAAAAAGTATTTTTAAACAGGTCATCTCAAATAGTCTGATGTGTTTCTTTCTATATTTCTTGGTTGATGGTTGGAAACCTTTGCTTATTTCCTTTAGGGGCAGGACTCCAAAGAAGACCTGGCATGAGGCTGACCCTGGCACTGGTAAGTTCAGAATATGTTGTCTTCACTGGACTATCATTGTCAAGAAACTGTGATTGGATAAGCATACATGTACAATGTATGATGAAGGGCCTGCCTGCAATATCAGAGATATCAGAATTTTCTACTAGTATATGGAAGAATATACCTATAATATAATGCCATAACCTGTCTCAGAAAAAAAATCTCCATTGGAGATGTAAAGATTTCTGTAAGACACAAGCAGCTATTGATTCAAACTTTAGCACAAAACATAGCCATTTGGCTACCAATCGTCTATTCGTTACTGGGCTAGGCAACAGAGAAGGTTAATTGTTATCCTTACTTCACAACTAGATGAGCCCGTCCCTGATGTGAGAGAGCAGTTGTTATTGGACACGAGTTACCAGCCCCGCCCGGCACCTGTCCCTACCCGGTATTCCCCACATAACCTCAGCTCTATCCACCCCACCATGAACGGAGGTCAGTAGTGCCTCACTCACTCAGCAGAGTCATGTTCTCTGTTTTATCTTGTTGCCATGCTTTCTGTAAAGAAGACCACTTGTCAAAGAGGACCACTTCACTTTGTTTAAAAGACAACTTTTCCTAGGTCCCATGAGTGGTCGTCTTTTTTTCACTGTAGTTCTGTTCAACAAACTTTCTGAAGTGAGTATAAAGAGACTCTTTCTACACAGCCGATGTTTCAGTGACCGTCTGTCACCTTCCTCAGGGCAATTCTGACTGGTTCACATTGCACTGCAGCACAGGTGTCGCTGCTATCTGTAATAGTCTATAGATACACATTATATAGAAACATACCGTAACAATATTAATTTACATATCCACAAAAATATGTGGTTACAGGGAACTGTATCTACAGTGTTTCAGAGGTGAGCATGAAGGCTCAGCACCTGAAGGAAACAACAATATTGCGAAAGACTTTTTGAGTTCCTCACTCTTCTTGAGTTTTCAGTATTTTTACATCTTCTTTCAGCACTCAAAACTGGCTGCTACTTGTAATGGTTTGCTTTTACTGATCAGAAGAAACACAGGACTGATTAACAGACACATGAAACCTGTTGAGAGAAAGATAGTGGAGTATTGATTTATATAATTTGGATATTGATAAATAATTTCATAATATTTCCAGAGATGCACACTGATGAATTGAGATCAGAGACGGAGTCTGAGATGGGAGGAGCAGAGGTTCTGATTGGTCCAGATCTGACAGACAGAACTGACGAGGAAACTGACACAGCAACAGATGCAGTATGTATTTTTTGTATCTTTTGACATATCTTTTGTATCTTTTTCGGTATTGAATGTTGTCTTGTCAAACAATGTAGCTGTACTAACTACCCTTCAGTGCATTATGCTAACATCCAAGTCACACACATCATACACGTTTTATCAGCATGTCGGCAGAATGGGTAATGGGCCTTCACGGTTTTGTTAGATTTTTGGTCAACGTTGCATCACAACTTCACCTGTTGCAGACTATATGTTTTCCAACAAAACATTTGGAAACTACAGACAGGATGTTAACCTTATGTACTCGAGTACGACCTTAAATGAGACATTCTGCCAAAGTGCTATGCACAGTACCTTTTGGTGCAGTATGTTCTATCTGCTGACGCACCCCCCTTTTATCTGGTAACGCCTACATGTAATCTCTGCATATCTTACTCTAAGTGTTGCTTGAAAAAGTACCTAGTCAAGAGAAACTTCTATTATGTCATCACAGTCCTTTGTCCACTATGTGTTTTTAGACTAATCAAAGTAAGCTTTCCAGTGTCAGTGACACATTCTGTCCTGTCTTCGAAAGGAATATGCCCAACCAGAAAGCCTGGGACACAGCCGCAGGGTGCAGCCACACCAGAGGGTGGTTAGCCCTGGGAAGATGCCTGCAGGTAAGGTGCAGGATCCCAGGCTAGAGGACAGCAGCTCTAGGCATGATCAACCTCTAGTGAAGAAACATTTTGTGTCGAGGGAGAAGTCGTCTAATTTGGCTCAGGTAAGAATAATATTGGACCAACGTTTCTTTCTGTTCAACAAGGAATAGTGTTCTACATTCTGACAGTAACAGATAGATGGTAGTATATTTAGAAACCTTATAATATGAAATATCCATTTCCACATAATATGATTATATACTTTCCAGTTGGTTTGAAACACACTTGTGTCAATATTTGTGTGTGCAATAATGATAGATTGCTTTTTTTTGGGTGGGGGGATCATACAATAAGTCTTAAGTCAAAACTCACATAGCTATAAAACCATTTTAATTAACTGCTATGATAATCTATATTTATTTCAAAGTTCTAACATCAGTTTCAAGATCACAATGTTTCAAACCAATCGCAGAATAATCTTCTGAATCAGTCATTCTTTGGAAAAATCTTCAGATTCTTTGGAAAAATCTTCAGATTCTTTGAAAAAAAATCTTCATATTCTTTGAAACAATCTTCAGACTTTCCAGAAAATCTTCAGATTTTCTCATACTGTCAAAATATCAACTTTGCACACACTATTGAGTATTATCATATAGCCGGGTGGCGTAGACCAATCAGAGGCCTCCGTTACCCGTGCTTTATTCTCCGATAAACCATGGCTCAGCCGTGCGTTATTCTCCATAAACCATGGGTGAAACCATAATGATATAGGGGTACACAGCTCTTTCTGTTAATATTCATAGCAGTTTCCTGGTCAGACAAAATTATGTTTTTTTTTAAGCTTCATATAAACTAAAATGTGTGTGAGTATGAAATGTATATGTAAATAGATAGAATTTGAACGGGAGAGCAAAAACCATACTTATTTTGACACCCCTACAAAAAGTGGTATCGCCCACATCACCTGACTGAATCAGACCAGGGATCAGACGATTTATTTTTTTTGGTCCGCCATCTTGCCTTCTTGTGTCATGGAGAGTTTGCCTAATTTCTACATGGAAGAGATAACAGACGCGGATTTAGATGAGATATTTGGACCCATGGAGGTCGAGGAACAGACGCTGGAAGCTACACCGGAGACAGAGGTCAGCAGGGTGCGTTTCGCGTGTCTGAACGAACAACAACTTGGCGAGATAGAGGAGGGGCGAGTTGAAAAAACTACTGAATGTCAGTCAACAGGATAGGTTGGTGTGCTTTGGCAGTGTCCTTGCCCTCTCTTCTTAGCTTCTTTAACATTCCTGTGTACACGTTATTTGCTGCCTTGAATTCGGTGTCCTTCAGGATGTTGTATTTGCGATGGAAAGGGGGTCCTGTGAGATGACGGTGTATGGCAGCTCTTAGACATCCATAACTAGCTTTTGCATACGGTGTGCCGTCATCTTTGCGAACCTCTGCGTAGAAGGACCTGAGCAGTGGTGCCAAGTTTTCTGGAGGAAGCTCCTCAAAGTCTGTATCCAAGTCTCTTGCTGTCAGCCATTCTAAAATCATAATATTAAAAACAAAAGTCTTGTTTATTCATTTTCCACTACACCCACAGGATGTTGATAATAATACTGACTTCTCCGAGACTCCAGCTACCAATAACATATTGGCACACTTATCAACATTATATTCTAAATCAGAGAATTTGCTGTAAAATTCCAGTTCAGTACAGGGCTGTTATAAATTTGGCAGCCTGTCGATATTACAGTAACAATAACATTAGCAAAAGTACAAACCATGATTATAATATTTTGGAATGTATTGTTATGTAAATATTAAAGGTTTAATGTTTTGAACAGGAATTGTGTTGATTCATTGTGTCAGTTTGGATAGGCTATATGATAATAACGTTAATGCACCGCCTTTTCCTCGGTGTATATGGTGTCATAAATGCATGGTCAGCTGCTATAACCACCTCATAAACCACCGAGTGAGCGAAGCGAACGAGGTGGTTTATGAGGTGGTTATAGCAGCTGACCATGCATTTATGACACCATATACACCTCGGGGCGGTGCATTAACCCTTTATTGTATTTGTCTAGTAATCATAGATTGTACTTTATCAATTTACCCATCAACAGAAGATTTTCCCATTTGAAGATAACTTCTCTCTCTCACTCTGCCAGAGGAGGTACACAGCGCCCCCTAACCAGGCAGGACTGACACTGCAGGCTGTTATTGGGTACAACGGGAACGGCAGGGGAAACATGGTCTGGAACTCTGACACAGGTTTGTTTGTTTGCACAACAAGAAAGTACATTATACATATACGTCAACTAGAAAGGCAACATGATTTACAAAGTAAATCCATGATGTTTTACCTTCGCATATAGTCTGCTCTGTTATAATTCTTGCTCAAACACTTTCATATATTCTATGGTCAGACAGGAGCCTTAATCCCTCCTGCTATAAAACTGCAACATGATGTAACCTAACACCTTAGTTAACATGGTGAAAGACATCTGGTTCAGGTCATTGACTTAATTTGTTTGGAGAAGAAGAGTAAACTGAGCAAAAACAATCTGTTTTCCTTCGATAAACATGATAATAAACAATAAAACTGGTTTGTCAGACATCTTCCTCATAGCTTTGATTGGAGAACTGCTATCTTGTAATGATTTTCTTCTTACACAACCAGTAATGTACTGCTCTACATTACCGGTTGTGTAAGAAGAAAATCCCTATATATCCTATGTTCCACCAACGAATGAAATTATTTTGGTGAGAGTTGCTGTTGTCTGACGTTTGCATGTGTTATGCTGCAGGTGTGTTTGCCTACACCAGTGGTTGTGTGGTGATCCTGGAGGATCTGAACTCAGGTGAACAGAAACACCTGACAGGACATGTGGAGGAGGTGTCAACACTGGCATTACAGAATGACTGTCAGGTACCTTTACAATTAATGAATGAAAGACCTTTATTGTACATTTTTGCTCATTGTGAACTAAGTACAGGTCATGGCAAATAGCGATGGTATACTAAAATATATCTATAGTAAAACTACATATGTACAGGTTCTGCTTCTTGCTTCTTAAGACAGTTGTAAATGTAAGAACATAATTATGGAGCTTATAGTACAAGGATTATCGAGTTTCATGAGGAATGTGCATTTATACACAGCTTTTTGCATCATTGCTGTTAGAACAGAAAGCAGCTATATCCTATAGTAGCTGTTATCAAGTTGTTTAGAGTTCAAACTTTAATTTGATCCAACACAAAGAAGTTCTCTCATGCACCTAGACCTTTCAACCAGTCACTCTGGTCTTCCTCTGTCAGTAGACAGTCCCTCACTAGGTCAGTCTACTGAGGAAGACCAGAGTGACTGGTCAAATGATCGAGGGTGAGAGAATTTTGTGTTGGATCAAAAGTTTTAACTCAAAACACAAAATTACTTATAAGTAAACACAGATGAACTTTAATGACTGTTATCAATTGCTGGAACAAAAGATGTAAAAATCTAACACTTTGATTTGTTTCAACAGGTGCTGGTGTCTGCATCTGGCAGCCGCGGGCTGGTGAAGAGCCAGGTGTGCGTGTGGGACCTGCAGAAGAACAGCTGTCGGCAGGTGCTGCACTATCACCAACACAACATCGTCTGTCTGGCCTACTCACGGGACGACCGCTTCCTGGTCACAGTCGGTAAGATTTGTCTTGTTCTTAAGGCCAGTTTGTTGTTTGTTGGTACATGAAGTCACCCACTTCATTTTTTTATAAAAAAAAAGAGAGATAAAATGAATGTTTACTTTCACATAAGATCTGCTCTCACTGTTAATTCTTACTCAAACACATTAAATTTTACATGTGGTGGCAAGAGTCTAAATCCCTCCTGCTATAAAATTGCAACATCCAACACCAAATCCAACACCAGTTACCATGGTGACAGACGGTCTGGTTCAGGTCATTGATCAGTAGTTGGAACACTTACTGTAGAAGAAGAAACAGAACAAAAACAATATGTTTTCCATTGGTAAACATAAAAAGATTCCTGTCTAGAATCAACTGAAAACGCTTAGCCTAATATTTTGCCCCAAACAGTTGAAGACAGTCCTTTTCTTCCTAGTTGTTACAGTTTTCTATCAATCTATCAATGCATGACATTGTGGTTTCATTAAAAGTTCAAAATTCATTGTTTAAAATGTTAAACTAGCCTGGCATGTTGACTTCATGGCTCCTATCGTAGCATTTGGGGCAGTGAGTATCATGGGATGCCTAGGTCTGTTTTTATTTTTCTGAAAGCATCCAAGAACCAACAAATCAAATTGGTGTGGCCTTAGTTTGTATGAAATTAAAATTTTATTAAAAACAGCCAAAGCAGTTCCTGGCAGCAAACATATGGTCAGATTGATACAAAATTGACCCGATGCTTACAGAACACTTTGCAATAAAGTAATAATAATATATCATGTCATAAACCAGGGCATCATGTAATGTGATAGGGATTAACTTGTCAAAATATGATTTATTTTCAAAATTGATATCATTTTTTATCTGTGGTCAAGCTGATACTAAATTTTTGGGGAAGTCTTAAAAAAACTTAGTGTTATCATCCATGAATAGTTTCATCAGGTTGGTAAGTCACTGAGTAAAGAGACTCTTTTTTTCACAACCAAGTCTTTTATTCATCCAACGTTTCAGTGACCGTCCGTCACCTTCCTCGGGGCAATTCTGACTGGTTCACATTGCACTGCAGCACTTGAACTAGAAGTATATTTAGGGAAATAAAGATTTAATCTATAGAGGTTTGTTTGGTAAATGGAATAAATTGTAGAAAGGAGTTCTTGCCAAGCCCTTTTCAGAGTTCCAAATGGAATGAAATAGTCCTAAAGAATTGCCTAGAAAATGTCCACTTTCATATCCTGTGCCCTATATATACTGGCAAACCGTACAATTCTTATGAAAGATTTTCTAAATTTAGTGCTCGCATTTGGAGCTCTGCCACTGGCATTCTAACGTACACATTAGAGCAGACATATATTGATTTGAGAAGTAGTTGGTATAGTTCAGGGCTCGAAATTCATTTTTGGGAATAGGTTCACTGGTGCACCCAACCTAAAAATTTAGGTGCACAGAAAATTTTTGGATGCACCATATAAAACAAAACCTTACTGGTCCTCTTCTGAGCTAGAATCTTAAATAGGAGCTAACTTCAAAATCTTACACAAGTACTACAACAAAGATTTTCTGATGCTTATATATGCCAAGAATATCCGGTATTACTGTATACATTTAAAATATACAAAAATAGCTACAAAAATATTTAGGTGCACCAGTGCACCCACAGAAAAAGGTGCACTAAGGTGCACATGCACTCTAACGTATACATTAGAGCAGACATATATTGATTTGAGAAGTAGTTGGTATAGTGGCAGCACATCTGCATTATGCCTAGTCAGGCCACACTTAATCCATATAAATGACCCTCTTTCAGGTATGATTGATTCTCCCTCAGTCATGCTGGCAGAAGATAGATTTATGCAATATGTAGTCAAGGGCAAGAGGCCGGCCTTTAACAGGTCTTAGCTCCTCTTAGGCCACAACAAGTCATTTTTATGGATGACGTCCTCTGGAGACCCTAAATCTAATGCGAGAGCAAAAACAAAACAAGAAGGGACGAAAATAAGGGCCGTACCTAATACCAGCCCAAAAGAGAACAAGAAATAGCCATGCCTTCAAGTACGAGACTAATCAACCAAGGATTGAGGTGTGCAAGAATTCATTCTTTCCTAGAGCTATCGCAGAGTGGAACTCGCTGTCACCAAGTACTGTAGGGCCGGCATTGTCATTAGATAGCTTAAAACAATGTTTAGAGTTAGATGTTCAAGGGTTAGGTGTAAGAAGTCGTTCGGTGTAATGTAGCCAGCTGCCGCCGCACCGCGTGCCTGTGAAGCTGGTGTGTTATGCCGATGGGCGGTTATACCGGCTATACAGAATCTGAACAGATACAGAAAAAAGCAAGATGCCTAGATTTGAAATATACTAAGGGACGACAAATGTTAGTACACAAATTGAATGAGATAACACAGTGTAACAACCAACAAGTCTTTTATTGTCGTGAAAACAGCAAGAAATCAGTGTCACCCTGCCCTGTTTCTTTCCTTTCATCCTATCTTCCAATCTTGCAATTTGCCGCACTGTTGTCACTCTTTGATCATAGAGTCCATTCCGCGTCACCGAGTGGGTTTTTTCTCCATGTTTCTAATATGTTTGAATTATTTAGAAGAAAAGAATACCCCAGGAACAAAAGTTCTAAATTTTTCAAAAATTTGAAAATGAAAATTTGAATATATTTGAATTCATTTATATATTTCTGAAACATTTTGAATGTGACTGTACAAAGATCTCTTTCTTTAGAATAAATTTGAACTACCCATGTGTTTCTTTCACAATTCGAAATATTTAGAACTATTTCAAACAAATAACCAAATGGTAGATGTGGGTAATTGCCCCCATAAAAGTAGGTGCTAATCCTACTCTTCTGTCTTCCTCTGTATATTTTTAGATTTCACTGCTGGACACTGGTGGCTCTTTTGTTGTAAGGCATCAATGCCTGACACCCAGGCAGTCTACCCTGTACTTCACAGGGATGTGTGAATTACTTCCTTCCCATCCCACTGACCTATTTACAAAATGTTAGAAATAATTCGAAATAATGGTAAAAAATGGTAGAGTGCTGTTAGAAATATTTAGAAACTATTGGAAATGTCATAATCCACATCAGGAATATTTCAAACGTTTTAAAAAACCAGGGAATTATTTAGAATATTGACAAGATGTTCAAAATATTTCCAAATTATGAAATTTCTTAGACAAACAATTACAAAGAATTCAAAACATTTCTAAATAATGACAATAACAACCCACTCGGTGACGCGGAATTGACTCTAGTTTCAGCAAGCAGAATTTCTTTTTTTTTCTGGAAACAGGCCAAAATCAGTCCATGCGGACGTCATCCACAAAAATTACTTGGTGTGGCCTTACCTCTGTCTGTGGGGAGAAAGTGACATTTTGCCTTGCTTTTGGAGCTGGTTCAAGCTTTGTTGAGGGTAATAGTCTGACACAAGGGTGCTTTTTTGCGTAAAGGTGCTTTTAGCACTGAAAATGTCTGACATGTATTAGTGTCAGACATGTATAGAGTAACTAATGGGCCTTCCTACAATGTTTGCCGCTTATGCTTCATGTAACTGTCGTGTGGCCCTCACAATAGAGCCATGTACCGAAACAAATTTGAAGGTACGGGACCCGGTACAGGTACACTGGTTTAGGTACAGGTCCAGAACTGTTTCTGTACCTGAACAATTTGACAAATGAACATGTTTTTCTGAACTTCTTCAATAACAACAATCGATGACATTTAAGGGTGCTAAGTTTTTGGAGAATTTTGATAATGAAACCAAAACAAAGCAAAATTATGATGTTTTAATTTTCATCTCCTACCTTAGTGGCCTCATGCCACACAAACCTGACCAAAGTAACATTGACAGGGAGTATAACTTATAATATGCAACAGATCTGTAGTTGGCTATGGCTAGTCTGTAACACAAAACACCCTGCCCTGTCTATGCGGCCCATGGGAGACTAGCTAGACCACAAATAAGCAAATAATTAGTGTACCTTTCTACTGGTACAGTACCAGAATTGTGTACCAGTACACAGTCCTACTTTACCATAAACAATAGACCATTACTACTCAACTTACAAAATCTTATACAATTGCTCTTTCAGCACCAAGGACAGACCTTTGCTGAATTTCATATTTGTTGGACAGCTTTTACAGGTTCTCTTTGATGTTGTTGCCCACAGTTTCATGAAAATGAAACTCAAAAATGACTCTGTAAAATGAAAAAGTTTCTTAAGTTGTCATGTGATATTATTTATCAGGTACAAATGTAGTTTTCATTATATATATATGTAGTTAATACATTTTATATATATATATATGTCAATAAACGGCTAATGCCCCACCCGAGGTGAATATGGTAAGAGATAATCCCTGGTCAGGTGCGATAACCACTGAACAAACCACCGAGTGAGTGTAGCAACAGCAACAACCAAGTGGTAGGTTATTGTAATAACCGACCACTTTTGAGGTTACAGCCTGATAACCAATGGGAAATGGAGTCTTCTAATTGGTCCATGTCTTCTCGTTGTATGATAATTACGTATATTACATAACGTAGTACATTATACAATGTGCTAGAGGATAACTAACAAGTCTGACGTTTACCCCCTCCAAAACCCAGGAGACTACAGAGAGTGCACCATTGCGTTGTGGAACACGTTTGACTACTCCCTCCTGACGGCTACTAAAACATCCCTCCCCGTCCACGACCTGAGCTGGGATCCTTACAACGCTAACGAGTTCACCTCCGTCGGCCAGGGTGGATCCATCTATTTCTGGCTAGTGGACGAAACCAACAACAAAACTGTGCTTAACGTGAGTGTGATGTTGATAATACTGTGTAACGGTTTGCTAGAACTAGTTCCAGACTTGTAACAAAGTTTAGGTTCAAGTCCAAAATAACCTGAATGTCTGGAACCAGTTACGGAACATGTCACATTCCCCTCTTTGCTATAATTTATATAGTATAAACCACCTGAAATCTTCAATAGTCAAAAATTTGCACTGCAAGTTGCAACATGAAGAAAACATTGTCATTCGTCCCGTGTCGGCCTCCGAAAATTATGTGGCCACAGTTTTGCCCAGACATGCCCTGCAAACAACATACACTGTGTCTTGCTTTGAAACTCTGGTAGTGCAGTACTCGCTACAAAATTTTGTGGTAAAGTTGCCCCATTTTCCATTGGGAAATGTTCACTGAGAAGTCCCAATTTTCATATATTCGCTGAACCTAAAACTCTGGACTTGAATCTGGACTTGGACCTGAACGTGAGTTTATGTACACAGCACTAGATGTTGATATTTGAAATGCCTTTTGCTAGATTTTTCATTTCATGGACATGTATCATTTTTTAATGGACCCATTGTAAATGTTTATATTGTCAATTTATTACAGGTGCATGAAGCTGATGTTCCAAAAGAGATCCTTCAGTCACAGTCTGTGGTGAGTAAGCTTTCAAGCCACCTACAGCTTTCAATTGTGAATATGTACAATGTACATTTTTTACATAGTCATGTATGTACAAAAGAAGTAATTGGCCAGCATAGATGTGCATGTAAGCATTAAGGTACATACAGTGTTCAACTTTAAAAATCTAAACAATGGTCCTTTCAGCACCAAGGACAGGCCTATTATTTGGGCTGAAATTCAAATTTCTTGGACTTGACCACTTGTCTAACGCGACCGCAACCGTCATTATTTGTCACTGACTGCAAATGATCTAATCTCTACCTTTGACAACCCTGTCATTTTCATGCTTGTGGCAGAAAGCGATTTTGATGATGAAAAGTTCCTGTTCCACTCTGCAGAGCCTAAGGGTGTTGCCCATCTCTATTTGATGTTTGTCTCCACGTTTGTATTAATTTTGTGGGTTATCTGATACCAGTCAACGGCTGCCTTGATAACCTGTGTCTTGATCTGTTGTCATTGCCAATAAAGAAAGAAAGAAAGAAAGAAGTACAGATGAAAATAACCCTCCTTCCTGTCCCTCTAGGTCCCCACCCCTGTAGACTTCACAGCCCTGTGCTATTCTGCTGACAACATCCTGTATGTGGGAGGCAGTAACGGTGTGGTGTCAGCCTGGGACACCAGACAGAACATGTGCTTCATGCACTGGACTGCAGACTCCAACGAAATTGGTAACACTGCTCTTTCTACTTCACATTCTGCACTATACGTTTGGCTAGTTGTACTGTCCTTTGTACTACTAACAATCTGTACTATACAGTAAATATGAATACATTTGATTATTTGTACTCTACTACTTCTTTGCATATTTCGTCAGTTGATTTTAGGAAATTAGTGGACAGTCTGTACTAGTGCTGTGTACCTAAACCTACATTTAGGTTCAGGTCCAGATTCAAGTCCAGAGGTTTAGGTTCAGTTCCTGACTCGTAAGTCTGGACCTAAACCTACATGTATGGCATATACAAAATTGCATGTTGGCAACCTTGCAACGTTGTTTGGGCAAAACTTTGGCCACATAACATGGAGGCCGACACTTGACGATGCCCGATGGCAATGTTTTCTTCATTTTGCAGCACAGATTTTGCAATCTATGGAAAGTTTTAGGTGGTTTGGAAAGAAAAGGAGTATGTGACATGATTGTTTTTTTATAATAAGTCCGGAATTTGTTCTTGACTTTTAGATTTTTTGGACTTGAACCTAAACATTTTTACAAGTCCAGAACCGGTCCAGCAAACTGGTACACAGCACTAGTCTGTACATTTCTTATAAGCCTTTTAACAAAATATGTGTCACTAAGAAGTTTTGCCATTTGAAACCTTTTGTTGTTTAGGAGTTTTGGTGTGTAAAGCGGCGAGGCTGGTGACAGGTAGTACCTCCCAGCGACTGAGACTGTGGGCAGTGGTAGGGGTGGGCGACATGAGGATACCCACACAGTTCAACACGTAAGAGCCACTCTACTATTCTGAAACAACAGGAGCTACTTGACCAATTAGCATCATCCTTGTCTTGACTTTTGTTCCCTTTTGGACTTAAGTTCGTACTTATAAACCCGCTTTTCTGACAACTCTCCAGTACTAGTGTCAATGATGATGTATTTGACTGTATACTTGTTTATATATGTATATTAAATACGATAACCATTGTACATTGTACTTCTTATTTTTCACAGGTCTGTGTCCTTTTATGGCACGTACATGTATGTTGTTATACTTTACTACATCATACAAAAATGTACTACAAATTAGTAACATACTTGTACAGTAACAATAAATGCACATTGCATCAGTGAATCCAAGTCAGCAGAACGTACTGCACCTGTGCAAAACCCGTAATTGTATTGTGCATAGCACTTTTTGGCAGAACGTCTCATATAAGGTCTCATTTGTGCATATAAGGTTAGCATCCCATCTGTAGTTTCCAAATGTTATTAAAGTCTGAAAAGATGCAAAATTGGCAAAATTCTGATGCAACATTAACAAAAAAAATCTGACAGAAAACATGAAAAATCTGTGTTTCATGCAGGTTCAGTATATTCTGCCAAATGAATGTGATATCCAAGTCCATGTACATGTACCAGAATGACATTTTTTATTCCATAGTACGGAGACCAAAGGTCTGACCATGGATGATGAGATGCAGTTGGATGGACAGGTCACATGTGCCGCCTTCGACGACACCATGGACCTCGGCATTGTGGGTACCACGGGGGGTACTCTGTGGTACATCAACTGGGTGGAGAGAACTAACATCCGATTGGTCAGTGGGCATGGCAGCAGGGTAGGACAATCATTTTGATATTATATTTACAACAAGATTTCCACCACCTCATACCTTTGCCATATGATGATAAAGGTGCCTAATGCAGTTTTTACAGCTTAAAAACCAGATTTTTCAAAGTCAAAATTCTAGTCACTTATCTACATACTTAAACCAAGGACAGGGTTGTTCCATAGTCTGGAAGGTGTTCAGCACCAAGGACAGGGTTGTTCCATAGACTAGGTGTTCAGCACCAAGGACAGGACTGTTCCATAGAGTAGAAAGTGTTCAGCACCAAGGACAGGACTGTTCCATAGAGTAGAAGGTGTTCAGCACCAAGGACAGGGCTGTTCCATAGAGTGGAAGGTGTTCAGCACCAAGGACAGGGCTGTTCCATGGAGTAGAAGGTGTTCAGCACCAAGGACAGGGCTGTTCCATAGTGTAGAAGGTGTTCAGCACCAAGGACAGGGCTGTTCCATAGAGTGGAAGGTGTTCAGCACCAAGGACAGGGCTGTTCCATAGAGTGGAAGGTGTTCAGCACCAAGGACAGGGCTGTTCCATAGAGTAGAAAGTGTTCAGCACCAAGGACAGGACTGTTCCATAGAGTAGAGAGTGTTCAGCACCAAGGACAGGACTGTTTCATAGAGTAGAAAGTGTTCAGCACCAAGGACAGGACTGTTCCATAGAGTAGAAGGTGTTCAGCACCAAGGACAGGGCTGTTCCATAGAGTAGAAGGTGTTCAGCACCAAGGACAGGGCTGTTCCATAGAGTGGAAGGTGTTCAGCACCAAGGACAGGGTTGTTCCATAGAGTAGAAGGTGTTCAGCACCAAGGACAGGGTTGTTCCTTGGTGTGGAAGATGTTCAACAGTTACCAAGAAACCCTAAATGATGGTTACCAAAAACACATCAAATTAGGGTTACAAAAAAACCTAAATTAGAGTTACCAAGAAACATGAAATTAGGGCACAGCAAGTAAATTTTGTGGATGACATCCTCCCCAGATTCCAAATCTAATGCGAGCAGGCAAAAGAAAAACAAGATGGGCCAAAAAAAGCAAGATTCCTACATTTTAAATTTTTGACTCAATCATTGTAAAAATGTGGGAACATCGCATATACACATTTACACAGTATCACATTTCACATTTCACATTTCATATTAAATCAGAGCCTTTTCTTGTCTCCTCTCTTCATACACGTGTACATGTAGTTATCTGTCATCCACCTTCCGGCATGGCAACAGACATCTTTGATTCTTTGTCCATTTTTGGCATGTTGACCACTGTCAGAAGGCAACAAAATTTCTTGTTTTTATTTCTCCAAAACCAGTCAAAAATTAATGCACATACTAATGTCATCCATAAACATTACTTGCTGTGGCCTTATATGAAATGTTTGATTTTTTTTTCAGATAGTCCTGATGAAACCCTGAGTCCAAAAGTTCCAAAAATGCAGCGTCCAATACTGAATTGTCAGATGTAATATTTCTTGCATGCTTGTTATTTCACAGATCAATGGCCTGGGGTTCTCCAATGACAGCTACTTTGCGACCTGTGGTGATGACGGCAGCCTGCATGTGTGGTCAGTACAGGACAGGGAGCAGACCCTGCAGTTCCAGGTGGTGGACCAGGTGGGTAGGGGGCGCTGCAGCACAGCTGGTGTAACTTATCTTTGGCACTTCCTTTCAAGAATGATGAACACTGTCACTTTTTGGGTTATTCTAATCCTTGCTGTCAATGATACAGTGCTACAGAAAGCTCAACTGTTTTTCAAACCTTCAAGAGAAAAAATTGCTAATTTTCACATATCTTTTCTTTATTTTTCTTTTAGACCTTGGCAATCTCTAGTGATATACTTGTACAATGCAGTTTAACAAAGTAAAAGTTGCATGAGGACACTTACATATATATTTTCAATGTCAATGTTGGAAAACCGAATGTACAGCGTTTCATCACTCAGGTGTCAGATCATGGAGCTGGAAAAGGTCAATCAGCTCGAAAAATGTTTGTCACTTGCAGGGGTCCAGACAAAAAAATAGACTAGGGGCGGCATTTTTTTCTAGGGTCAGTCAGGAAACAGGAAACACAACATTTGTTTTCCTAGGTGTAGTACAATAATTTATTGTTCCCATTACTTCAAGCTACATTATATAGAACATCAAAGAGGCCTTGCTTCTCCCTTTTTTCCCCACTCATCCAGGCCTGTACCTGTGTGGCGTTTAGTTCCCGTGCCCACCCCCCTCCCACCCGTGTGGGCAGCGATGACGTGAACAGTACGTACATGGTGGCAGGGTACAGCGACGGGACAGTTCGCGTGTTTGAGCTGGACAGCGTGGAGATGGTCCTCAAGATGCACCCTCACGCTGTCTCCATCACTGCTGTTACATTCACTGCAGATGGTGGGTTCTGAGTTTCTTTGTGCTATTGCTGATAATTCTCATGAAAGTTCATCTGTGTTGGTGGTTACAAGTTTAAAGTTAAAACTTTTGATCCAACACTGGGTCAGTCTACTGACTCAGAGGAAAACCAGAGTGACTGGTTGAAAGCTCTAGGTGAGAGAATTTCTTTGTGTTGTACCGGTATTAAAAGTTTTAACGTTAAACTGCTGATGATTGTTTGTGAGACAGCATGTTTCTTTGCCTGTTTGATTGACAAATGCATGCCTGTACAGTTTGGTTTACCATGCATCATATACATTGTACAGCTTTAGTTAAACAGTCTGTTTGAATGTTTGTTTTCTTTTTATTTGTTTGACAAATGCATGATTGTCTGTAAAATTGGGTATATCATGTCTCATATGCAACTTTAATTCTTTAAGTTACAATCATTTTGTGTTGGACCAAAAGTTTTAACTTTAAACATGTAACTACCAACACAGATGAACTTTCATGACAAGTTACAATCATGTTTGTTAGTTTGTTGTTTGACAAATTTATGCCTGTACAGTTGCGTATACCATGCAGCTTTAATTCTTAGACTGTTTGTTTGTTTGTTTCTTTCTTTATTTGTTTGTTTGACAAACGCATGCCTGTACAGTTGTGCTATTCCATGCAGCTTTAATTCTAAAACAGTTTGTTTGTTTGACAAATGCATGCCTGTACAGTTGTGCTATTCCATGCAGCTTTAATTCTAAAACAGTTTGTTTGTTTGACAAATGCATGCCTGTACAGTTGGGTATCCTACCTGCTCCTATATTAGTAAACAGTAAAATAGAACCTCTATAAGTATAAGAAGGGTTGAAGAGAAAGCCGAGTGTTTCGTAGGTCGTGCCATCCTGTCCGGTGCGAGTGATGGTCTGATCGCGGTGAGCAGTCCCACCACGGGCATGACCCTGCGCATCCTCAACGACCACAAGGGGGCACCGATTACAGCCATGGACACCATCTTCAAACAGGTATGGAAAACTAGCCTCCGTAGCAGGCTTATATAGAACTGGGGGTTTGGTGGTCTTTTTGGCTATTTTCTGATTAGCCAAATAAAACGGGGGTAATTCAACCAGGCCGGCTATGTTGTCTATATGCAATCAGAAATAAAAGCTCCCAAACACCCTGAAGACCCCCAAACCCCCAGTTTTTGGCATGCTATGGAGGCTAACAGAAAATTTGGGGTTGTTAAATAAGAGCAGCTTGATATGTACATTGTATGTTGCAATCATCTACACTGGAACGTTGAGCCCTGTCTCACATTTAGAACCTTCTCCCAACCACCAACCAACCAAGGTTGGCTGAAGTTTGGGAGCAGTCTGATCAGATTTAGGCCAGATTTACATGATTATATAAGAATCAAATTGAATTTGAGTTAGTTTTACCCCGAACATGCCTGAACAATTTTTTTAAAACCAATATTATTCCTTCAACCTTGATAGACATAGTTGACAAAAATCTTGGGAAAAAATATAAACACATCTTAAAGACCACCAACAACTGCACTCAACCCCATGATTTGCCTCTCAAATTTAAGTCAAAATGTTTAAAAGATTTTAAAAAGATTGAAAATCTAAAATTTGTCAAAGACCACCCATAGATTAGATTGCACCGTCTCCCACAATCATGAACCTGATGATGACAAAAATTTGAGCTGGCTAGAGCCCTAGAGCTGCAGACAACAATGACATCACCCATAAAACCAAGAACCAAGTTGCAACAAAGTGGTGTATAATTTTTTTATGTTATTTTTTTTACACAGGACAAGGATTACGGTGTTACCGCTCCCATCCTCTGGTTGGCCACTTCGGCAGACAGACGGGTCAGCGTGTGGGCTGCTGATTGGACCAGAGACCTTTGCGAGCTGGTGGATTGGATGTCATTCCCGGCACCAGCGTTTGATCCTGATGGAAACATTGTCAGAAAGACTGATCTGGTAACTTTTAAAATATATATTAAGTTCTTTTGAGTTATGCATTGATGTCTGGTGTCTTGTACAAGGTTAAGAACTCAAGATGCATATTAATATTAATTATACATTCTTGAGAAATAATAGTAAACCTTGCAGTGTTTTAGGCCTAGAAAAAAATGTTGTGTTTCCTGTTTCCCGACCGACCCTAGAAAAAACTGCAGACCCTAGCCTTTTTTTGGGTGGAATGCTGCAAGGGACATATATAATGTTTCAAGCTGATCAACCTTTTCTAGTTCCATGATCTGACACCTGAGTGGTGAAACGTTGTACAATCGGTTTTCCAACTTTGACATTCAAAATATTATGTGTCCACAAGTTTTCCTTATTATAATAAGTTTGTTAAACTATATTGTATAAGTTGGATCACTAGAGATCGACAAACTTTAAGTCTATAAGAAAGGAAAAAAAGATAATCCCTACCTATACCGACCCTAATTTTTTAAGGACCGAAACAGGAAAGACAACATTTTTTTCCCTAGGCCTTATTGTATTTTTGTGTTTTTCTAACAAACCTGTGTCAGCTTGTTTGTATCATTTTGTCAAAACTTCCATAATTTCACCGAGGTGCAGATTTGGAGAAATCTAGGCCACGTGATGGGAGAAAATGTTTTAAGCCAGCAATTCAACTTTGTTCAGCACATCTAACAAATCAAATTATTTTCAACTACAGGGAACATTATGCCTTCAGTTTGCACCCATTGAACTTTCCTACACAAACCTGTTGTTTATTTGCTAATCATGCAGAAGAAGAAACAGAATGTTTTCAATTGAATTCATTGTGAAAGGCAGTGTTCTAGCCAGGATTTTTTCATAGCATAGGGGTCAGGTACAGAAGAGCAACTTTCGTGGTGAAAATCGCGCATTGAGCCGAAATATTTTGAAACTCATAACCGCCTGAGACACTATTTCTTGTTTAATGAGGAACAGATTTTATGAAGTTAAGATTTTCCCTTTGGTATAGCTTAATTCTAAAGTTATATTTTCATTTTTTGCAAGATTTATGAAGGTTCTCCCTCCCAAAACACCAATATGCTGGTTGAAAGACAGCATAGGGGTCAAAATTATAGCATAGGGGGTCAAAATCATTACTAAGCATAGGGGGCCCATAAGCTAAAAAGGCCTGGCTAGAACACTGAAAGGCATACCAGCCAAAATGCCTGGCAAAGCATAAACTCCTTTGTTATGTGTTGCCACTCATTATTTTTTTTGAATGGGTAAGAAAAATTCCAAGCCCAGACACTACAAGGCAAATGTACACACTTTGGAATTTCAATGCAGATTATTGTGAAATTGGAAACCAGTGTTTCCTTTTCCCATTTCCTGATAATGAATAAAGTTCATTACCTTAATCAACTGGCAGTGAGAGCTTAAGTTCTTTCCTTTCAAATGCAAATAGGTTGGAATGAGTGCATTACATGTCGGCTCAGTGGCAGATTAAATGTTGTTGTTGCAGCTTTTCTGTATTGTGAAAAGTATTGCCTACAATGTGAGGTGTAAGTAAAGGTTAATCAAACTATTGGGTCTGACTCAGTCAAATTGATAAACATCCCTCAACATGTGGCAAAATTGACCTGAGTTTTACAAACAAGAAGTATTCAACTTGTTTTTTTACACAGTACAATATATTTTAGAAAAATTGAAATGTGGCTAAATTATTCAGTGTTACTAAATACATTGTATACATGTAGGTATTAAGTGTTCAACATAATTTCTTTTACATAAAACAGCCTCCAGTTTACATGTACATGTAATTCCGAAATTCCAGTTTAATTCCAGACTAATTACCATACATGTATCTCAGCAACCTTACATCTAGATGAGTTAATATCACAAATAATAGGTAAAAATGATGTAAGAAACATGTAGCAGCCATCAATGACCTCTTGGAGATCAACTCAATTCTGCAGAATTCTGGCTCCGAATTCTGAGAACTGGAGCCAGAATTCTAGGAACTGCCATGGCTACATAATTCTGGGAACAATTCTGCAGAATTCTGTTAACCCCCAAGGGGTCCTCGATGGTTGCTAGGTATATTATGTATTTCCTACATCTTTAGATAGTTTACGATATTAGCCCATCTAGATGTAAGGTTACTGGGATATGGAAATTAGTCCGGAATTAAACTGGAATAAGGAATTAAAATGGAGGCTGTTATATTGTTGTTGTTTTTTAATTCGATGTGGCAAAATTAAGCACATGTTACATGCACATGATTTCGGGCACTGTGATTTTCTGACCACATCTCTGTTCCTCCGTGCCCATCCCTGTAGGCATATTATGCCAGCCTGCCCCCGTCCCTGGCACAGTTTGTCCCAGACGACCCTGACACTGTGGTGTACACCGGCTACGGCATGCAGAGACAGGTCCAGTACTACAGCCTTACACACAGAAAGGTCAGATTTGGTCCTTATAAAATATATGGGATATACTCACTTCAAGACAAACTGTAAGACTTTAGATCAACTGAGGATTTTTTTTCTTGTTCATTTCACGTAAAACAGTAAACCATCTTTCCTTTCCAGTTTTTGTACAGGTAAGTACAAGCTGCGTAAGACCAGACTGTAAGGTTTAAACCACTCATACTGGGAAGGACCAAAACTCTTTTTGATAAGTACGGTGGGTTCTTTAACGTGCGTGGGGTGTGGCTCTCCCCAAACACGGGACCTCCATTTAACGTCCTATCTGAGGGACACCCCTAAACCAAAGCCTTTTGGAGGAACTTAATTTTGGACTTGCTGTTGGATATACTTCTCGATCAGAAAGTTGATTGACCAGTTCAATGATTTCAATGCCTCAAAAACCCAACTGTTCATTAAGTTTTTAAAATAAAATCCAGCTGCTTTGCAGTTGCACCTCTATCAAGAAGCGAGAAGAAGTTGAACTTGTAAATAGTAGATCACATTAGCATGACTGAGTGTACAGTTTAAGTGTTATTGCTGTATTTTTTCCCTGTTTATTCATGACCTGTACTTCACTTGTTAGAGCGCAAACGTGCAATAAAGGTCTTTCATTCATTTTTATATAACAGTTCCTCCAACAATTCCATTCTCAATTTGTGACAATTGAATTCCCTTATCCCAAATGAAAGATCCAAATGCTGCTAGTATTAAGCTTCAGGCTCTAACATCCATGGATGGTTGTGCTCTTCCCATGACTGCCTGTGCATTTGCTCACTCATGCTAAATGATAATTTTTGCTTACTCTCTCACAGCTTTGTGTCTCTAGTCTTGCACCATTAGGCCTAACGAGTTTTAATGCCTCAGCAAGAGGGCTGTTTCCTTTGTTATCACCTGAATAGCTGTTGCAGATTAAGACTTGGAAAGGTGGATTAAATAGCAAAGCTTCTCACTTCTCAGACCAACTAATATGTGTCTGCCTCTGCTAGAGACAAAAGTGTGGACTGTCAGCAGGTTTTTGGAAATAGATAATGGTCAATGTTTTGTCATGAGAAATTAGCTATGCTACTACCGGTAATCATCTGCAAGCCTCACAAAATTTGCATGTGAAACTGGAAGCAAATCCTGTAATTTGGTAAGCACCATCTTTTGGAACCAAGCTATTTGTTTAATGCATATTGATGAGCCATTGTGTGAGTGAAATACGTAGCTTAGATAAATATACAACTATTACCAAATGTGGCAAAGGTAAACCCATAATATTTTGCCCTGTGTTATACAAGAAAATTATAGCAGCTGCTGTGTTTCCTGTTTCGGTCCTGAAAAAAATTTGGGTCGGTAGGTAGGGATTTTCATCACTCAGGTGTCAGATTATAATAAACTTTAAGCTAGAAAAGGTTGGTCAGCTCCAAAAATTCATGTCCCTTGCAGGGGTCCACCCCAAAAAAAAAGAAAAATGCAACAAAGATACAACATTTTTTTTCCTAGGCCTTGATGCTGCTCATCTTGACAGGAAATACTTGTTACTGTTGCTTGTCTCATAGCCCTAGGGCGACACAGTGAATGGCCTTAATAAGGCTGACGCTGTAGGGCTTTTCCCAGTGGATTGAATTACGCAGTCTCTGTTCCCCTAAAACACACTGTCTGGGTCCCTTTCTGTCTGCACCAAAATCACTTCAGTCACATGCACTTTTACAGTCTAAATAAAATAAAGAGCACTGGAATTAAGTTATTACAAGACACCTCTTGCACTGGCAGTAAGGCCAATTTTGCGGTAAGTATTGGACTATAACTTGGAATCGGAAGCATTAAGGAGCAATATTTACCCATTTTACATCTGTCGTGTGAGGTTTACAGTATGGTTAACTGTCCAATGTTCTTCCACTCAAAAGAGAGCCATAAAGTTATATCAATAGTCCTAAAAGGTCATGGAGAGCTTTTCATTTTTATGGTTGAAGTCATAAAACTCATGATGTGGTAAAGATAGAGGGGTTGTCATTTTATGGAGCTCCGTATCGGATGGCGGGCTGCCAATTGATTGGAGTTTGCTGCTGCAAGAAAAGGCCAAGAAAACCACCAAATCTGGCCGAAAAAGGTCAATTATAAGGGCTGTTGGTCTTGGAGTAAAATTGACAATAATGATAATTTACAGTGTTACTAAGCATTTGTGATAAAACTACATGTATAATCATATGGTGTAGACATGCTTGCAATGGCAACACAGCCAATCTGTTGCTGTTCATTTGCACAGGGTTCCTAAAACTGTTCTAGAAAGGAACTCAAGCCTAAAGTAGAACGTCTGTAATTCACCTATTATAGTTAAGCTGCATAGACTGAAATGGGGGCATAATAGCTGGGAGAGTTCATTTTCTTAGGAGTCACACCAAGTTGCCATTTAGTATGTGTTAGGCCACACCAAGTAAATTTTATGGATGACGTCCTTTGGAGACCCTAAATCTAATGCGAGAGGGCAAAAAAAAACAAGAAGGGCCCTAAAAAACAAGATGCCTAGATTAGAAATATACTAAGAGACGACAAATGTTAGGACACAAATTGAATGAGGTGACACAGTGTAACAAGCAAGAAGTCTTTTATTCATCATCAAAACAGCAATAAATCAGGTGGAACAGCAGTTGTCGTCCTGTCCTGTTTCTTTCATCACATTTTTGCAGGCCTGCAGAAACAAAGCATGTGCTCGTGGCTGCTCTTTACCCATTTCGCATTACAGGTTTCACGTCAATCTAGCGATTTGCGGCACTGTTGTGACTCTTTTTCATAGTTACAGGAATTTCTTGTGTTTTTTTCTAGGAACAGGCCAAAATCAATGCACGCACGGACGTCATCCATAAAATTTACTTGGTGTGGCCTTATACAGTGTACTATAATTGCTAAATCTTATTGTTATTTTCAATATTGTTGAACAAAAATGAAGCAACCTATAGCTATAATTTTGCAGTGTGAGACTAAAAAAATCAGGCTAGGGGTTCAATTTGTGTTTACTATTTGTATTTTTCAAATTGCAGGTAAAAACACACAATTTTGTATTAATTACAATGGGTTTAGATCAGGACTTTCAAGTGTGTATTTGCAGAAAGTATTTCCGAATTGCAGAATTTTTGTCATTCTGCATTACTAGTACTGCAGAACACTGAAAAAAAGGATTTCTACCACTGCATCTAGTGAGGAAGAAGTATAGTGTCAGTGTAAGAACATCATGTTTTGTTAGCCTTTATACTGTCTTATTAGCTACAGAACAGCATCATGTTAGCTTATATGTATTACCATGTAATTAACTACAAAAGGTGATTAACAGTTAGGATCATGTCTGAAGTAAAACATAGTAATTTAATTCATTTAAGTGCAATCTGGGTGAAAATTACTGCACAATTAGTGACAATTAGTGTATGTGATTGATGTGCGTGAGATTCCCTGTCAATGTGTTCAATGTGCTGCACAGATTCACATTT
>NW_017802492.1:851342-868566 GCF_001625305.1 Branchiostoma belcheri
ACATTGTCCCAGTGTCAAATGACACTAAATTTTCAGCTTGGGACAATTCAAATTACGTTTCGGGACAATTTTGGGGCAATTGGAAAATTCTAAGACCATCGACGTCATTTGGGAACGCGATCCATCCATCCTGCTGCAGACTGCTGGCAGCCTATAAATATACTCTGACAAACATTTAAATTTGACCAATCAGGGATTCCAAATATCAGGGACGGTGCTATGCCCATGATATTATCATGTAGTGCCCTACATTTACTAATAAAGTGGACTTCAAGTTGTACAAATTCAGTTGTTGTTTTCTTATTTTTGTCATCAACTTATTTCCTGAAAAGCAGCCCGGGACAGTCCATCTTCAGTTCGGGACAATTGAAATCTATGTTCGGGACAATTCTGGGACAATAGTTAAAAAAGTTAATTTCGAGGCCTGAGAAAGTATTTCCGAATTGCAGAATTTTTGTCATTCTGCATTACTGCAGAACACTGAAAAAAAGGATTTCTACCACTGCATCTAGTGAGGAAGAAGTATAATAGTGTCAATGTAAGAACATCATGTTTTGTTAGCCTTTATACTGTCTTATTAGCTACAGAACAGCATCATGTTAGCTTTTATGTATTACCATGTAATTAACTACAAAAGGTGATTAACAGTTAGGATCATGTCTGGAGTAAAGCATAGTAATTTAATTCATTTAGTGCAATCTGGGTGAAAATTACTGCACAATTAGTGACAATTAGTGTAGATTGATGTGCATGAGATTTCCCTGTCAATGTGTTCAATGTGCTGCACAGATTCACATTTTTCTCATGTTTGACATCTGAAGATGGTGTGCTTTTACCAATAATGACTGATATATAAACTAGAAAGTACAATGTAACATTTGCAAAGCAAATGCATAATGTTTACCTTTGCATATGGTCTGCTCTGTTAATTCTTACTCCAACACATTCATAATACCATGTATATGGTCAGACAGGAGTCTAAATCCCTCCTGCTATAAAATTGCAACATGATGTAACCCAACACTTAGTTAAGCATGGTAACAGACAGTCTGGTTCAGGTCATTGACCTTTTTGGTTTGGAGAAGAAGAGGAAACATAGCAAAAACAAATCGGAATATGTTTTCCTTCAGTAAACATAAGAAGGAGGACATCATTGTATGCCATATGTTTTTAACCCTAACGTAAATCTTGTAGGTTAACCAATGCAATTAATGTATATTCACATTTTCCCCCAGTAAGAATAAATTAAAGTGAGTACTGCCAGTTAGCTTGTTTTCTGAATCAACCACTTACTCTCATGTTTTAGTACCATGTGCCCTGAAGGATGACAATATTTATAATGACACGCCATGTATAGTGAAATGTGAAGTTGAGATCAAAACAGAGCAATAAACAGATCAAACATACATCAAACAAATTCACATCCTGCATTCCACAATACCTATACATGTATGTGTAATGCACTTAAAATTCTTTTACAAGAAGTCCTTGACACTTAAAAGAGGAAACAATGTAAAATGCAGTTAAAATTTGGTAATATTTTGCTTCTTCCCTAAGTAAATTGTGACAGTGTCTTACATTTTACAATGTAAGCAACATCTGTGTTGAAATGAAATCAGTATTATCCAACAAACCATACATGACAGTAATGCTGGTGCATATACAGTGTAATCCTCAATTTCTTGGAAAAAATTTATAGATGCCTTGCGGGGCCCATTGTATTCTGTTAATTGTCTGTTTTCAGTTCAATAAAAGCTAAGTTTCTTTTTTCAGGTTTTGCGGACCAGTGCCCTCACCAACTGGGTCCAGACTATGGATGTTTCACCAAAGGGGAACCTGCTTGCATTTGGTGACAATGGTAAGAGTCTATTATTCGTTACACCATACTTTGTGTATTTCTAGTCATTTGTTCAACCTTCATGACCACATAGATTGTACAATGAAGCAGTGGTCGAAATACTTTTTTTTCAGTGGTCTGCAATATTGCAGAAGAGTCAAAATTTTGGTCTGCAATTTGGAAATATTTTCTGCAAATACACAAGCCTCCATACTACAATCTTGCAGGTTTATAAGCATGAACTATTGATTGATATGCAAATTAGTGAAGACAAATTTTTGGAAGTCCAAAAGGAAACAAAAGATAAACAAGTCAAGACAAGGTTGATGCAAATTAGTGAAGAAGCTCCTGTTGTTTCAGAACAGGAGCTTAAGTGTTGTCTGTCCTTGGGGCCAAGAGCGCCCTAAGTGCCAATTTTTTCTGCTGCAAAATGGCAGATTGTATAAATTTTTCTTCTGCAATCTTGAAAATCTATCTGCAGATTGCAGACTGCAGACAGGTATTTCGAACACTGAATGAAGGCAACTTTTTTGGGGGGCCAAACTTTCATTCATTGGCACGCTCGCATCAGTTTTGGGGTTCCCAGAGGATGTTATCCATATACAGTCAAACTTGCCACGGAGAACCTCTTCAAGCTGGCCACCTGGCCATGGTGACTGCTTTTTCTTGGTCCCCAAAATTTTCCCCATTGACACAAGCATTAAGCAACCTGTCCAAGGTGACCACCTGGCCAATACGACCTGTGACCACCCTGAGTTGGGTCCGCTGAAGGCCTGATACCTGCCCATGGTGACCACGTCATTTTCGATCATGACGTTGATTATTGATGATAACTAAGGCCATGTTGATTTGATTATATGGATGACATCCTCTGGGAACCCCAAAACTGATGCGCGCGTGCGAATAAAAAAAAGTTTTGCAAACTACTTTGCAAACTAAAACTATGAAATCTACGTGGTCATGAAGGTTGAACAAATGGCACAGAATATGTTATGGTGAATAATCTACTCTTCGAATTCATTTCTTTACATTTTTGTCTTTTTTCCTTTGATTTTGGCATTCTACGACATTGGTATCGTTTCTAAATGTTTTCCTTGCAACTTATGGTATATTTTTGCCCATTTAGCAACTGTTTTGCACGATTTACAGTATGGTTGAAAACTTTTTTTTTTTTTTGGAAACGGCCGAAAATTCATGCGAGCGCGGATGTCATCCATATAATCAAATCAACATGGCCTAATGAGAAATCATGGAGAAACCAGCCTTTTTGCCTTGATTACTGGATGACGTTTTTGTTCGACGTAAATTGTTACACCCTCCCCACATGCATTTACAGCATTTGACATTTAAACACCTTGACTTGGAAACCATTTATGTCTCAGTCATGTTGTGAGGTGACCCTCTTCAAGGAGACCACCTGTCCAAGGTGACCACTTTTCTTTGGTCCCCTAGGTGGCCGGCTTGGACAGTATTTGACTGTATCAAATCAACATTGCCTAACTGCAAAACTTAGGCATTTATCTTTGAGACGTGTATGGTTTTTTGCCAGCCTATATACATGTACAAAATGTAGCGTCCATGGTTTGTGCTACCAATCAATACAGCCAAGACAGTTGTTCGAGAAAATGGTGGCATTTTTATGGTTTACCAATGTCTTTGAAGGGTGACCTGTTGCTTTGTATTCTAAATCCTTCCGACATAACCTTGGTTTAGTACTCTGAATCCGGTCAGCCCAAGGTCTATTCATCAATTATGCAACAACCTGCCAATTGCACTGCCATGCTTTTAAGTTGCTGTTAGGCCACACCAATTTGATTTGTTGGTTCTCAGATTTTTTCAGAAAAAATATGAAGCGACGGGGCGAAAAAAAAAGCATGCTATGATAGCCCCAAATGCTATGATAGGAGCCATGAAGTCAACATACCAGGCTGGTTTGTAATGCAAACAATGAATTTCAAAGTTAACTTCTAATGAAACCACTGCATTGATAGATGGAAAAACTGTGAAAAAAACTATGCAGAGAAGGGACTTCCTTCAACTGTTGGGGCCAAAATATGAGCATTTTGGAGTCGATTCAGAGGCTGAATTTTTTTTTTTCGTAACTCAGAAAAAGACAATTTAAAAAGCAGGATAATCCGTGAACCAACAAATTAAATTGGTGTGGCCTTAGTAGTATATGACAGAATTTTGGGGCTGACTCTTTGTAGATTACATTGTACCAAAGATTTCAACATATTTATTATTATTCAGATGTCTAACACATAATAGAACAGCACTTTTCAATACATATTAAGTGCATCAGTCAGTCACGTACAATCAGAGAGCATGTTGAAAAATTGCTAAGGGTTGTATAAACATACTTTAGACTCTATTGACATAAACACTTTTGTACCTAGTACTTTTGTACTTAACAAGTCACGCTTGCGTAGCGGTCCAAGTAATGAGGTTTACAGGCTTCTGTTTGCAGTTTCACAGTTATACAGGCAAAGAAGTTGTTACAGAATGATGTAAATTGTGCCTTTTTTGCCGACAGATATTGGAATGTGTGGTATATCAGAAAAACATTGAAACCAGCTTTCTGAGGCGTAGGAAAAAAATGTTGTGTTTCCTGTTTCAGTCCTGAAAAAATTAGGATCGGTGGGTACTAAGAATTATCTTCTTTTTTTTTTGCTTCTTTTTTTTTTTAGATTTTGGTGATCTCTATATAGTGATCCAGCTTGTACAATACAGTTTAGCAAATAAAACTTGCATGAGGACACTTATAGTTTCAATGTCAATGTTGGAAAACTGATTGTACAACCGTTACGTTTTATCACTCAGGTGTCAGATCAGAAAAGCATGGAGCTTAGGAAAAGGTCGATCAGCTCAAAAAATATATGTCCCTTCCAGGCAAGAAAAGGCTAGGGTCGGCAGTTTTTCTAGTGTTGGTCGGGAAACAGGAAACAACATTTTTTTTTTCCTAGGCCTGAGCACTTTTTTTACTATACACCATCCATGTACATGCCTGTAGGACATTGCATGATATATATGTATGCTGATAAGAAAAAACAAGGCTTACACAATGCGGTGGGTGGTAGTAGACAATGAGGCTGGGTGAAAGCAGATTTTCTCAGCAGTACTGTTCATTTGCACAATTTCATTTACAGGGAGAAAGACTCTTCCTCAGCATATTACAGCTTTGTTGGAAACCCAAATTGTTTCTGTTAGATTGCACGCAATCACCAATTTCATGCGCACCTTTCTAAAAATCCCTCTAACAACATCATTTCATCAGCTTTCATGAATATAAAGGAAACGAAAGCTTAAGTTGTCTTGTACTATACTGGTTCACTTTTCAAATGAAAAAAATAGTACCGTAATTCCTGATTTTTTTTTCACGGTACTTTTTCACTGTTTTCACTGTCACTTTTGTACCGTGAACTTATCATTACAGTTAACAAATAATTCCTGGACTTTCTAATTTTCCTGCACCTGTCGCCACAGTGAATATTTAGTTCTGTGAACATGTCCTCTTTTCTCAGACAGTGAAATTTTGCTACGGTGAACCTAAAGTGAATTACAGTATGCTCTTGTCTACGGATGTTACATTATTCAAGTGTCTTTTCTTGGAAATACTAAATGTAGAGACCCAGACTGTACATTTGGTATTTCCAAGAAAAGAGACAGTATATTTGGTATTTCCAAGAAAAGACCAGGTGAAGACTAATGTTTTTTTGAAATGTCATGTATCTTTTCCAGATCGACTTTCAATTGCTGCATTGAGTAGCAGTATAGGGGATTAGTCCTTAGAGTTTTGTATTTGCTATTTTTAGGCTTCTTCATCTGTGACAGGAAAATCTACCCTGTTGATCATTGCTGCCACCACACATTTTTTAAGCCATATTACCGGGTATGTAAGATTTTCGCACCTAACTAGAAATAGAAGTAATTGAAATTTTCTCGACATGTTCAATAGCTTTTTTAAATCATATTTGCATCGCTATTTCTAGTGACTCAGCGCAGCACGAGAATAGGTTGCGCCAAGCCCCCTGTATTTTAAGGAGGCTCCTAAAAATAATGTAAACAAACAACTTGGCCGCGATCCGCGCTAGCGCCAATGAGTTGGCAGTTTTCCAGCATGTTTTTGGAGCACAATGACATAGATGTTTTAGTTTTACTCCCCAAATGTCATTATGAACCCAGGTAGGCTTACAGCGCAAGAAAATGTGTAAAACAACGATGTTTAAAATAGTGAAAATCTTACGTAATATTGCTTTAAAGATGAAAATTGTGCAACATGTATGATTGCATCATCTTGTGCCACACACTATTAATCTTAATTTTCCAGGTAAAAGTCCTTGATGACAGCCTTACTGCTGTGTGGATTACCCATTAACAGATGCTCAGATTGTGTTCAATTTAATATGAAAAGCAGCCTTTTAGTGTTATTGGAGTTCATATCCAAGCGACCCTTTTTATATCATTAGCCGTTTAGCCGGTTATTGGAGTTCATAATATCTATAATTAGTAAGCAACACTTTTAATATTATTTGCCTTTTATGGTTAGGCCACACCAATTTAATTTGTTGGGTTTGGGATTTTTTCAGAAAGAATATCAAGCGACAGGGCGAAAAAATAAATAAAATAAAAACAGATCTAGGCATCCTATTATAGGCCCAAATGAGGATAGGAGCCATGAAAAGTCAACACAAAAGGCTGGGTTGATATTTAAAGAATGAATTTTGAACTTCTAATCAAACCACTGCATTGATATTTGGAAACTACTGTAACAACTAGGAAGAAAAGGACTTTCCTCAACTGTTGGGGGCAAAATATGAACATATTTGAGTTGATTCAGAACAAGAGTCTTTTTTTTTTTTTCAAATCAGAAAAAAATGAAGAGGCAAATCCGAGAACCAACAAATTAAATTGGCTTCGCCTTATTAGGAGTTCATCTCCAAGTGACCCTTTTTATGACTTTATTCCTAAAAGCATTTTGCGTGCCATATAATGCTGATCATAAGTGGTTCTTAAGCAGTGTATCAGCACACTCATCTAGTACTTGCATAGAGAGCCAGTTTTAACCTTTCATTCGACAGGGCACACTTAAAGACGTTTCATAATAACGTTTATGGCATGTTAAAGGGCAGCTATAATTACAAATAAAAGGGGCTGCTCATTGGCTGGAAGGAACAGTTCCAGTACTTTTTAAACTGATCTGAAAACACTGGTCCATTCAGTACTGCTCCCAGAATTTCCACTCCTGTAATATCCTTGATACTTGGGCAACACAAGGTTTATTAACTGTTCTTGCCTATGAATTAGTGTCCAAAGCATGGGCTGTTGAAAGGTGTTTCTGAGGGCAGAAGATGAAATATCATGGAATTTTATTGGATGGAAAAGGCAAAAAATAAAAACAGGGCATCCTATGATAGCACTAAATGCTATTAATGATAGGCACCATGAAGTCAACATACATTTTTTGTGTACCAGGCTGGTTTGTAATTCAAACAAGGAATTTCAAACTTTTAATCAAGCCAATGCATTGATAGATGGAAAAATTGTATAACAACTCTGAAGAGAAGGGACTTCCCTCAACTGTTGGGGCCAAAATATGAGCATTTGGGAGTTGATTATGAAGCTGAATTGTTTTCTTTTTTTTTTTTGCTATATCAGAAAATTAAGTGGGTGAATCCGTGAACCAACAAATTAACTTGGTGTTGCCTAAAGTAAAGATGCTGAACAAACCTGCCTTTAACCATCATGATACATCATATTAGAAATCTGTCATGTATCTCTATATCTACTACATGTACCTTACCTGCCAGACAGTACCTCTTTTCTTGCAGTTCACCTGAATCCTGTGTCTTTTATTCTACTACTTGTTTCTTTCTGGCCACTTCCTTCCTCCCTTCTTTCAGAAAACTGTCCCCTCTTTGTCATCACCAGGACTTCCTGTACAACTTGACCTCTCCTTGTTTCCATGGCGATAAATGAGATCAGCGCATTCTGTCCTTCACAACGAAGGCTTTTGTTCTGCTCACATTTGACTCCAGAAGTTTGTCCTCACTTACATAATTTGCTTGCCATTTCACTAATGCCACCAGAGAAGGCGGGCATTAGGGGAGCTCAGGAGATTTCAGACTGAAGGTCCTGTAATTGTAGAAGGGTAGAGGTACAGGTTGTTTACACACTGTTAAGGCCTCAGGAAAAAAATATGTGTTTCCCGACCGACCCTAAAAAAAACTGTCGACCCGAGCCTATTTTGTGTGTGTGTGTGACTGTTTGTGGACCCCTGCAAGGGACATACATTTTTCGAGCTAATTGACCTCATCTAGCTCCATGATCTGACACCTGCATAAAGAAACGTTGTACAATCGGTTTTCCAACATTGACATTGAAACTAGAAGTGTCCTCATGCAAGTTTTAACTGTATTGTATAAGTTGGATCAGTATATAGATATCCCCGAACTAGAAAAAAAGATAGTAGTAATTCCTACCTACCCACCCTATTATTTTCAGGATTGAAACAGGAAACACAATTTTTTTTTCCTAGGCCTTACGACAAAAGCCTTTTACTTGACAGTAACGTGCCAGAGACACATTGTGATTGCTTCATTAGCTCAGTTGGCGAGCCTCCAACTCCAAAGCATTCATTATTGATGGCATACCTACACATAGCTGATGCAGAAATCTCAGACTTCCAACGTTAGACTATACATTACACTGCCACCAATGCTGATCTGTGAAATTGATATTGGCTTTACAGCACTACCATTTAATGCTTAGACGCTTAGTTTCGATTTCCGTCCAATGAATGTTGGCTTTGCACTTCTTTTCTCCCTCCCCATATTTGGTAATGTCTGTTTCCCCATATTTGGTAATATCTGTTCTTTCCCTCTCCATATTTGGTAATGTCTGTTTCCCCATATTTGGTAATGTCTGTTTCCCCATATTTGGTAATGTCTGTTTTCCCATATTTGGTAATGTCTGTTTCCCCATATTTGGTAATGTCAGACTCTGTTTCCCCATATTTGGTAAATGTCTGTTGTTTCCCTCCCCATATTTGGTAATGTCTGTTGTTGTTTCCTAGAACGTCTGTTTCCCCATATTTGGTAATGTCTGTTTTCCCATATTTGGTAATGTCTGTTTCCCCATATTTGGTAATGTAGGTTGTTTCCCTCCCCATATTTGGTAATGTCTGTTTCCCTCCCCATATTTGGTAATGTCTGTTGTTGTTTCCTAGAACGTCTGTTTCCCCATATTTGGTAATGTCCGTTTTCCCATATTTGGTAATGTCTGTTTCCCCATATTTGGTAATGTAGGTTCTTTCCCTCCCCATATTTGGTAATGTCTGTTGTTTCCCTCCCCATATTTGGTCATGTCTGTTGTTTCCCTCCCCATATTTGGTCATGTCTGTTGTTTCCCTCCCCACATTTGGTCATGTCTGTTGTTGTTTCCTAGAACGGCTGGTGAAACTGATGGATTTCCAGGAAGGAAGTTTCCAGGACTTCGTGGCCCACTGCGACGCAGTTCATCTGGCCAGGTTCACTCCCTCTGGGAAGCTGCTCTTCACTGTGGCACACAATGAGATCATGGTGTGGGAGGTAGCATTATAGGTGGAACAGCCTTTTCTATCACTCATTTTGACATGTAAAAAAAGACTCTATCGACATTATTCACACAGAATGTCTTTTTTTATCTGATGACAAAGCGTATATATATTTTCCACTACTTCACACTTAGGTCAGCATTTGCAGCTACTGCTGTCCAAATGATGATAATATAATTCTAGTGCCTTTGGGGACCTGGGGGTATGGACACCCATCCTGCAGCCAACTTGGCTATAAACAATACACAGTATTGCCATGTGAATGACAGATGCTGGCCGTTGTATCGTTATTACACCACCAGTTGCCTGAGGCGCCATGCTGCCTACCTGTGATAATACTGTGCGATAAAACACTGCTGTCCCAGTCACAGTAAGCCACTTAATTGGGTAGTAATTCAATATAAATTATTTGACAATAAAAATCTTTTTTTATACGTTTGTACCTACAATAGGCTTTGTGTTATTCAATGTAAATTATTTCAAAATAAAAATGTTTTCATAAGTTTGCACCAACAATGGTAGACCTCACTAGTTCATATCCCTGACTCTCTTGACAGACCATATTTAATTATTTTGCTATTTTTATTATTTATTTATTTTATTTACCTCCTGATTTCTTTAGTACTTGAATGACTGCCATTTCCTCAAAATTGCTGCCTTTAATTATTGGAACATATTAATATTATATATTCGGCTGTTTTTGTTTTCTAGATTATTTCATTTAGTACCTGCTTTTAATTTTGCTGATTTCTACAGTACTTGAATGACTGCCATTTCCTCAAATTTAAAAAAAAATACTGCTTACTCTAATTATTGCATTATAAATGCTGCTATAATACAAATGTATAGAGTTGCAGCACAAAGATCTATTGCTATAGTGCTATAGTCAGCAGGCAGGAAGTTTTATTTAGGCCACACCAAGTAAATTTTATGGATGACGTCCACGCGCTCATTGATTTTGGCCTGTTCCTAGAAAAAAAACAAGAAATTCCGCTTCATGTAACTATGACTAAAGAGTCACGACAGTGCTGCAAATCGTTAGATTGACGTGAAACCCGTAACGTGAAATAGGTAAAGAGCACATGCTTTGATGATGAATAAAAGACTTCTTGCTTGTTACACTGTGTCACTTCATGCAATTTGTGTCCTAACATTTGTCGTCTCGTAGTATATTTCTAATCTAGGCATCTTGTTTTTTAGGGCCCTTCTTGCTTTTTTTTCGCCCTCTCGCATTAGATTTAGGGTGTCCAAAGGACGTCATCCATAAAATTTACTTTGTGTGGCCTTAAAGCAAAAACTTGCCAAGTAACGCTCAATGGGGTTTATCAATTGTTGAAGTGTGATCTGTCATATCTCATTAATTGTATCAATAACTATGCCAATAATGCTATTGTAAGAGAATATCATTTTTTATGAACTGGCGTGTCCTAGTATCGTATTGTATACTTTATTGAGTTGATGCCATAATATAACGTCTTTGCTTATTGCGAGTTTATCACAAATGTCGTGGATTGGGACATCAAAACAAGTCATGAAAATTGTTTGATAAACTCTGTGTGTTTATGTTCATGTTTTACAAATCAAAAAGTCATTTATTTTGAAGAAACGTTATGGTATAGTTGGAACTGCCCAGTGACGCAAACATTCCAAGGTAACTGCTGTACCTCTATAGATGTACCGGGTAGTCAATATCAAGCTGTTTTTAATAATAATACTGAAGAATTCTATTTTATTAATCTTCAGACAGCATTATGATTAATTTTAAAGGCATTTCCAGCAATATGTCATGAAGTCAACCCTACATTTGACATATTCAATGACTGGTGAAATTTACAGACTGTATTTATGTTTACATTTCCACAGGTTTTGTCAACACACGTACGCTTGATTGCCCGTCTTTTGTACATACCTTGTGAATAATTTACCAGCAACATCTTGTACTTGGTACATTTATAACCCTTAAGGATCCCATTTACACCACAAGAATGTAGATTTTATGGCAGAAACGTATTTGTGTCCTGTGTGTCCTACATTTGTTAAAGTCATTGTTTATTGTAGTGTATTGTGTGAAGACAATAGGCTTTTTTAGATAAAGGTGCTGATTGACATGTGGTTTATGTGAATGAACTCAAACACAAAACAACAAATTATTCTTTATTCACCAGAACAATGGACTGTAAACTTTTACTTCAATAGTTGATTTCAAGCATTTAGTTGCAAATAAAGGTTTCATTCCTTTACATTCCTGATGTGTATTCAACTCCATCTGGCTTGAATATGGATCATATGAGCACAAAGACCAAACTAGCTTTGATTTGTATTGAAATGAATGCAGGTATTTCAGGTATTTCCAACCAATAGTTAGCGCCTTTCTTTTTTGTTATAAAATATTTAATATGTATTTTTCTTTCCTTTCAACAATCTTGTGCAAATGTTTATTATGATGTTACTTCTGAATGTTTTGCACACATTGTATGATTCATCCTTTTCAGTCCCAAATATGTTATAATAGAATAGAGTGACAACTTTCATGCACATTAAGTTCATGCTACATACATTGTAGCTTATCATAGTTTAGTGAGTATCTGTATATGTATTGCTGGTATAACCGCCCTTCAGCGTAACACACCAGTTTCGCAGGCATGCGGCGCGGCGGCAGCTGGCTACATTACACCGAACAATTTGTTACACCTAACCCTTGAACATCTAACTCTAAGCTTAAAAAGCTATCTAATGATAATGCCCCTACTGTACTTAGTGACAGCGAGTTCCACTCTGCGATAGTTCTAGGAAAGATTGAGTTTTGAAACACCTCAATCCTTAGTTGATAACTCTGATACTTGAAGGCATTGACTATTTCTTGTTCTTTTCTGAGCAGGTATTAGGTACTTAATAGTTGGTACGTCCACCAGTTTATTAGTCATATAGGGACTAATAAATAAATACTATGGTAGGTAACACCCTTAATGACTCAGACTTTGTTAAGTGGGAGGGAATTGTTGACTTTGGTAAGCCGGTAACCTCCTGGTCATACTGTCTCCTCACCTGCGGAATTTAAAACCTTCCATCTATCAAAGGTTAAGTAGACAGGGGCAAAGGGGAGGGAATCTTGATGTAAATGGTTTAAGAATGACCTGTAACAAAGCTTTTTTTCTCTCCAAACTGTTACAGTTAATGTTTTCTGATTCTAAATCGAGACTGCAATGTGGGCTTTTTGCAAGGATAAGGCCACACTGACTTAATTTTATGGATAACATTTGCAGGCACTTTGATTTTCACCTGATTTTCACAAAAGAAAAGAATCACCGAGACCCTAGCCTGGTTGCCATCCTCCGTAGTCCATGGTAGCTAGCGACATATGGGAGCTGGCGGTAACTACAGAGGGCAGCACCCAGGCTACCGAGGCTCCACGGAACTCAGTACATTATAAATACCCCAAAAGGCCAGCATGTGCCGGCTTGTCCTAAAAGTCATTATGTACTACCGCAAATTCAGAATATCACCTTTGTATTCCTGTGGTTTGGCAGCATTTTCTTTTTGGCTGTATTTTTTTTCAGTATTTGCCCACGCACACTAGTTTGAGGGGGTCTTTTTTTAATACAGTGTGGCCTAAGTAGATTGTGTTTAACTTTAAGGAGGAGCTTTAGCAGACATCCTCCCAGGTGGCACCTCCACCCACACATATTTACCATCACATCAGCCATATTAAAAGGTTAACAAATAGGTCACCTTTCCAGATTCAAGGTCGGGGCTAATTTTGTAGCAGTACAGGGGATATTTGGTAATTACATCCTTGGAGCACTTAACGGCTTGATGAGAGTTGGCTGATCCTAACAGTAACATGTTTTCAGTTGAATGGTGGCATTGAAGATTGAACTACAAAGTTTAACGTGGTTTGTACTGTAATACATGTACATTGTACCAGTATACCACTAAAGGCACCAAAACCCTCAACCTATGGCTTGTTAAATGACCTACTTTGTATACATTTTATCTCTATCATGTCTATGGAGTGAATTCTGTTGAAAATACATGTAACATATACTACAGGGAGTCGAAATACTCCGGGGTGCATGTGCGCCTTAGTGCATGCACCCAAATTGGGAGCTGTGCTCTCAAATTTTTTTCTGTGGGTGCACTGGTGTACCCAAATATTTTTAAAGTTTACATGTACATAAAGATGTTAAATGTATAGTAGTATACAGCATATTATTAATTCTTAAAGTGTCAGAAGAATAATAAAATCATTGTACTTTTCTTTAGAAATGAAACATACATGTAATTAGTTTTTTATATATAGTGCAAAAAAATTTTTTGTGCACCCAATTTTTGGGAGCCAATGCACCTATTCCCAAAAATGAATTTCGTGCCCTGATACATGTACATTTCGAGCACCGTTACTAAAAGGTACAATTTGCTTTTTTTTTTTTTTTTAAAGATTCAAATTGTGGTTTTACAAGTTTTTCATATTTTCAGTCCGAAGGGTGTGAAATTAATACCACTGCCAGGATTGTTACACTTACTGAAGCTGGTTTAATTGTGAATGACCTTGCCTTGGCTGTCCATGACCTTGGTTGTTTTATGTCTGTTCCCCATCATTCCATACCCATAATGCCTCACCACCCCCATCATCACAGATGCTTTCAACCTTCCCATATTTGACTGTGGTGGGTGGATGGAAAAAATTCCTGTCTTATGTCTCAGACATGCTGCAGTCAACCTCTTTGGCTTTTAGACACTATTTATAACTGGCAAATGCCAGACCTTGATTATTAAGACTTTTAAACACTGTCCCTATTATGGTAAGTATTTAAAGTGCATTGCCCTTGATGTTGAACATCTGGAATTATACCTTTGCTAAGCTGCTGTGTGATCTGGGTCTATGGTCTCAAAACTACCTAAAGGCCCTAGGACAGTTATCAAATTAATGCAACATAATATGAGGGCTAAAATACAGACATCAGTCTATGTTTCAGATACAATGTATTTATCAATGGAAGAGAAACCATACATTAGGATAGTGTAGACTGCTGGCTTTATTTGGGTAGCCTTTTAATATACCCATTTTTAACATGTTTGTTATGTTTATCGAGGGAAAACATTGTTTTTGCTACGTTTCTTCTCCATACAGTGACCTCTGGTCTGACTGAACCAGACTGTCTCTCACCATGGAAACATAATGTTGCAATTTTATAGTAGGAGGTATTTAGACTCCTGTTACCATATATGTGAATGTGTTTTATATTGAGTAAGATGAATTAGCAGAGCAGACCATATGCTAAGGTAAAGATTATGCATTTGCTTTGCAAATGTTACGTTTCTAGTTCATTTTTCTTCTTTTGTGCTTGTCCTAAACTTAAAGTGTGATGTAATGTGGCACTGGGAAAGTTCAGTTAAAGTTCTCTTAAACCAGCCTTAACCTATGCGGTTGGTTGTGTTTTCCATCATCATCTGAGACAGACTGTAGCATCCATTAACACACCGCAGATGCCCGTTTCCAAGACGCCGAGCTTTACACAAAAGGGTTCCCTGACATTTGAGAGGAAGGCCACTAACGATGTATGGGACTCCGGGTCCAAGGCTAAGGCCCGCCTTTTTATTTCCCGCCTTCTGGGGCCACTCAAAAGGTCTAGGCTGCCAGACGTTTCCGCGCGACTGTGAAACGTCATGGTGATCCCGACCAATCACCGCGCGAGTTACGGGGTCAAATTTCTTCCATAGCAGCAGACCGTGGCGGATGCCAAATGGCGATCGATAGTAATTAAATCAAACAAGCAGTTTACATGGATAATCTTACCGCGAACTATATTATATCTTTAATTATGAGATAATATTCTAACGTGATATCATGTGTGACAGGACGCGTTTGAGTGTTCGGCTGGAAAGAAGTCACGGCTGCTTTCTTCGCGTTTCGCTGTCAGCCTCATAATGTGACAACAGATGCGGATCCATATGGGGGCCATATGAGAAACACTCGCGGCTTATTTACTCCAGCTGTGGTAAACAGGTGTCTTGGTGAGAGAGACTTGTCTTGAAAACTTGCAAGGCGTCTAGAAAGGGCTTGTGGGGATCCAAGACTCGCGTGCCAAGCGGTAGAGGTGTCAGTGTGAGAGCCGAGAGTTCCCCATACACACGCCGGACAGGTCAGCTAGGCCCAGCCCAGTTCCGTGCGCAGAGGGTGTGCGCAGTGCGGCTCACCTGATCCGTAGGTACACCTGAAATCCACACTGGGTCGGGTCGTGTCTTTTATGCAAATCCATTGTTTGTGACGGGCATGCGTCACATATTTGCGTGGAGTGTCAATACAGAACACCGTCGCCATATTCCTGTAGCAGGGGCTGGTTGTTAGTCCGCCTGCCGCCAACTTGAAGTTTCTTTTTCCTTTTCTGTTCTTGATACGGACTGTTTTTTTCGGGCGCGATGAGCTCGCCGTTAACACCGCCTCGCGTGTGCGTGCTGAGCAAGGCCGGGGGCAGGGAATACGGCTTCCACCTGCACGGAGAGAAGGGCAAGCATGGGCAGTACATCAAGAGCGTAGACGCGGGCAGCCCAGCCGAACAGAGCGGGCTCAGACCCGACGACCGGGTCATCGAAGTCAACGGCATCAACATCGAACGGGAGACACACCAGCAGGTGGTTGACGCTTCCTTACCTCACATAAACCTATCGTTTAACTCACCAGTCGTTTCGTAGACTTTCACGAGTGTATTTAGTGCCCAAGTATGGGGCCTGTACCATAAAGTAACCCAAAAAGTTGACACGTAATGGCGTACGTGGTGTTGGCTCTCGGTAACATAAACATTACAAGTATGTAGGCATAAAAGGGGTGGGATTTTGGGGGGGACTCCAACACTCACGCCTTTGCTTCACATTCCTAGGTGGTGATTCGCATCAAGGAAAACCCGATGGAAGTCAGGTTACTGGTGGTGGACCAGGAAACGGACAACTACTACAAGAAGCAGGGAGTAACAGTGAAAGAGTCCATGGCTGCTGTGACCACGCCCGTTGCTGCTGATCAAACACCTGAGCCGCCGACACCTGTAGAAACGGCGTGGACCACCCGGAGCCCGAGCCGGTCGCCGCGGTGATGTCGTCCCCGGTACAGGCCGAGGAGCCTCCCGCCCAGAGGGTAGCGGTGCCCCCCCACCTCGCCCCGCGCCTCTGCCACATCGCGAAGGGTGATTCAGGGTACGGCTTCAATCTCCATGGAGAGAAGGGACACAGGGGCCAGTTCATACGGGCCATCGACGCCGGTTCCCCCGCCGAAGTCGCCGGACTTAAGGTCCAAGACAGGCTTGTTGAGGTTAGCATTTAAACCCTTTTTCCTGTTACAACTTTTCCCCTTAGGGTACCGAAATTACAGAACTCTTTTCTAGAGGAAATGAAATACTGAAGCTGTAACACAATATGTCGCCACAGGCGTGTCGAGTGGACCAGCTGTAGTGTTTTCCGGTGACTCAATGTTTTCTTTCCTCCGACAAAAGCCTTGGAAACACACAAGTTACGATATCCGCTCACGAGTCAAAAGAGATAAAATCACACATCAAGTTTTTTTTTATTGTTAGGGGCAACTTTAACTTGGCCCCACCCTAAACCCCCCTCCCATTTTGCCACCCAAGCGTTACAGGTGTCTTCCCAGGATACTGCCTATGGAGCGTATTGTATCAGATTACTGCAAGTATGTAAATGGTGTCAGCACACAAGTGTGTTAGGTGTAGTTAGGATTAGACTTAAAAGCTGAGGTGCCAGTGTGTGTTTTTAAGTGGAAATGAACATGAGTGGGTGGCGTTTTTTTT
>NW_017802492.1:869075-885448 GCF_001625305.1 Branchiostoma belcheri
TGACATCCCCTCCCTCGATTAACGTTTTCGCCTGGAGCTTTTCAATCCCATTTATTTGCGCTAATAGCCAGCATATTGATCCCCATCTCGATAGGCCTTCAGATGATTAATACGTTAAAGCTTTGTCCTCATCCCATGAATAGCATTCGTGCCTGCACATTGTGATATACATAGTCTATATACATATGTATCTATATATATGGTAGATGAAAAACAAAACTTGTATCATATAGAGTACGATAATTTTCATTCAATGAAACACAGAAAGGACAATCTTTGGGGCTTTGGGAGATTGTAAATAATTCTTAGCTCGTGATTTCAAAAGAGGGATATCGGAGATATGGACTGTTATAAAACTTCAGGTTTCCCGTGATTGCTAATCGTCATTTGTAATCTGAATCGTGGGATTTTGATAATTAATAAGGGAAGCGTGGGGGCAGATATATAGTCATACAGTCGGACCAACCTGATATGATAATAATGATCAATAATATGTTGGTAGCCTTCTCAGAAAATAATGTAATACTAGACTAAATTTATGTGTAGCAGAGTTCTATTTACTTTACTCGTAGCGGTTATATGGTCTTTACTTATATCTCTTATTTCTAGGCTAGAGTTCAAGTTTTTTTCGTGGTCTTGCGGGTGTGTACCATCGGCTAACCGAATACGTTTGTATAATAAGTGAAATAACCGGGTGATATGAAGATGTGTGTAGGTACCAGTACGTGTACCAGTTATAATAGTTACTTACGTAACTTGTTCCCCGTTGTAGCTTGTACGTAGCCTCTACCAGGCACCGCGGATCGCTGGAAAAATAGTAGAAATTGGCCGAAATAAAGGGAGAAGATCCCGGGCCATAGAAGATCCAATTCGCGGTTCTATGTCCCGGGATCTTCTCTGGCATACTATCCCGTTATTTCGGCCAATTTCTACTATTTTTTCCAGCGATCCGCGGTGCCTGGTAGAGGCTAGCCTGTTAGGTTACATGGGTCACGTTTTCTGCTCACATCCGCCAAGCCCGATAAGCAAACATGTCCCACTATCTGATGAAATGCTGTGTGTCGAATATAAGACTTATTGATAGGCTCTGCTCCCTCAGGAATGCTACAGTACTGGCAACGCGATATAACTTGTTTGAGAGAGAGAGAACGGTCCGACTTGAAACGTTGAGAGAGAAAATAAAAACGTAGGTTTGGGACAAAAAGAAAGTAATGGTGATGCTAGAAAAGTGCTCGTAGAGGTACCAATATTTTTGAGAGATTCACAATTATATATTTTTCTAACCCTGTGGAATTGGAAGCCAGGCCTGTACTGTAACGTTCGATAAAATATTGGCTCACATACAGAGATGAAGCAATTTCGCTGTGTAGCTGTTTAAAAAAAATGGCAGACGTCCCAACATAGGCTCTGTCAGCTATATAGTACATCACCATACTGTAACTGTCACCACTTTTCCTTTGTCTTATTTACAATGTTTGATATAGATTAATAAGTTGTGATAAATTCAATACATTCTATGAAACTTTCCTACTAGTATGTTTCTTTCTAGACAGTCGTTTAGAGCGTTTAAAACAAGTTGTTAGTGTTATGTTACTGAGAGCGAAGCTAGAGAAATGATTTGGTGTTGTACAGTAAGTGAGGTATTATAAGGTCGGACTTTGCCCTGTCCAACCAGCCATGTAACACCTGTTTGCTAAGTGGGCAAAGGTAGGCCCCTCCCAGTTGGTCAATACTCTCTCAAAGGAGAAGCCGCACTCTGTATACCTCTTCTATTGTTTCTCCATAACATTGTATAGATAGCGTGTGAGAATTTTTCGCCCTCGTCACTGATTTTATATCCCCAGTTTATGGGTTGAAATGGAAGGTACTTAGAAGTGATTTGGGTTCCATGAATGACGAATTAAAGTGCATTATGATTTGCATACAGTGGCTTGTATGACCCCTTTTTGGTCCCAGTTCGAATCGGTTGATCGCGCAGTGACACTTGTATTGTTACAGGTGGAGTTTGTCATGCAGACTTATTATAACGGGTGGGGGGAACCGTTGTTACATGTACGGGACACTTTTCTTTACACTCAGCATGACTCAGTAACTTAACAACGGTCACAACTCACTCTTTTAGGCCTAGGAAAAAAATGTTGTGTTTCCTGTTTCAGTCCTGAAAAAAAAATAGGGTCGGTAGGTATTACCTTCTTTTTTTTCTTTCTTTTTTTTTCTAGGAAAAATGTTGTTTCCTGTTTAAGTCCTGAAAAAAATATTCTTTTTTTTATTAATTTCTTTTTTAGACTTTGGCAATCTCTAGTGATCCAACTTATACTTGTATACGGGTTAACAAAGTAAAGCTTGCATGACGACACTTATATTTTCAATGTCAATGTTGGAAAACCGATTGTACAACGTTTCATCACTCAGGTGTCAGATCATGGAGCTAGAAAAGGTCGATCAGCTAAAAAAAAACTATGTCCCTTGCAGGGTTTCACACACAAAAAAGGATACTAGTAGGGTCGGCAGTTTTTTCTTTGTAGGGTCGGTCGGGAAACAGGAAACACAACTTTTTTTTCCAACCCCTTACTGGATCAACTGCCTCCAATACACGTCACTTGAAGAAGGGGTGGTTCAAACGTAAACACATAAAACATGGCACTACCTACTTTTAACTGAGAACAAGGCTGTAGCAGCGTATGCTTACACAGGATTTATCGATCCTCTTAGGTGTTTTCATCTTCCAAAATGCGCACCAACATATGTTTGTCCACCTTCTTTGCATTATTTCATCCCCATGCAATCATAATATTTACCCACAACTATTGACTCATTCGCGAAGAAAACAGCTGCGAAAACCTTGAACCGAATGCGACGACATGCACCAATGCGTTTGATAAATCCATGTGTATTTGCGTGTGATAATGCAAATATATGACTGAAAGACCTTTATTTATGCTCTTAGAGGCTAAGTACAGGTCATGAATAAACAGGGGAAAAGAATACAGCGATATAGGATTAATGACCCGTCTTGAGGTGAATATGGTGTGATAAAGCCTTGTCAGTTGCTATAATCACCGAATAAAGCCACTGAGTGAGCGCAGCGATAACACTTAAACTATGCATACTAATGTGATCTACTATTTACAGGTTCAACTTCTTCTTGGGGCAGTTAATAGTAGATGTACGAACATGTAAATGTATGACCAAATTCGTAAGGATATTTATCCTAATAAGACCATACCAATTTAATTTGTTGGTTCACGGATTCGCCAGCGTCATTTTTTTCTGATTTGCAAAAAAAAAACATTTCAAATGCTCATATTTTGGTCCCAACAGTTAAAGGAGGTCCCTTCTCTTTAGAGTTGTTACAGTTTGTCCATCTATCAATGCAGTGATTTGAAGTACAAACTAGCCTGGTATGTTGACTTCATGGCTCCTATCATGCCATTTGGGGCTATCATAGGATGCCTTGGTCTGTGTTTTTTTTCGCCCTGTCGTTTCATATTTTTTCTAAAAAAATCCGAGAACCAACAAATGAAATGGATGTGGCCTTATGTTATGATCCACTGTCTCTCACATTTTACCCCTCTGGCAAGTCAACGTCAGGATTCCACTTGAGGCCGTTGTTTGAAGGTTTGCGCAATAAATTCTGATGTCGCCAAGTAAACATGCTCTGTCTAGACTTTACATGGAGCGTAGCATGATAGATTGCCCCTCGAGCCTGGTGCTTTATATTTCTTCCTAGCCTGCAAAACAATTCCATTCCCCCTGTCAGCATATTTTCAAACTCTTTCGCCATGAAGTAATATGTACACATTTCTACACCTCGAAATTATATTGTCTTCCTATTTATTGTCCCAGCACTGCCCCTCAAATAAATTTCAACTGTCCCGAAGTGAGGATGAACTTTCCCAACCAAGTATTGTATGACGTCAACTTTATTTTGCTTACGTTCTGACTCCCAGGGTCACAATAATTATTGCAGCGTAGACAGGAAATTTTAGGGGACTTTTCCGGAGCCAAAAGCCAGGATGTGTGCCTTTTAAAAACCAAGGATGTTCTACCTTGGGTAAAGAAATGAAGGGCTGACATTCTGCTGTTGATTATTTTTCTATTGTCCCAAAAATGTCCCAAAGTGTCTTTATAGTTGTCCCGACCAAATTTTTAGTAGCCATCGTTAATTTCGATCCCTGAGGGTCCTGGAATGAAAACTCAGCGACGTACCGACGTAGCAACATTCTACTATGTAAAACATGCTAAAGGGAAATGTAAAGTACATGGTTTACTAAACAACAGCGCTTTGCCATGTCCACTGACCCTGTACACGTTGAATAGGATTTCCCACGCTAAACTTCCTTTGCTCCCATAACCCCTAGCCAGGCGTTCCGGGTAACGTTTTCCTAAGTCTTTTATTCTATGTGCTTAGACAAAAGATTTGTATGTTTGGCCAAGTTTTTAAAGGGGATAGCGGAGTGGAATGGAAGGTATTACTGTCGATTCCAGCTGACATAGCCTGAGTACCCTCCGGATTTTGCTCCGCTACGCTAGAAAAATCATAGCCTGGGTACCAACCGGATTTTACTCCGCTACGCTGGAATAATCATAGCCTGGGTACCATCCGGATTTTGCTCCGCTACGCTAGAAAAATCATAGCCCGGGTACCATCCGGATTTTGCTCCGATACGCTAGAATAATCATAGCCTGGGTACCATCCGGATTTTGCTCCGATACGCTAGAATAATCATAGCCTGGGTACCATCCGGATTTTGCTCCGATACGCTAGAAAAATCATAGCCTGGGTACCTTCCGGATTTTGCTCCGATACGCTAGAATAATCATAGCCTGGATACCGTCCGGATTTTGCTCCGCTACGCTAGAAAAATCATAGCCTGGGTACCATCCGGATTTTTGCTCCCCTACGCTAGAAAAATCATAGCCTGGATACCGTCCGGATTTTGCTCCGCTACGCTAGAAAATTCATAGCCTGAGTACCATCCGGATTTTTGCTCCCCTACGCTAGAAAAATCATAGCCTGGGTACCATCCGGATTTTGCTCCGCTACACTAGAAAATTCATAGCCTGAGTACCATCCGGATTTTTGCTCCCCTACGCTGGAAAAATCATAGCCTGGATACCATCCGGATTTTGCTCCGCTACGCTAGAAAAAATCATAGCCTGGGTACCATGCGGAGAAAAAATCTCTAGCGTAGCGGAGCAAAATCCGGATGGTACCCGTAGCGCAGCAAAATCCGGATGGTCCCCGTAGCGGAGCAAAATCCGGATGGTACCCAGGCTATAGCTGACACACATCATCAAAATTTATCCTTGATCCACAATGATTTAATATCCTGATAGATCCTGGTAGATATTCCAAAAATGATAAATTTTCCTACGACGCTAGGCGCCAGTCGGCCTTATTTACGGCGTCTCGGTGAAAGGAGGTCTTGTTCTTTTCAACAAGACTCGCTCCCACAAGAAATTTGTGTCTTTGTTGACGCCCCTCCAGCTTTCGGTATGAACCTAGCTTTTCTGAAATACGTTTCTGGAGCTTAAAGGTACCCAGTGCAGTTTCTAGGGCTTGGAAACCCGATTTTTTTAAAAGCCAATATTTTAGTCACTCATCTACATACTGAGTTGAAACCACACTATCCCAATATATATTGACCCTTGTGGAGCCAAATTCTGACGGAAAATGGTTACTGGAAGGGCCCTTGGCTGATTTTTAGGGTACCACCCAGAAAATTAAGGACTCATCTTGGAGCTTATTTTTGCAATTTTAAATGCCCAAAGCATGAAATGCTGATTGAAATGTGCTAATGTGAAGCAGTATGTGTCAATATCACAAAGATTGCCTTATTCAGAATATTTCCAGTTTTGCTGCCCTGAAATCGCATTGGATGCCTTTCGGCCACACCAATTTTATTTGTTGTTTTTCGGATTCGCCCCGTCCATTTTTTTGTGAGTTGCAAAAAAAAAACAATTTGTTCTAAATCAACTGCAAAATGCTCATATTTTGGCCCCAACGGTTGAAGAAAGTACTTTGCTTCCTCGTTGTTGAAGTTTTTCAATGTAACAATGCAATTTTGTTTCATTAAAAGTTCAAAATCCATTGTTTAATTATAAACCAACCTGGTATGTTCACTTTATGGCTCATATTGTAACATTTCCGGCTACCATAGGGTGCCTTGGCCTGTTTTTTTCTTCGCCCTGTCGCTTCATATTTTTTCTGAAAAAAATCCGAGAAACAACAAAGTGAATTAGTTTGGCCTTAAGCTCCGAGAAGACTCAGTCACGGAATGTAGAGCGTTGTTTATTATTAGGCTCTCACGTGAAGGGTGATTCTGATGTGGATGCGCTAATCCGAAGTGACGGGCACATCACTGTGTTTAAATATCTTCTCACGAACGTCACAACAAAGACAGTGAATCACGGGGCCCCTGTGTCGTGAATATAACGCGTCATATTAAACATCACGCAATCGCGATTACCTGGATTTCAATAAAAGCTTGTAAGGCCACACCAATTTAATTTGTTGGTTCTCGGATTTTTTTCAGGAAAAATATGTAGCGACAAGGCGAAAAATATAATAAAAAAATAAAAACAGGTCGAGGCATCCTATTATAGCCCCAAATGCTACGATAGGAGTCATGGAGTCAACCGAAAGGGCTGAGTTGATATTTTTAAAGTTTTTTTGTCAAAATTCATTGTTTAAAAACAATGAATTTTGACAAAAAAACTTTAATATACAGGAAGAAAAGGACTTTCCTCAACTGTTTGGGGCAAATTATGAGCATTTTTTAGTTGATTCAGAACCAGAATCTTTTTTTTTTTTGCAAATCATAAAAAAATGAAGAGGCGAATCTGAGAACCAATAAATTAAATTGGTGTGGTCTTAGGAAACTATTTCGTAACGGCATGGATGAAATATGTTTAAATAGCGCTATACGGAGGCCCCACTGCTGCAAAATATAAGTCACCAGTCATCCACGGTTGGTTTGTTTTCAAATAGGGATGAGGGTATATCTGACCTCTCCTATGGGCCTTCATACATGTTAATGTTCACCACCATTCGTCTGGCTCCTGTTTTTTTCAGCTTATTTCGCACTTAAGCTTTAAAACAAAATGTAACAATACAAATACAAGAAAATATAAATGAAATGTAACAGTGCAGGGAGGCTGGAAGCATAAAATGCTTATGAGGAGGCCTCCCTTCATAACGTGGTTAACAATTCAAATAAATCGGATAAATAAGAAATAACTTATAGGTAACGGGTAAATGAAACAAAACAATAAAATACCATACCATACAATACTATCTACAATAATGAAAAGTAGTAATGAAAGTAGTAAACAATTAAACATAAACAAAAATTAGGAATGTGTGGGGTTATTTATGAAAGCTACTTTAGTATGATTTTTGAAAATGGTGAAGGAGGGACTATTAGGGTGTTATTTCTCCCGAAAATCCTTCCCTTACCGGAGGCAACCTGTCGAGATTTGGGAGATAATGGGAAATTGTTATAATTTCATAGTTGTAATTGCTGGGAATTTCATACTGTGACCTCATTTGCATAATTTATGAGGAAGTGCTAGAATAGCCTTTTTTGTTAAGATATAAGGCTGTCATTGGGTGGAGAATATGATCAACTGATATAATCCATGCAAATTAGACTCTTATTTGTGAAATCAATGATTAAAATTGTATAATTCGTCAACCGGAAGGCTTAATTTGGCGAAGGTATGAGATCGTGGAATTCTTGTTTAGTACTGAAAAGTATTTGACGGTAAAAAAAACGTGCTAATCGATATTATGGGGGATAACTGTATATTTATACCATTTTTTCACCTTGTCTTTTATGATGAATGAATGGGATAGCACCCCTTCTATCCCTTTAATTTACCAGATGCAGAAAGAGATTCCGAAAATCTCTATATGGTCAATTAATGGGAGATAGGACCCTGCTATTCCAGAGAGAGATTCAGAACTCTAAAAAACGTTAACGTTCTAATCGACATTATGGGATAACTGTAATGTTATTTGTTGACCTTGTCTTTTTACGATGAATCAATGGTATAGCACCCCTTCTATCCTTTCATTTACCAAAAAGAGATTCCGAAAATCTGGTCAATTAATGGGATAACACCCCTGCTATCCCATTAATTCACCAGAGAGAGATTCAGAAAGCTGTCTGTCGCGAATGGGTTTTATCGCATTTTGATAACTCTGTACATTCTAACAATAATGTTATCACCCCTTCATTTCCTTTAATTTACCAGAGGGAGATTCCGAAAATCTGGTCAATTAATGGGATAACATCCCTGCTTTCCCATTAATTCACCAGAGAGAGAGATTCAGAAAGCTGTCTGTCGCGTATGGGTTTTATCGCATTTTGATAACTCTGTACATTCTAACAATAATGTTATCACCCCTTCTATCCCTTTAAGTTACCAGAGAGAGATTCCGAAAATCTCTATATGGTCAATTAATGGAAGATAGGACCCTGTTATCCCATTAATTCACCAGAGAGAGATTCAGAAAGCTGTCTGTCGCGAATGGGTTTTATCGCATTTTGATAACTCTGTTCATTCTAACAATAATGTTATCACCCCTTCTATTCCTTTAATTTACCAGAAGGAGGTTCCGAAAATCTCTATATGGTCAATTAATGGAAGATAGGACCCTGTTATCCCATTAATTCACCAGAAAGCTGTCTGTCTCGAATGCCTTTTATCGCATTTTGATAACTCTGTACAACTATTATTGTTCTAACAATAGCCGAGTCTATCATGTCTACAGGGACACGGAATACATTGTGTACCGTTTATGATTTATTCTCAGCACACAACTTAAAACACATTGAAGCCGCGCCATAAATTGATTATATAGATCACGCGACGCGGCGGGATATAGCAGAACGCCAACCCAAGCGAAACGACGCCTTATAAAACCAACTTAGGCCACAGCAAGTACATTTTATGGAAGACATCCTCCGCAGACTCCAAATATAATGCGATAGGGCGGAAAAAAAAACAAGGCGGGTCAAAAAGAACTCATGGACATGAATAAGGCCACAGCAAGTACATTTTATGGATGACATCCTCCGCAGACTCCAAATCTAATGCGATAGGACGGAAAAAACAAGGCGGGCCAAGAAAACAAGATTCCTACATTTTCAAATTTTGACATCATAAACTTGCTAAACAAGAAATTATACCTATAATTGTATACTTATATAAGTATTTACAGCCAACTATTACAACATCCATTTGTCACAAATCTCAAAATAAAAGTTTTCAATCATTGTACAAATGGTTTTGATTCAGTGAACATCACATGTAAAAGGAATAAAATGCTTCACTGCATCAAAGTGAAAGACAAAATAAATCAGAGCCTTGTTTGGTCTCCTCTCTTCATATTTATGTGCCATCCACCTTCCGGCATGGCAACAGACATCTTTACCCACTTTTCGGCATGTTGACCACTGTCAGAGGGCAACAAAATTTCTTTTCTTTTTCTTTCAAAATCAGCCGAAAATTAATGCGCGCTGATGTGATCCATAAGAATTACTTGCTGTGGCCTATATATATGAACATTTCTACAGGAGGGAGGGGGGTATAGCGTCAATCCCGTTATCCATTATCCGTAATTGAACAGGGCGGCCCCCATCATGTGACGTGCCTGAACGCATGGCTGAACCCATAACAATAAAAGGTTTCACCACCGCCACAATTTGTAGCAGTGTGAAGATGGCTACATTTGGCCACGATGCATCAATCAATGTACGCACGCACACCTGGGGTGGCCGCAAAGCTTATTCTACGTGTCCTTGAACCTACTCATATATGGTGGCAGGAGTCTAAATCCCTCCTGCTATAAAATTGCAACATGATGTAACCCAACACTAGTTGCCATGGTATGGTAACAGACGTCTGGTCCAGGTCATTGACCTTATTTGTTTGGAGAAGAAGAAGAGGAAACAGAGCAAAAACTGGAGTCTAAATCCCTCCTGCTATAAAATTGCAACATGATGTAACCCAACACTAGTTGCCATGGTGACAGACGTCTGGTCCAGGTCATTGACCTTATTTGTTTGGAGAAGAAGAAGAAGAAACGTAGCGAAAACAATATGTTTTCCGAAAACATAAAAAAATTTGCCATGATAGCTAGCCTCAATAGATAGATTGAAGTGGTATCATCCCCATCCTTCAGACACGCCTACAACACACACATGATTGAATCCTTTGTCATTTTTTTCCACGTGAGTTCGTAATAGCAATATTTATTATCTAATCATTCTTATTTGGCTTAAGTACATTTTGGCAAGTGCGGGGATTTCTCATTGAATGGCTGCGATATAATATCAGTGCATACTAGTAGTAAAAAAATAGGAAATCCAAAAACAGTGCAATTTTATTGTGTTTACCGAAGAAAAACATATTGTTTTTGCTACGTTTCCTCTTCTTCTTCTCCAAACAAATAAGGTAAATGACCTGAATCAATCGTCTGTCACCATGGTAACTAATGTTGTATTACATCATGTTGCAATTTTATAGCAGGAGGGATTTAGACTACTATTTTTGCTCTGTTTCCTCTTCTTCTTCTCCACACAAATAAGATCAATGACCTGAACCAGACAGTCTATCCCCATGGTAACCAGTGTTTGGTTACATAATGTTACAATTTTATAGCAGGAGGGATTTAGACTCCTGTCACCATATATGAATGTGTTTGAGTAAGAATTATCAGAGCAGACAATATGCGAAGGTTAAAAACATTATGCATTTGCTTTGCAAATGTTACTGTTCTAGTATTCTTCTTGCATTCCTGGTTACTTTGGGATTGGAAATGGAAACATTGCCTGTCAAATGTGCACGGTTTCGCCTTGCTAGCTTGTCAGTGATTGACGCTGCTTTAATTTGATAGCACTTCGCCTGAATGGGGAAAATACATTACAACGTGACATCGTCATTTCGCACGGTATAATAATGCCAGAGGCTCTTTGCAAGCCGAGCCGCTAAAACTTTACGTTCGGTCTTGACACGTTGCAATTATATCTCCAATTGTGCGCTGACAGAGAAACGTGTGTATCGCTTTACCTCCCTGCATGGCAATGAATCTCTTTTCCCCAAACGCAGGGAATATCTGTACCTACAGGGTTTAATATCCGTGACACTTTTGCGACAAAGCATATCAAAACACACGATTCGTTCGGTTGGCAACATCACGCATCTAATTGGTCGTAAAACACGAAGGCACACACATTTACTCTAGCCTGTTATTCTTTAATACTTGTCGTTTTTCATTTTGATTGGAAGAGAATATACAGAAGTTGTTTTCAGTCTTGGTATTTATGACTCGTCGTTAAATGGCTGCTTATATGCAGTAAACCTCGCTCACCTCGACATAAACACTTTAGCGGGCGCTGAAAAACAAATAGGCCTTGATAATATACTTCAAGTTCTTGTAAAATTGGTGTACGAGTGCAATAGACAACTTACGTACATTAAACAGCTCACTTCAGTGTGCTGAAGTGGCGAGAGAGAGAGAGCTGGCACGCGTACTATCCACCTGTTTCTCCGCTGTACATGTGCCAGGGGAGAGAATTTGCCAAACTTCCGATATAGAAGTGGCCTTGGTATACTTCTTGTAAAATTGGTACGAGTACAGTCTAGTCGTCAACTTACGTACATTAAACAGCTCACTACAATGTGCTGAAGTGGCGAGAGAGCTAGCACGCGTACTATCCACCTGTTTCTCCGATGTATTTGTGCCAGGCTAGAATTTGCCAAACTTCCGATATAGAAGTGGCCTTGGTATACTTCTTGTAAAATTTGTGCAATCGACAATTTACGTACATTTCACTTCAGTATGCTGAAGTGGTGGGAGGGAGCTAGAACGCTTACTATCCACCTGTTTCTGTGCTGTACATGTGCCAGGGGCGAGAATTTGCCAAACTTCCGATATAGAAGTGGCCTTGGTATACTTCTTGTAAAATTGGGTTACGGGTGCGATCGACAACTTACGTACATTAAACAGCTCACTTCAGTATGCTGAAGTGGCGAGAGAGAGCTAGCACGCGTACTATCCACCTGTTTCTGTGCTCTATGTGCCAGGGGCAAGACTTTGCTCAACTTCCGATATAGATATAGAAGTGGCATTGGTATACTTCTTGTAAAATTGGTACTGGTGCAGTCGACAACTTACGTACATTAAACAGCTCACTTCAGTGTGCTGAAGTGACGAGAGAGAGAGAGCTGGCACGCGTACTATCCACCTGTTTCTCCGCTGTACATGTGCCAGGGGCGAGAATTTGCCCAACTTCCGATATAGAAGTGGCCTTGGTATACTTCTTGTAAAATTGGGTTACGGGTGCAATCGACAACTTACGTACATTAAATATCTCACTACAGTGTGCTGAAGTGGCGAGAGAGAGCTAGCACGCGTACTATCCACCTGTTTCTCCGCTGTACATGTGCCAGGGGCTAGAAAAATCGCCCAACTTCCGATATAGAAGTGGCCTTGGTATACTTCTTGTAAAATTGGTACGGGGATACAATCAACAACTTACGTACATTAAACAGCTCACTTCAGTATGCTGAAGTGGTGGAAGAGAGCTAGCACGTGTACTATCCACCTGTTTCTGCGCTGTACATGTGCCATGCCAGGGGAGAGAATTTGCTAAACGATATAGAAGTGGCCTTGGTATACTTCTTGTAAAATTGGCTACGGGTGCGATCGACAACTTACGTACATTAAACAGCTCACTTCAGTGTGCTGAAGTGATAGGAGAGCTAGCACGCGTACTATCCACCTGTTTCTGTGCTGTACATTTGCCAGGGGCGAGAATTTGCCAAACTTCCGATATAGAAGTGGCCTTGGTATACTTCTTGTAAAATTGGCTACGGGTCCAATCGACAACTTACGTACATTAAACATCTCAATTCAGTGTGCTGAAGTGATAGGAGAGCTAGCACGCGTACTATCCACCTGTTTCTGTGCTGTGTATGTGCCAGGGGCGAGAATTTGCCAAACTTCCGATATAGAAGTGGCCTTGGTATACTTCTTGTAAAATTGGTACGTGTGCAGTCAACAACTTACGTACATTAAACAGCTCACTTCAGTATGCTGAAGTGGCGAGAGGCTGAAGTGGCGAGAGAGCTAGCACGCGTACTATCCACCTGTTTCTGTGCTGTACATGTGCCAGGGGCGAGAATTTGCCAAACTTCCGATATAGAAGTGGCCTTGGTATACTTCTTGTATAAATTGGCTACGGGTGCAGTCGACAACTTACGTACATTAAACATCTCACTACAGTGTGCTGAAGTGTTAGGAGAGCTAGCACGCGTACTATCCACCTGTTTCTGCGCTGTACATGTGCCAGGGGAGAGAATTTGCTAAACGATATAGAAGTGGCCTTGGTATACTTCTTGTAAAATTGGTGTACGAGTGCAGTCGACAACTTACGTACATTAAACATCTCACTTCAGTGTGCTGAAGTGGCGAGAGAGAGCTAGCACGCGTACTATCCACCTGTTTCTCCGCTGTACATGTGCCAGGGGCGGGAACTTCCGATATACAAGTGTTTTCTGAAGGCATCGTTTTGCCTACTCTTGTGGGAACCTGAGTGGGTACAAAGGTACATTTCTGCCCAGTCGCTGAGATGAGGCCGCAGCAAGTAATTTTTATGGATGACATCAGCGCGCGCATTAATTTTCGCCTGACTTTGGAGAAAAAAACAAGAAGTTTTGTTGCCCTCTGACGGGTAGCGGACAACATACCGAAAATGGGCAGATGTGTCTGTTGCCATGCCGGAACGTGGATGGCAGATAAATATGAAGAGACGAGACAAGATAAGCTCCAATGCAGTGATGTATTTCTTTCCTTTTATGATATGATGTTCAATGAATCCAAACCGTTTGTACAACGATTAAAACTTTCAGTGACAAATGGATGTTGGCCTTATGATGGCAAAATTTGAGAATGTAGGAACCATCTTTTTGTTGCCCGCTTTCTTTTTTTCTCCCGCTCGCATTAGATTTGGAGTCGAGTGTGCGGAGGATGTCATCCATAAAGTTTACTTGCTGTGGCCTAATTACCACCCTTCCACGCGCCCCTTCAACAGACTTGCTCGCCTGTTGGTTTTAGAATCGTCTCAATACAGAACATCTCAAGATGGAATTTGGAGATTCTCTTTTGAGAGCGTTTGCACTCCCAGTGCTTTTGTGAAGAGGGCTTTCAATGCAACCTCTTGCACACAAGTGGAGTGGGTGCGAAGATACATTCTTTTGCCAGGTCACTGAAATAATTACCTTGAAGTTTGCCAGCCACGTGCCAGTTAAATAGAGTTCTTTACTATGAATTCAAAGTAGCCTCCACCAGCCCTTCCTACGGGGGTACGGATCCTAGAATTCGGTTAGAACTGGGAATAGTTTGCCAAGATAGTCAGTTCGCGAGAGGGTTAATTTCCCCCTTTGCGCTCGCAAATGAACTCTACACTGGCTAAAAATTCCTTGTCAATTATTCTCCCCCATTGGCTAAATTTTACTCTCTTTTTTTGAACCCGTGTTAGTGGAGACTACTTTCAAAGTGTCTTCACAAAACACCCTGGTCGTGTGGCGTAAAGGCAGAGTGCTCGATTCGGAACCAAGAGGTCGCGGGTTCGAATCCTGACATGTCACCGATCTTGTGCCCTGGAACTTTACACGACTAGTGAAAAGGAGTATTGTCCTGTCCTGTATTTGTATTTGTCCTGTGTGTTGGTGATCTCATAAAATAAGGTGAAAAACTTATTTATTTATTCCACTTCACAGAATTCTACTTCACAGAAGTTAAAATTCTGAGGGGAGACGGCAACAGGAACAGTATGTTCCTCTCCGAGGCCGACTCCCCTTGGAGAGGAACTTGAGTGTGCCGTCAGCATGTCTAGTTATGAAAATGTTGGAATGAAAAAGCAAAACACTACCAGATGTGATTCATGTCAGGAACGTTTAGTTGGAGTATTTCACGCACGACTGCTAACAACTACTAACAACCGCTGTTGGACACACTTACTGCACTTACCGTGATGACGTCACGCACACCTGCCGCAGGTGTGGTCACCTGTTGTGGCCGCACCTTTAGATAACGGTATTGATTTATGTTGTTGTTGTTCCACTTGTGTTCCACACACAAAACCAGCTTTGTGGTAAGTTGAAGGGAAAGTTGTTGCCCCACTTTCCCTGATGAGAATGACTGATGAGCACATCAATGGTCAAACTTGAAAGCATGAAAGTTCATCTGTGTTGGTACAAGTCATTATGACATATAGACTAAACTTTCCTTCCATGGAATGAATTGGGTATTTACCACAACTTTTCGGCTGACTCCGTCAACCTTGTTCACGGAATGGACCTGTCTACTCTTGGAACGTCACGTCAGAGACACGTGGCCATAGTAGCGGGTCATACGTGCCAGATAACCTGTGTCGCCCCCCGTCTCTGTTCCAAGAGCTACCAAACGCACGAAGAAGGGAATAGATAAGGGAAGGTGTCCATACGTTGTGACAAATGCCCCACAAAGTACGATCTGTCAGTGCGTATGACTAAACTACAGGTTGTAATGACTTGCCTGTATCACAAATGTTTCGTCTGGCGTACGTCCTGCAAATATTTCTAGTCTTTTATGTGACAGCAACAGATAGAAGTCGTACAACGTTACTGCGTCATATTTAAGTGAGCACTTGGCCGAGTCATGACGCGCCATAAGTCGCATTTCTTGTCCTTAGGCCACACCAATTTAATTTGTTGGTTCTCGGATTTTTTCAGAAAAAATATGAAGCGACAGGGCGAAAAAAATAAAAATAAAAACAGGTCTAGGCATCCTATTATAGGCTTAAATGCTACAAAATGAGCCATGAAGTCAACACAAAAGGCTGGGTTAAAATTTAAACATTGAATTTTGAACTTTTAATCAAACCACTGCAATGATAGATGGGAAAACTGTAACAACTAGGAAGAAAAGGACTTTCCTCAATTGTTGGGGGGCAAAACATGAGCATTTTTCAGTTGATTAAGGACCAGAATCAATTTTTTTTTTTTTGCAAATCAGAAAAAAACGAAGAGGCGAATCCGAGAACCAACAAATTAAATTGGTGTGGCCTTATGTACTGAAAACTAAAGGGCATTGCAGTATAGTGATAAAACTTTCTAGACTATAGTATAGTCTAGAGATTTGTATTTGAAAAGCTTTATCACTAGTCTATGCCTTATGCATGGACATGTACTGTTTGTCCTTGAATTCGATAAGAAGTGTTTATGAGGATTTCATTCGGTCTTGTATATTTTTGTTTAGTCCTAAGGCCATGTTGATTTGATTATATGGATGACATCCTCTGGGAACCGCAGAACGT
>NW_017802492.1:885468-901573 GCF_001625305.1 Branchiostoma belcheri
CCAAGAATACTTAATTTTTTTTTTTTTTTGCAAATCAGAAAAAAACGAAGAGGCGAATCCGAGAACCAACAAATTAAATTGGTGTGGCCTTATCGTCAGGCGACAGACTCCGGTCACATCCCCTGGGACGGTGCCAACCCTCTGTAAAGACGATTTAAGATTTTGACATGAGCCAAATTGCAACAAGACCCGATTTTATCTCGAAAGACAAATACGGCGGCTCTAGCTTTAGTCGTAACTCCTGGACATTTGCCATGACTCCCCATGATGTTCTCTTGGACACCCAGGCCTCGAAATTAACTTTTTTCTCTCATTGTCCCAGCACTGTCCCAAAAATAAATTTCAATTGTCCGGAAGTGAGGTTGAACTGTCCGAACCTGTTTTTAGGGAAGTCTGTATGACAACAACTTGAAGTCAACTTTATTTTGCTTACGTTCTGACTCCCAGGCGCGGACTATACATGTAATTGCAGATCTAGAGTAGACAAGAAATTTGGAGGGGGGTTTCCAAACCAAAAGCCGGGACGCATTTCCTGATGAACAAAAGTATGGCTGACATTCTGATGTTCATTATTTTTCTATTGTCCCCGGGCCCAAAATGTCCCAGCCTAAATTGTAGTGGTCAGTGGACATCGGGACACTGTTAATTTGCGTGTAGTAGCGTGCGTAGTCCAGTAGATAGCGATCCTGCCTCTGGACTAAGAGGTTGGGAGTTCGAATCCCGATGATGTCGCTCACCCGACATGCACGCTACTGTTTATGATCGCAGTCCTTAGGACGGGACGTTAACTGTGGTCCACTGTTCATTGTGCTTGTCGAAAAGAGCTAGGGGAATTTCCCCGGTACATTAAACCTGTAAATACTGTACATAGCGTCTGTCTTCTCTGTCACGACCAGTGGAAGAGTAGCTCTTCAATGAGCGAAACTGGTTCGAGATCACTTCCACTTTCTTTAATTTCGAGCCCTGACACCGCAATCGCGAAACACTCACAACGGTCCACTTCAAACGGCTTTGGCTATAGCTGTCCCGACGTGCACTTTGCTCTACCATTAAGCCTCCCCACACACGATTAACTAGTAATGCCACGGGTTTCTAACCGAGCTATCCGTCAACCTGTCTTGTTATCGCCCACCGCAGGCCAGGGGATACGGTTTTAGAGCCTCGGGCCATCCAGGAAAAAGTGATAAAGGAGGGAAAACATCGAGATCAACCGAGTAAGGCGCTGTACATAACACTGAGAGTTCTGGCAAAGAGTGCCGCTCCAGGGATGTCAAATTCGGAAGATTCGAGGACGAATCTTGAAAAGAAAAGGCTGACTGACCCGGCCGATGGGTCTAGACCTTTTCAGCCGAGTGGTTAGAGCGTCGGAGTCTGAAACTGGTACTCGGGAGGTCGTGGGTTCGAACCCCGGCCCGGGATCAGGGATTTTTATGTTTGTACTTGCTCCTCCTGTTTCTTACAGCGCTACCCCGAATCTGCATATACACGCCGGAATATAGAAACACAAACGCTTTTTGAACCCCGCAAATGAAGACCCCGGTCAATCCTGACAAGTTTTAGAGCTTTGGGCCATCCAGAAAAAGTGATAAAGGAGGGAAAACATCGAGATTAACCGCGTAAGGCGCTACCCCGCATCAAACGCTTTCTGAAACCCGCTAAGGCCAAGTTAATTTGATTATATGGATGGCATCCACGCGCGCATGAATTTTTCATCCGTTTCCCCACAAAAAAAGTTTTCGACCATACTGTAAATCGTACAAAACAGTTGCAAAATGAGCAAGTATATACCACAAGTTGCAAAAAATAATAATATTGGAAAAACGATACCAATGTCGTAGAATGCCAAAATCAAACGAAAAAGACGAAAGTGTCAAGAAAGGAATTAATTTTGAAGACTAGATTATTCGCCAGACCATACTCTGTGTCTTTTGTTCAACCTTCATAACCACCTAGATCTAGATTTCATAATGAAAGCAACTTTTTTGCCAATTTTTTTTTTGTTCGCACGCTCGCATCAGTTTTGGGGTTCCCAGAGGATGTCATCCATGTAATCAAATCAGCATGGCCTAAATGAAGACCCACTATCAATCCTGACAACTTTCCGCAACTTCTAGGCAAGGCAAGATCTAAGAGAATAGTATAGAAGAAGCCTCAGTGATAGCGCCTCAAGTCCCAGCCAAAATACAAGCTTTAGCTGGCTCAGTTCCGGGTGAAAGAGAGACAACAGAGGCTTCTTGTCGCATTTAAGGGCAAGTCAGCCTTAAGACCATACCATTGTTGAAAGTGAGGGAGGGGAGACCAGAAAACCTGTCGGCCATAATCAAACCTAAAATGATCTAACCTAACACTAGTTACCATGGTAACAGACAGTCTGGGTCAGGTCATTGACCTTTTTGTTTTGGTAAAGACATAATATAGACACAACATTTAATCGATATGTTACTATATTTATCATACGAATGATAGCATACCAGAATCTATTAATGGTAAAGTAACGATAATCCACAGACATGATACAGATACAAAATATAATCGATATGTTACTATATTCATCATACGAATTATATAGAAAAAGAGAATCTATTATTGGTCAAAAAGCGATAATATTTTAATGGAACTGTTTCAATATCCAGAACAATGGATTGTCACTAATAGAGACATACTAGTAATATAGGTACAAAATTGAATCGATATGTTACTATATTTATAGTTCAAATGGTAGAAAAGAGAGTCTATCAATGGTAAAGTAGCAAATATATTTCCATGGAACTGTTCCAATAGCCATAAGAATGGAATGTCCCTAATAGACATAATATAGACACAAAATATAATCGATATGTTACTATATGTACGAATTATAGAATAGGAGGATCTATTGCGGTTAAAGTAGCCATAATATTTCCATGGAACTGTTCCAATGGCCGTAAGAATAGAGTGTCCCTAGCCTACTGGACAAACCCCGTTGAGACCCGCCCATGACCCGGCCTGTGACAGATAAGTTAGCGGGCCGCGGGGCGGACACCAGCCGGCAGCACTGGGGCGCGACACGCCGGGAACACTTGTCCAACGCTATCAGCCCTTCGGGGTCCCTTTTATTGATCGAAACGTCTACATTGAGTAATACAATTCTATTGCCTGGCAGTACTCTCCAAGCAGAAGTTTGGATTTTGGGTTATTTTTGGCGTGTTTTACTAGCTTTTATCGGGGTTTCTTTTTTGCACTGGAACTGGGGTTGGGTAAAAAAGGAAATTCCACATTCATATATATGGTCAGACAGGAGTTTAAATCTGCTATGAAATTGCAACATGATGTAACCTAGCAATAGTTACCATGGTAACAGACAGTCTGGTTCAGGTCATTGACCTTTTTGGTTTGGAGAAGAAGAAGAAGAAACGTAGCAAAAACAATATGTTTCCCTTCGGTAAACATAATAACTACCTACAATGACCCCTTGTCTCATAGACACGGAGTGGAATCCTGGAGCACATCCGCGGAACTGAGCCCGATAAATAAACCATTACCGTAGCCCTGGTACCGGGGCCTCGGCCGTGCACGCCTGTCTGCCCGCCAAGCTCACGGGACCGACCCCTGCACTCACCCGAGAACCCCGGGGTAATAAACCCACCCCATCAAGTATGCAGAACAGGTCGCCGAGTTCGCAGGTATAACCTTCACTCAGAAGCCCACCGGTCGGAAACTAAGGCCACAGCAAGTAATTTTTATGGATAACATCAGCGCGCATTAATTTTCGCCTGATTTTGGAGAAGAAAAAAAAAGAAATGTTGTTGCCCTCTGACAGTGGTCAACATGCCGAAAATGGGCAAATATGTCTGTCGCCATGCCGGAACGTGGATAGCAGATAACTATGAAGAGGAGACAAGAAAAGACTCTGATTTAATGTTTTGTCTTTTACTTTGATGCAGTGTATTTCATTCCTTTTATATGTGATGGTGGCTGTTTATATGTGATGTTCCCACTGAATCAAAGCCATTTGTACCATGATTGAAAAGTTATTTTTCAAAGTTGTTTCAGTGAGAAGTCGATGTTGTGACAGTTGACAGTTAACTTAGCACAATATATGCACCATTTCTTGTTTAACAAGGTTTGATGTCAAAATTTGAAAATGTAGGAATCTTTTTTTTTTCGGCCCGCCTTGTTTTTTCGCCCTATCGCATTAGATTTGGAGTCTGCGGAGGATGTCATCCATAGAATTTACTTACTGTGGCCTTACTACCAGGTTATCGCAACAATAGCACGCTTCATTTCTTTTGTAGCAGGTATATGTTTTGTGTCATAAATTCTTTCATATACACGATACGGAAAATAAAATACAAGACTTAATTTAGCACTGTATTAAAACATAACGTTATTATTGGCAAATATGTGAACACATTGTTATACTTCACGCTTAATGTATCTTGAAATATTTCGGGGATTAGAGGGTGCATATTTTATTACCGGTAATAGTCGGTAATAAAGAAGAGTTAATTTGTCTTTGCAATTGGTTTTTCGAGTTTTTTCGAGTGTAACATTTAATCACGCCGTATGAGGTACAGAGTGGAATATCTGATTTCGTAAATAAATTTAATTTTGACGACGACCGCTACCTAGGAATCTCAAGCAGATGTAAGAAGGGAAGATCTACAGTGGTAAAGGCATCCAATGCGATTTCAGGGCAGCAAAACTGGAAATATTCTGAATAAGGCAATCTTTGTGATATTGGCACATACTGCTTCACATTAGTACATTTCAATCAGTATTTCATACTTTGGGTATTTAAAAGAAACAAGCCCCAAGATGAGTCCTTTGGTTTATGGGTGGTACCCTAAAAGTCAGCCAAGGGCCCTTCCAGTAACCGTTTTCCGTAAAAATTTTGGGTCTTTTTGCTCCATGACGGTCTATATACACTGGGATAGTGTTGTTTCAATTCAGTTTGTAGATAAATGACAAGAAGATTAAAAAATCTGGTTTCCAAGCCCTAAAAACTGCACTGGATGCACCCGCAGTCTGCATTTTGTAGAGAATTTTTCATTATTGAAGTCAAGCAACCTGCAATTTTGCAAACTGAAACAGAATCAGGTTAGGAGTTCAATACTGTTGGCATGATATTTTTAAGAGCTTAAAATTTGTGTTAACTCTATATGACTTTTCACGTAATTTTTCACGTACATGTATTTTTCAATTGGCAATTCTACCTCCATGATCCCTCCTACTACAAAATTGCTATGTAACCCACCACCGGTTACCATGGTGAGAGACAGTCTGGTTCAGTCAGGTCATAGGTCACTGTTTGGAGGAGAAGAAGAAGAGGAAACGTAGCAAAAACAATACGTTTCCCTTCGGTAAACATAAAGAAATACAGGATACTTTCCTCCCAACGTCTGCTTGGCCATGACCCATGTTAAATCTACAGGTACGTTGCCGGAGTTTAATTTGTGTGGGAAGGTATGTCACACCTGGTGTCGGTACACAATAGGACGTGACAGGTAGGTGCAATGCAGGTATGCCGTCCATTGTTGTCTGTCATACCGTCGCTCCTGGACATAAAAGGAGACGACTGGTCCATTTTTTCCCCGAAATAGGGGGGAGCGGTGGTGCTTTTTACAGAGCTATACAGTCTCAGAGGAAAATTCTGATATTATAATGATAGTGATATAGTCGGAGGTTCTTCCTATCATCGGTAAATGCAATGAATGAGTGCACAGTATGGTTTCTCTATTCTTTATAACTTTCTTCGACAACTTGCTTGGTTTGGGCAATTTTTTTCAATATATATATAGGCCACAACAAGTAATTTTATGGATGACGTTCCCGCGCGCGTTGATTTTTGCCCGTTCCCAGAAAAAGTCCGATTCTTGTAACTATGACCAAAGAGTCACGACAGTGGGGTAAGGGAAGTTCCACTGATTTATTGCTGTTTTCATGACGAATAGAAGACTTCTTGCTTGTTACACTGCAGCTGTTTCATCTCATTCAATTTGCGTCCTAACATTTGTCGTCCCTTAGTATATTTCAAATCTAGACATCTTGCTAGTTATGCTCCCCCTGTTGATGTACATTTGAAATTATAGTGTAATAAAGAAATACAATGTCTTCGGCCCTTCTTGTTTCTTTTCTTTTTGCGCTCTCGCATTAGATTTAGGGTATCCAGAGGATGTCATCCATAAAAATCACTTGGTGTAGCCGTATCTGCTGACAAGTCCCAATCTAATATCTAAAAGTTGGGCTCCGAGCCAACCATACATGTGAGTTTCACGCTCCAAGGCGTATTTATACCTCCAGGAAAAAGCTTGCGTGCAACAAGGTGAGATATATGAATATGTCGCAAAGCTAGTGTTTACACTTTACACAAAACAGTGTGTTAACACAGCATGGTAGAAAGACATGACTTTCAACTAACTTCGGACTTGACGGAGGTCTGCAAGTAGTATGGTAGGAGCCAACAGTGTATCGTTCTTCAGGAGTACCAGGAAGCCTACTTCAGCAGGGTGTGTTTTGATGCCATTACTATTAATGTATGGTCTATGCATATTTCATAACTGACATAGATAACTTCGGATATATAGTTAATGCCATAATGTTGTATAAGGCATTGGTATAAGGATTTCTGTGTTTTTTTTTGTTTTTTCTTTAATGTAGTGATTTCTCCATTGATGCATTTTGTGAAATCTTAGCATTTTGTCAAATCATACATATTCTATGCATTCATACATATTATACACACCCATGCCATCGCCACTATTCTTTCTCCTCACCGGAGATCGGTATAACCGCCCTTTGGCGTAGCACATCAGCCTTGCAGGCACGCGGCGCGGCGGCAGATGGCTACATTACAGCGATCGACTTGTTACACCTAACCCTTTAACATCTAACTCTAAATATTGTTTATAGCTATCTAATGATAATGCCCCTACTGTACTTGGTGACACTGATTTCCATTCTGCGATAGTTCTAGGAAAGAATTAGTTTTTGAACACCTCAATCCTTGGTTGATAACTCTGGTACTTGAAGGCATGGCTATTTCTTGTTCCTTTCTGATCAGGTACATGGGTAATGCTAGCGCTTGGTACAGCTCGATATTTTGATCTGTCACGGTGTAATCTCCAAGCAGATCCTAGGGTCTCAAAAATAGAGTATCAAATTGGCCAGGCAGTATCTCAATTGGCCAGAGAGGGTCCATACGCGGCAAAAAAATGGGCCGTCTAGCGAACGACTTGTTACACTCAATCTTTGCACATTTAATTGCAGGAATTGTTAATTGTTTAAAGCTTTTTAGTGATGATGCCCCTACTGACTGTGCTTGGTGGCAACGAGTTCCAGTCTACGACAGTTCTGGGGAAATTCTTGGTTGATAACTCTGATACTTGAAGGGCATGGCTGTTTCTCGTTCTTTTCTGGGCTGGTATTAGATACGTAGTGGTTGGTACGTCCACCAGTTTATTAGTCATTTTGTATATCATGCACAGTCTGGACATTCTACGTCTGTCTTCCAGCGACCCCCACTGTAGATTTCATTTCCGTTACACTAGCACCCCTTTGATACATGTGGTTATTCGTGCAAATAATTCCCCCACAACCTCTGCTTGGAGAGTAGTTGTATGGTGATCAGACTGAGCATTGCATGCCCGGCATGTTTAGCTGTGTTGACACTGGCACCAATTAGCGAGCTGTCATCAAACACTCATCACCGGAGACTGGTAGCAGTGGTAGGGGGAGGCAGATAAGGTAGAGTCGATGAAAGCTAGCTGAGGTGGTCTGGAGAATATTTTTGAGAGAATTTTTTCTATATGGAATTAAGAACTTTGTCATACCCCAGAGCAACGACGCGAGACTTACATTGCACCACACACACCCTCAGAATGTTCAGTGAAAAGATGCTGTTTTTGGTAGCCTCTATCAGGCTTCGGACGGCGGCTGGAAAGAGTAGAAATTGGCCAATTAGAGAGGTGACATGCCAGGGGAGTTGGTCAGCTAGAGAGTACAGTTTAAATTTCCCGCCCCCCCTAACGTTATCTCTCTCTTATTTATCTATTTCTCTTCTCTCTCTTTAGCCAATTTCTTCTCTTTCCAGCCGCCTCCCGAGGCCTGGTAGAGGTTATCTTTCCCCCCAAACCTCATACGTTGTCGTTACACTCCGAATTTGCTCAATTGTCAACCTAGTTTCATCGCCAACCCTCCCTTAGTTCCAAAGGTTCCCCTGGTTGCTTGGCTGCAGTGATTTACAGTGTCCACTCTCTGCGCGGAACAAGACAATAGTAACCCTGGCAGGCTGCCAAATTGGCCCGCTAGTCCCAAATGACCGCAGTAAACACTCCTGTCGTAAAATACCATTTCCTCAATAAAGCTTTTCGCCTTCTAGATCTTCCGTGACATTGTCGTAAAATGGCGAGGTCTCGCTGGGAGAGAGGACACTTGTTGGATACAGTCGCTCTGGGAGTGTGTAAAAGTTAGTTGGCTGTGTCTCTCACTTCTGATTATTTGTTAACGGATTGATCGGTGTATCTATTCCCTAGCGATAGCAACTTATAGCCTCTACCAGACTTCGCGAGGCGGCTGGAAAGAGTAGAACATAGCGCATTCATAACACTTCAACCAGCATGAAACTACAGAGCAACATGCAACATTTTAAGATCGCTTTTAATTTTTTTTAGGTAACTAAATTTTTGGAGATTTGTGGGATGGGTGGTTGTTACTTCTCAAATTCAATTTGGATCATTTTGGCAGCATTGATGATAACATGAAATCTGTTAATACTTCCATTAAAATCGTACTTAATAATAATCATATATAGCAAATTACATATAGAGCAAATTACACAAAGATAATAGTACATAATAAAACATATTTAAAGGCAGTTGAAGTGTCAAGTCTCAAGTGTGTAACCTTATATTCCTGCACAGTTCGCTGCAGATGAAACTGATCGAAGCGCATCTTTCCGTAAGCCTGGCGTTCCAAACCGTGATACCATACCTGTTCCACCTTACACGTCATATACATGTCCAATTCACCGTGTAACGTTACAAAATGGCATCCATTCCAGTTCGCATGCCGGCTTGGGAGCAAACCATCTCAACTGTACATTCCATAGCCATGCGGCTAATATAGCCTCTACCAGGCTTCGGGAAGCAGCTGGAAAGAGAAGAAATAGGCCAAATAGACAGATGATATGCCGCACCATAGCGCAGCAGATATAGCCTCTACCAGGCTTCGGGAGGCAGCTGGAAAGAGAAGAAATTGACCAAATATAGCCTCCATAGCATGCCAAAAACTGGGGGTTTTGGGGGTCTTCAGGGTCTTTGGGATCTTTTACGTGCTATTTTCTGATTGCATATAGACAACATATCCGGCCTGGTTGAATTACCCCCGTTTTTTAGAACTGGGCTAATCAGAAAACAGCCGAAGACCACCAAACCACCCGTTCTATACGGCCTGCTACGGAGGCTAGGCCAAATGATATGCCAAGGGAGTTAAGTTGGTCCGCGCTAAGAGAACAGTTTGCCGCTCTTTGGTAGAGGCTAGTCACAGCCTAGCAAGCTGTATATAGACTCTTTTCAGTCATCTTTTGGTCAGCCAATTTCTCCTCTTTTCATCCGCTTCTTGAAGCCTGGATAGAGGCTACCGCGGCTAGACAAGAAACAGGTGCATAATACAGGCTTTTGCTATATGTTTACAGATTCCTAAAGGAAGCGTAAAGGTATGGATTATATTTACGTCGTATTTAAGCGCACTGAAAGGAATTTGCCTTTCAGTGGCCTTATCGAAGTCGTAAAGTCTACTGAAATATTTTCCAACCTTTAATAATTCTTTACATATTGCGGAACGTTTGCTTAAATGTCGGTTTTCGTGCTGTGTTAGTTGAGCCGTATAACCTCCTATAGGTGACGTGCCACCAGACAATACCGCACACCATAAAAGCCACATTTCACAGATACCAGAAGGACACAGACACACAATACGCAAGTATGTAGAGAATCAACAGTATTGTATGGAGTAAAGTAATCTTTCAGTAATGGGGTATGTATGAGTATGACTCTATTCAGATGCCAGATTGTCTCTTTTGTTAAAGGGATATTATGTAAGATTTTTCTGCATAAATTATAAATATAAATACATGTAATTAAAATTTTCTCATCTAGATTGTAATTTTCAATAACTTTCAACATATAAGCGTCGCTCTTTTGCTTTTCAGGCGACTCAGCGCAGCGCGAGAATAAGTTGCGCCAGGCCGGCTGTATTTTTAGGAGGCTCCTAATAATATAGTGTAAACAAACAGCGGTTTTCCTTCGGGTATTTTCGGTACTTTCAACACATTTTTGCCAATTGCCATTATGAACCCAAGGTTAGCCTATAGCTCAAGAAAATGTGTAAAACAACGATGTTTAAAATAGTGAAAAATCTTACATACTATCGCTTTAATTTTAGCTTTATTCTAGATTCCATCAAATATCCGTTTGACACTTGAACGAAGGTACCCACGATGACCATCCAATTGTATTTGAATACAATGCAACAAAAATATTGATGTATTATGATAAAAATTTGACCTTAAAGCTATGTAAAGTTCAAATATGTCTCCAATACGCTGATGTTTGCAGTTCCTCCTGACTATGTGTTAAAAATAGTCCTCGCCATGTACATCAAAAGAAGATAAAGTGATTAACCGATCATGTGGACGGTGGACCGTAACTTCAAAAGAATTTATCGACCTAGTCTCGTCCGGGGGCACGCGTTCGAAGCTTCCCTCCATTTTCTGACATTCAGTTCCAGTCGCCTAACGTGGCTGGTCCCCAGCCTACCTTGCTTACTCCTTATTATACCGATTTTGAATTTTACAAATTTACCAGGCATGGAAATCGTTTTTTGCTCTGAATTCGGTACCGAGGAGGATTTGTTTACCTTTGTTATATTGATTCTCGAAGAAAATCAATTGGAATCTGACGCCAGCCTTCCCTCATTAAAATCAATAGCGGGATCGGAGTTAGCCTGGTATCCAGTCTGATCGTGGTCGGGGCCGCTAGAGCTCTGTCCCGCCCGCCTCACGTAGGTTTCCCGGTGTGTATTTCACGAGAGATTGGTTCGTGTTGGGGGGGAAACCAAATCCGCAAGCATACTGTCTCTTATTAACGTAACGCTCCTACCGGGATGGCCTGTTGCACTGGGCGGGGGAAGCTATTAGAGCCCCCGAAGACACAGCCTACCTGAACACCCCAACACCCCCAATCACGTAAGACTGGATACTAGGCTACATCGGAGTGATATTGCGTCTTCCGGCCGCCAGACCACCGCTCGATATCTCACCGTGAGCCCGACACGAAATAACCGCGGGAGGTACATTTCTGTATCGGGCGAAAATTAGGTGAACACGCCGCTAACTCAATACGTCGCGTGTTAAGTTTTATCCTTTTTGCGGTAATATCAATATGAAATGTGACGTCTGGGCATAAAACAAGTGCGGCATGGATTGATTCTGGACCCCACAATCTGTTCATGGGTCCACCGGTACTGGTTAACTCTCTTGGCTCCAGTGTTAACGTGTCTTATAGGCACGCAAAGCTATTTCAGAGCAATAAAACTGAATTGTTAGGGTCATTTTTTTATATCATAAAGTTGTAGCCTCCGTAGCAGGCTTATAGAATTGGGGGTATGGTGGTCTTCGGCTGTTTTTTGATCAGCCCAGGTCTAAAAAAACGGGGGTAATTCAACCAGGCCGGCTATGTTGTCTATATGCAATCAGAAAATAGCACATAAAAGCTCGCAGAGACCCTGATAACCCCCAAAACCGCCGGTTTTTGGCGTGCTGTGGAGGCTAATAAAGTTGAATCAACCTTATTCCACAGCATACTGATATCACAGTGTGAGGCCCAAAATGCGATGTCACTGACAGAAAACGGTTACTCGTTCTCTATCGTAGGCTTGTTCCTAGCTATTTAATTAGTAGATTTCCACATCCAGAATATTACTGTTTTGCCATTGCATTGGATGGCTTTAACATAGGGTGGCAACGGTGGGATGGGAACGAAGATTGCATTAAAGGTTGGGGAATAAATGACACTAGAGTTCCACGATCTTATACCTTCGCCAAATTATGTTTACCTTAAGCTGACGGTGGATTTATATAATTCCCTCGATAATTACGCAAATTAGATCCTCATTTGCATAAATGTCATCTTATTATGTCAAGCATCACTTTAGTTACCTACATACCAAAAATCACGACGATCCCTCAAGATCCCTTGAGTTATCCTCTTTGAAACAATTGACCCTGCAGTTCCAGAACAAGCTGCCAGGGGGCCCAAAATCTAACCATTTCAAGGTCTCATCAATGCCTGTCTACGTACCGAATATTAAGAAATTTAAGCCTTCTCGAGTTATCTTGTTTACAGACACATAGACAGACACACACACGAATGCCAACGAAAACATAACCTTCTTGGCGAAGGTAATAATTGTAAAGTTACAGGGACTGCCTCCCCCCCCCCCACCCACCCACCCACCCCACCCACCACACACACACACACACACACACATACCCTCATTAATGCATTGCCAGTCATGGCCATTGCCATGGGGGGGGGCACAATCAATAAATGCTCATCTCAATGGATAGCAGGTTTCCAGTCAGCATCACGAAACCTGCCACATCATCCACACCGAAGCCTATAGCCGGCAGCGAACGACTGCACAGTGATATAATTTTGTCCTCATACCTCCCCCGACTAATTTGTCTGGCAACAAACCCCGTTATTAGATCTCGCAGCCATTTTTATGGCTCCTGAAACTTAAATCCTTCATGTGGCGATATGGGTTGTACCCACGGTAAGGCCGTATCAAGTAATTGTTATGGATGACATCAACGCGTGCATTAATTTTCGCCTTATTTTGGAGAGAGAAAAAAAGAATAAATTTTGTTGCCTTCTGACAGTGGTCAACATGCCGAAAATGGGCAAATATGTCTGTTGCCATGCCGGAATGTAGATGGCAGATAGATATGAAGAGCTGGAGAAAATACAATGTTCTGATTTATTCGTTTACTTTTATGTAGTGATGTACTTCATTCCTTTTGATTTTATAAGTGATGTTCACTGAATCAAAACCATTTGTACAATGATTGAAAAGTATTTTTCAGTGGCAAATGGATGTTGTCACAGTTGGCAGCAAACTTAGCACAATATATGTATCATTTCTTGTTTAACAAAGTTTATGATGTCAAAATTTGAAAATATAGGAATCTTGTTTTTTTGGCCCGCCTTGTTTTGTTTTCGCCCTATCGCATTAGATTTGGAGTCTGCGGAGGATGTCATCCATAAAATTTACTTGCTGTGGCCTAACGGTAACCGACGTCGTATATTGTATCGAAGGTCGTTGACCTTTGCTATGCCATGCTTTATTCAAATCCCCCTGCAGTGCTTTTCAATAACAACAAAATAAAGACAGTTAGGTGTCCCCTAACGTTCTTATGGAGGGTTGACTTGAGGTGAAGGTCACATACGGCAGGTGACAACGGTTTATTCAATTCAATTCATTCTTTATTTCAGGTACAGAGCCCATATCAATGAATGAAAGACCTTTATTGTACATATTTGCTCAATTGCGAACTAAGTACAGGTCACGGCAAATAGCGATGGTAGACTAAAATATATCATTCTATAGTAAAAACTACATTTAGATAGGTGCTTCTTCTCTCTTCTTAATACAGTTGTAAATGTAAGAACAGATGGAGCTTATAGTACGAGGTTTATCGAGTTTCATGACGAATGTGAATTTTTCTTTTCTATCTAAAATCCTAAAACTAGGGGAAAATCAATACATAAATTAAAAATGCAGGTACACTAGCATAAGACTAAATACATGATACAGGTATGTAGAGTATTTTAAAATACAGTGGTGACGAAATTTTAATGTGAGGACTGAATTAACAGGGCTTGAAATTCATTTTTGGGAATAGGTGCACTGGTGCACCCAACCTAAAATATTGGGTGTACAAAAAATTTCGTGGGTGCACCATATAAGATAAAATGAGTAGAATGTCAGAAAAAAACTAATTTTGTTTCATTTTTAAATAAAAGTACTATAACAATAATTCTATCGGTATAAATGATAATAAAATTTTATCGGCGTAACACACCAGCTAATGGTTTTATTATTTTTCTATTTATGATATTTTTCTGACACTTTCTGATGTTAAGAATTTGCTGTATATACTACTATACATTTGGCATCTTTGCACATTTCAAAAAACCTACGAAAATATTAGGGTGCACCAGTGCAACCACAGAAACGAAATGGGTGCACAGCTCCAAATTTGGGTGCATTTAGGTGTACATGCACCCAGCATTTCGAGCCCTGGTTTACATCATCACGTTTATAGCTGGAGCCGTCAAATCAGCGATTTAGCGATAAGGACTAGACATTCAGGTAGAAGATTACGTAATAAAAATACATCATTCAAGCCTCCGTAGCAGGCTTATAGAACTGGGGGTTTGGTGGTCTTCGGCTGTTTTCTGATTAGCCCAGTTCTAAAAAACGGGAGTAATTCAACCAGGCTGGCTATGTTGTCTATATGCAATCAGAAAATAGCACATAAAAGCTCCCAAAGACCCCCAAAACACCCAGTTTTTGGCATCCTATGGAGGCTAATAAATTCTATAAAGAGAGTCAAGCGTTTCAGATAGCGATCATTTTCTTGCATCGGTGGCTGAGAAAAACACGTAATCAGTTCAGTGATTGCTTCATATAACAGATAACCTTTATTGTACAGCCATGCCCTATCGGGCTAAGTACAGGTAAACAGATACAAAGGTACACGTATATGTTTGTAGTACAAACAGGACCACTGATAGTGATATCAATACAGAACAACATTAGCTCTAAAACTACTTTAATACAGAACAACACTTAGCTCTAAAACTACTCTAATACAGAGGTTCGGCTTCTTCTCGTTTTTTTGTGTGATATTAATAATATAATTTGAAATGTAAACGTTGACTTCTCGGTTTAGAAGATGTGGTCTCCAATGTAACAATTGAACGTTCGATATCTCTGACTTAGTCTTTCCAATGAGATTAAATCTCCTTGGCCATTCATACATATCGGTTTGATAGATTGGTTGATTGATTTCTATCTAGTTATCGATTAGTTGATTTATAACTTGTGATTAATTGATTGATCAAGTAATCGAAAGCGCGCTCAATCTCATTAATATGCTAGCCTCGTAACTATTGAAACCATCCGAACTTGTGTCCAAAACAGAGTCCTGGAATGTGGAATGCTACCGTTGGACTGCTACTCTCCAAGCAGAGGTTTGGGTTTTGGCTTATTTTTGGCGTGTTTTTATGCTATTTTTATCGGGCTTTCTTTTTAGCACTGGTATCTTTTTTAATGCCAACGTTCCAACCAAAAAAAACAAAATAGATACCAGTGCAAACAAGAACTCCGATGAAAAAAAGCCTATCTAAAGACACCTAAAAATATGCCAAACCCCAAACCTCTGCTTGGACAGTACTGGAATGCGGCCCGGGTATTTTCCGTCAGGCGTATGCGCGGCATCTCCGGCAATTATTGCGGGTAGGCGACCATCACATGCGCGGCACTCCGAAGAATGCCTGGCTGAAGGCGTTAACACAGTCGTCTAATGACTCTATTCAGGCTCTGACGCCGCGCCAGGCACGAAGCACGCCTTGAGGGTCACCGTCCGCGGCCGCCCGTGTCCCGGGCACGTCCCGGGGGACCACAGGGCTACGTTCTCGGGCTAGTACGGTACACTGTACGGTACACCACGGAAAGGTCATGTCGCCAGGTAATTTTCCCGTCGTACAGTCGTGTTTTATGCGTGACGAATCCTCGGCATAATCCACCCACCCGCCAGATGTGTGCCGGTGTCAGGCCATTATAATACATGATCCTGCCAAATACATGACTCCGACACTACTTGGGGGTTTCCAGTAGCCTCTACCAGGCTTCGGGAGGCGGCTGGGAAGAGTAGAAATCGGCCAAATAGAGAGATAACATGCCAGGGGAGTTGGTCCGATGGAGAGAGAGGGGGAGGGAGAGGGGGAGAGAGAGGGAGAGAGAGAGAGAGAGAGAGAGAGAGAGAGAGAGAGAGAGA
>NW_017802492.1:901760-1017941 GCF_001625305.1 Branchiostoma belcheri
GGTTTGGGTTATTTTTCGCGTGTTTTTATGCTTTTTTTGTCGGAGTTTCTTTTTTGCACTGGAAATGTTTTTCACCCAAACCAACGAAAAAAAAATTCCAGTGCAAAAAAAGAAACCCCGATAAAAATGCCTAAAAACACGTACGCGAAAAATAACCCAAAACCCAAACCTCTGCTTAGAGAGTAAAATACCTGAACTCTCACGTATGTGGCAGCTCAAAGATTTAGCTCAACGCCGACGGTGCACCGATGGTATTTCTGAGTGCTGTTATGGGCCAAACGAATATGTCAAACGTACACGCGGACCATACATCACAATCCCAAGGTCTTCACGCCTCATGTGCCGCCATTTTCTCATAATCACCCCCGCGACTATCTAGCGTAGATGTGCTCTCCAGGAATCATAAACGTGTATAAATATTGATCACACGCTGTAAATATCACACAGGACGGCATGGGGAGGGGGGCTCTTTTTACCTCCATGAAAATGTAGGTATTGTTTTTGGTGTGTCTGTTTGTGTGTGTGTGTGTGTTTCCGCAATCTTGTGGTCAGCATAACCTCAGAACGCCTTTATGGATTGTGATGATATTTGGTATGTTGATAGGTCTTTGAAAAATAAAGGTCAAGGTCAAATATGGGCCACCTGGTGGCTGACCTTGGTACTGTAGCAGAACTTTCATTTCATGGAGGTATGAAATCTCTGAATTCTAGTTTTAAAGGTGTCCAGTCCAGTTTTTAGGGTTTGGAAACCCCAATTTTCAAAGTCAATATTTTAGTCACTTGTCTATATACTGAGTTGAAACCACACTATCCCAATGTATATTGACCCTCATGGAGCAGGGGAGCAAAAATACCCAAAATTCTGACGGAAAATGCATATGGTTACTGGAAGGGCCCTAGGCTTATTTTTAGGGTACCACCCATAAAATGAAGGACTCGTCTTGGGGCTTGTTTTTACAGTTTTAAATACCCAAAGTATGAAATACTGATTGAAATGTGCTAATGTGAAGCAGTATGTGTCAATATCATAAAGATTGCCTTTTTCAGAATATTTCCAGTTTTGCTGCTCTGAAATCGCATTGGATGCCGTGCCTTTAAACAAGGACATACCTTTCACAAAATCTGATGCCTGCATTGTTGCAGTGTCATGGCTCAGTGTATCACAGGTATATTGTTGTAGACACATTGTGATTTCGCTGCCGAGAGCGTTTTGTGTCACGATTGACCAATATGACAAGTCAATTACTGTGGTTTTCAAAGTAGCATTGGAATGATAATATAATAGCACAAATTTTTATGTTTACCAAAGGAAAACTTATTGTTTTTGCTCAGTTTCTTCTTCCTCTTCTTCTTCTCCAAACAGTGACCTCTGACCTGAACCAATGTTGTGTCTGTTACCATGGTAACTAGTGTTGGGGTTACATCATGTTGCAATTTCATAGCAGGAGGGATTTAGACTGCTGTCACCACATACATGAATGTGTTTGAGTAAGAATTAACCATATGCGAGGGTAAACATTATGAATTTGCCTTGTCTATTCTAGTATCAGTTAGAAAAATCCTAAATTATTTCTTACTTACGTATTTACCGTGAGAATATAAGGTTTGAATACATGACGAATTGGACGTGCATAGGCGATACATGGCGCAAAATGGCACATCGTTACCCAGTGCGATTTGTCTGACAAATGTTAGATTGCCCCTTTTCATCTGGGCACCTCTGCCGCTAACAAACAAGCTGATAGCCCTGTCTATTTCCCAGCGAAGGTTTCTGCACTCTACAGCAATCTCTATTCATGATTTCTCCACTGGAAAGAAGATCCACTGAAGATGACAAATTGCCAGTCGCCTGCAAGTAAACGAAAGATTATTTAGGGGTCATGAACGAAAGGGTTGCGGTCTCGGAGCTCTCTGATGAATCGACTCCCGCGTTAAATTCTTCTCCCGTCTTTCCTTTACATTTTACAGTTGACTGTTTAGCGCCCACCTGCCCCCAAAGTTAGGCCACACCAAGTTATTTTTATGGATGACGTCCCGCGCGCATTGATTTTGGCCTGTTCCAAGAAAAAAAAACGCACAAGAAATTCTGCTTCCTGTAACCGTGACCAAAAAGTCACCACAGTAGGAAAAGGGAAGATGTGATGAAAGGAAAGAAACAGGACAGGACGACAACTGTTGTTCCACTGATTCATTGCTGCTTTCAGAGACAGGAGTCAAAATCCCTCCTACTATAAAATTGCAACATGATGCAACCCAACACCAGTTACCATGGTGACAGACTGTTTGGTTCAGGTCATTGACCAGGTCAGCGTTTGTAACGGAAGAAGAGGAAACAGAGCAAAAATAATGTTTCCGTCGGTAAACATAAATACATACCAGAAATACAGACAGTGAAGTGCACGGCAGTCAACTTCATAAGTACTATATTATAATCAATTTTCAATAAATGGCTGGAACGAATCTATATCTATAGTCAGGCAATCTCCGCAGACATTTCATTGATTTATCGGAGTTTTCTGTCGCAGATATTTCTGGTCTGGAACTCAGGGTAATGGATAAAGAATTGAGCGGTTCTTCTACAGTAATTTATGGCCTATTCATAACCCATGCGGTGTCTTTTTCTATACAAGAAAATGGCTGACAACATAGTTTTATTGATTAAGTTGTTGCGTACATGTGGTCTCATTATATTTCACTCAACCATGGTATGGCTGAGATATATTGTTTTTCCTGATGTTTCGTCTCAATTGTATGGGTATTACAGAACTACATTGCGGTATGGAAACACTTGATATTGAGGAGCACTACATGGAATTTGATATGGAACAGCCTATTTTGGAGTGAGAGTATGGACTGAAATATGCTGTATTTGCTCCCGAGCAAATATCTGCCTTTCTAGTTGATTAATTGCAATTTGAACCGGGGACAACAGGGTGTAAAACTGGAGGTAAATTTGGTTAAACATCGCTTTGAAAACCAGCCTGCCGGATAACATGGCCAAGATTCTGATCCAGGAATTTGTCTAGAACTAGTTACTTTCGCCAAAAAGGTTATGTTTTGTTAGCGTTTGTCCGTTTGTCTGTCTGTCTGTCTGTGTGTCTGTGAACAGCATAACTCAAGAAGCTTGATATGCATTGTCATGAAACTTGGTAGGTGGGTAGGTCTTGATGAGACCTAGTAATGATTAGATCTGGCGGCTTGTATTGGTACTGCAGCTGAATTTCCGGTTTTGATATCTCATGATCTGGACATGCTAGGTCACGAATTTTGAATGGTAGATAGCTCTTGGGTTAGGGGAGGAGTGACATGAGTTCTTAGATATTGTGTCTTGTAAGAAGGAAACCACCAGGAACTAGGTTATTTGCCAATCAATTAAAAGAAGTCTCCTGCAGCTGCTAGAATGTATTACCATTGTTCAGGTGTCTGCAATTAAATGAGGTGCCCGAGACGAGTGCCTGAGGACCAGACGAGACAAACTCAGAAACACAACAATCAGAAGGATGGTAGGAGTAATACCAGTCCGACAGTTTCATCTACCAACAACAGATCAAGTGGTTTGGACACTAAGTAAGGTTGCCACCACAAAAATTACCACACAGAGCAAACATGTACAACAACAGAAAGTCTGGATCCAAGGCCAGGGGACGTCCCAGGAAGACATGGATATCGAGTGTGAAGGACAACCTGACTAGGTATGGCATGCCTGTAACTACAGCCTCCAGACTAGACGTCGGCCGCCAACTGTCCCTCCCCACGACACCCCAGACAGTAGAAGTGGAAGGATAAAGCTGAAAAAATTCAGGTAAGGGCTGAAATACTGTATCTGTATCTGTATCAATATAGCCGGTATAACCGCCCTTCGGAGTAACACACCAGCTTCCCAGGCACGCGGCGCGGCGGCAGCTAGCTATATCGCACCGAACGACTTGTTACACTCAATCTTTGCACATTTAGTTGCAGGAGTTGTTTAAAGCTTTCTAGTGATGATGCCCCAACCGTGCTTGGTGGCAACGAGTTCCAGTCTACGATAGTTCTGGGGAAATACGAATTTTTGAACACCTCAATTCTTGGTTAATAACTCTGATAACATCGAAGGCATGACTGTTTCTTGATGTAGCTATGTCCTCCAAGTGTCGTCTGCTATAGCGATGAGGACATGCCCTCCAAGCTGGCACATAGATTAAGTTTGCGTCATTCACGTTCTTTCTTTTTGATTGCTTCCTCAAGACTTTCAAATCACTTGTAGCCCTACTGACATTACTGAAGTCTATCCGCTGCGCAACCATGTATACCCAATCACGTTTGGGCCACTGCAAGTAAATTTTATGGATCACATCCTCCGCTGAATCCAAATCTAATACGATAGGGCGAAAAAAACAAGGCGGGCCAAGAAAGCAAGATTCCTACATTTTCAAATTTTGGCATCGTAAACCTTGTTAAACAAGAAATTATACATATATTGTGCTAAGTTTCTTGCCAATTATTACAACATCCATTTGTCACTGAAACAACTTTGAAAAAGAAAAGTTTTCAATCATTGTACAAATGGTTTTTGATTCAGTGGGAACATCACATATACATGGCCACCGTCACATATAAAAGGAATGAAATACAGTAAATCACTGCATCAAGATAAAAGACAAAACATTAAATCAGAGCCTTTTCTTGTCTCCTCTCTTTATATTTATCTGCCATCCACGTTCCGGCATGGCAACAGACATCTTTACCCAATTTCGGCATGTTGACCACTGTCAGAAGGCAACAACATTTCTTGTTTTTTTTTTCCCAAATCAATGCGCACGCTGATGTCATCCATAAAAATTACTTGCTGTGGCCTTAATTGAAATTTCATAACGTGACGAGCTAGGCCCTCCGGTGGAAGCAATCTAGATAGAGCAAGAGAATTTGAAAGACAGTTTTAAAATGCAGGACACGTGATTTTTGAGACTTGACTGAAGGTTGACTCCATTAGTTGTTCCCCACTGGGGTTCATTAGGGTTAGAGTGTGGGGAACATCGTCACAAGTTCCTTCCACTTTCTAATCAAAATTAAATTTCCTACTTATCATTCCCTCTTAGTCTGGGGAACATCGTCACAAGTTCATTCTACATTCTAATCAAAATTAAATTTCCTACTTATCATTCCCTCTTAGTCTGGGGACCATCGTCACAAGTTCGTTCCACATTCTAATCAAAATTAAGTTTCCTACTATTCACTCCCTCTTAGTCTTGGGAACATCGTCACAAGTTCGTTCCACATTCTAATCAAAATTAAGTTTCCTACTCATAATTCCCTCTTAGTCTGGGGAACATCGTCACAAGTTCATTCTACATTCTAATCAAAATTAAATTTCCTACTTATCATTCCCTCTTAGTCTGGGGAACATCGTCACAAGTTCATTCCACATTCTAATCAAAATTAAATTTCCTACTAATCATTCCCTCTCAGTCTGGGGAACATTGTCACAAGTTCGTTCCACATTCTAATCAAAATTAAGTTCCCTACTAATCATTCTTCTTTCCCCCGGTTCACAAAAATGCGCAGGAATTTGACACGAGCCACATTGTTTGTGACATAAAGTGTTTGATCTTTAACTGTGCCTTTTCGCTTACGATTAGAAACGATATGAGTGACTTTGAGAAGGTCCCTTGGGAATGTTGTCTACTTTCGACACGTTCGGTAATTTACGGATCATTCGTTGCGCATCCCGCGGTCGATCGAACGTGTTTGGGGAACGCTTTTGTGAGGGTTCATCATCACCATACTAAACAGGGGTCTTTCAACTACTAGTACTCTCCAAGCAGAGGTTTGGGGTTTGGCTTATTCTGGTGCGTTTTGGGGCTTTTTTATCGGGATTTCTTTTTCGAACTGGTACTTTTCATGCCAACCCAACGGCGTAAACAAAGATATTATCAGTGCAAAAAGAAAGCCCGATAAAAAAGCCTAAAACCGCACTAAAAATAAGCCCAAACCCAAACCTCTGCTTGGAGAGTATCATTCAACCACTCTCATGGAACTGTTAATGTGGTCTGTAGAGGATTCATTAGCCCGACTTAAAGATTCACAATGCAGTTTAAAAGGCTTGAAAAACAGGATTTTTCGAAGTCAACATATTCTAATCCCTTATCTACCTCCTATTAAGCCCCTTACACTATCCCAATGTACATCGACATTCATGGGGCAAAAATACCGAAAACTGTGACGGAAAACAGTCCTGGGCTCATTTTTGGGGTACCACCCCAAAAATCTTAGGACCTGTTTCTGCTCTGTTTTTAACCCTCAGAGCATGAAATACTGATGCAAATGTGCTTATGTGGGGGCAGTATGTGTGAAAATCATACAGATCGCCTTCTCCAGTTTCGCCACCCTGGAATTGCAGTGAATGCCTTTAATGGTTCACTCATTCGTTCTAGGATAACCAAATCTAATACCGTAATCTCTAACGTGAGTCATATTTTCTCCTCTCCCTATCTCTTGGTTACCCCACACGTGTTCCCTAAAGTGGAAAAGGAACCAACGAGTAGAACAACAATCTCAAAGAGTATCTGTATAGTCGGTATAACTGCCCTTCGGCGTAACACACCAGCTTCGCAGGCACGTGGCGCGGCGGCAGCTAGATATATCACTCGGAACGACTTGCCACACTCAATCCTTGCACATTTAATTGCAGGAGTTGTTTAAAGCTTTCTATAGTGATGATGCCCCAACTGTGCTTGATGGCAACGAGGTCCACTCTACGATAGTTCTGGGGTTTAATACTAGTTTTTGAACACCTCAATTCTTGGTTGATAACTCTGATATTTGAACGCATTACTGTTTCTTGTTCTCTTCTGGGCTGGTATCAGATACTTAGTAGTTGGTACGTCGACCAGATTATTAGTCATTTTGTACATCATGCACAGTCTGGACATTCTTCGTCTGTCTTCCAGCGACCCCCATTGTAGGTTTCTTTTCATTTCATATCTGATATAAGATAGACCAAACTGCATGACACAGCTTTATGATCTATCCCCATTTCACATGATAAGAATCCCTCGTTCTTCCTGATATAACGTTGCCCAGTCGCTTGGAAAATTGTGCACATTTTATCTTCTCACTTTATGGTCAAGCAGACCTGATGAGTTGGCTGAAGTGGCTGATAGGGGAAGTGGTAGAATGAGTATTTTGCGTATCGAAGAACAACGCCTGAATAAAGTTAAACTGATAATTGCAAAGCCCAGTTAGGCCACACCAATTTAATTTGTTGGTTCTCGGATTCGCCTCTTCATTTTTTTCTGATTTGCAAAAAAAAAAAAAAGATTCTGGTTCTGAATCAACTCAAAAATGCTCATATTTTGCCCCCAACAGTTGTGGAAAGTCCTTTTCTCCCTAGCTGTTGCAGTGTTTCCATCTATCAATGCAGTGGTTTGATTAAAAGTTCAAAATTCATTGTTTAAATATTAACACAACCTTTTGTGTTGACTTCATGGCTCCTATCATAGCATTTGGGGCTATCATAAATAGGATGCCTAAACCTGTTTTTATTTTTATTTTTTTTCGCCCTGTCGCTTCATGTTTTTTCTGACAAAATCCGAGAACCAACAAATTAAATTGGTGTGGCCTTAGCCGATATAATTACATTCCAACGTATGGATAGAGGCTAAACTTGGGGGACTCCTCAAACAAAAGAAGTACTCTGTTATCATCTCTTTCCAACATAGTAAAACTACAGCATCTCAATGACAGTACTTCATAATTTGAACTTAATATTCTTTACTTCTACGAGGGTCCACATAACTTTCACATTCACAAAACTGTAATGTCTTTGATGGAGTTTAAACCTTTATTTACTGTACGGCGTACAGTGTACAGGTAGATTCTCGTAATTGATAGATCACCAACTTGTCTTGTTTATATTCATTTTTCTTTTACCCATTTTGTAATTATGTAAAACTGTGTATTTTGTGATTGCGTTTTTCTCTCGTTACCTCCATGAAATGTGTCATGGAGGTTATATTTTCAGTTGCGTTTATCTGTCCGTCTGTCCGTCTGTCCGTCTGTCCTTCTGTCCGTCTGTTGGTCAACAAGATAACTCAAGAACGCCTGGATGGATTGGTTTCATACTTGCTGTGTTGGTAGGGTGTGACAAAAACTGGAAATGATTAGATTTTGGTCCCCCTAGTGGCTTCCCTTGGTACTGCAGCGCAACTTCCGGTTTTGATATCTCGCGATCCGGACATGCTAGGGTCATGAAATTTGGATGGAAGGTAGCTCTCGTGCTTGGGAAGAAGTCACATGAGTTTGAGCCCCCTAGCGGCTTGTTCTGGAACTGCAGGGCACTTTCTGGCGAAATGTTTAAAAGCCAATAAGTCCAGACAGGAACAACATATTTTCGTTATTTTTGGTGTGTAGGTAGCCGAGAGAGAGATGTACATAATTAAATGCAAATTATGCAAATGAGGACTTAATTGGCATAATTAATGAGGAAATTCTATAATTACAGTGTTTTACATTATACTACTTACATACATGTAATGTATGTAACCTATGGCAGGTGGAACTTCAACAGATACTAATTATGCAAATGGTGACCTAATTTGAATAATTAATGCGAAACTTCTATGATTTCGTAATGGTGAATGATGAGAAGGTCATACTTGGGACATCTGTAAGTTAATCAAAAGTTAACATACATCACGATGCATATATCATGTTAATGCAGAGGTCATTTGCACAATTAAAGAAGAAATTTACATTTACATATCAAGATCATATTTCATGGAGGTATGAGATCTCGGAATTCTAGTTTTATATGTTTTTGAGTAGAAGGCGTCATATAAGCAACTATGCTCTAGCCTTAATACTCAGTATGAATGAATGAATGCATGAAAAAGAACTGGAAAGGTAACATTTGCAAAGCAAATGCATAATGTTTACCTTCTCATGTGGTCTGTTCCAACACATTCATATATATGGTGACAGGAGTCTAAATCCATCCTGCTATAAAATTGCAACATGATGTAACCCAACACCAGTTACCATGGTGTCAGACGTCTGGTTCAGGTCATTGACCTTTTTGGTTTGGAGAAGAAGAGGAAACAGACCAAAAACGATATGTTTTCCTTCGGTAAACATAACATAGTTTGGCTTGGAGAAGAAGAGGAAACGTAGCAAAAACAATATGTTTCCTTCTGCGAAGGTAAACATAAAGATGCAACGGTGCCATATCGAATTCCAGGCGCGTGTCTGAACACATGCAATATTCTCTATCTAGATCTCCATGTTTTAAAAGTACTTCTGAGTACTCCTCACCCTACACGTGGGGTGGGTTGAGTGTTGTAAAACATGCTCTTGAGCGTGCAGATAACGACACTTATTACACCACACTGCCGAGAAAGGACTGTATCTTACGGTCTATCAACACCAAGCTTTGGGTACAGCGCTGCAAGCCCTGTATTGGAATTCCCGACGTTGCCCTCCTTCTATGAAAGGTTGGAATTAGAATTGCAGATTCTGGAGAATCTCAAAATGGGGCATCTTTGTCTGGTCTGACGAGAAATTGGCTGGTGTAATTGACAACCGCGCCTGGAGAGGACGTGTTGAGCGGCAAACAACCCGGAATGACCCCGTGGATTAGGCCACAGCATGTCATCTTTATGGATGACATCAGCGCACAAACGAAAAGTCAAACCCTTCAGACATAGTTTTAGACATAGCAATAGTTTTAGACAATTATATTTCATTCCGTACATTTTAAAGTCATTTTATACTCTGCTTCAGAGTTCTTTTATGTTTGTAACTTGCAATTAGCAATTAGGCCACACCAATTCAATTTGTTGGTTCTCTGATTTTTGTCAGAAAATATATGAAGCGACAGGGAGAAAAATATAAAAATAAAAACAGGTCTAGGCATCCTATCATAGCCCCAAATGCAATGATAGGAGCCATGAAGTCAACACAAAAGACTGGGTTAATATCTAAACAATGAATTTTGAACTTTTAATCAAATCACTGCATTGATAGATGGAAAAACTGTAACAACTAGGAAGAGAAGGACTTTCCACAACTGTTGGGTGCAAAATATGAGTTGATTCAGAACCAGAATTTTTTTTTTTTTGCAAATCAGAAAACAAATGAAGAGGCGAATCCGAGAACCAACAAATTAAATTGGCGTGGCCTTAAGATTTGGAGTCTGAGGAGGATGTCATCCATAAAATTTATTTGCTCTGGCCTTACTGTGGGTTTACTGAATCTGGTTCTCGCACACGTCGTCGTGGATTTGATTTGACGTTTAGCACGATAAGAAAGAGCTGAATTTGACAGATAACGGAAACACCCTGTCGATATGTAGACGTAAGGCCATGTTGATTTGATTATATGGATGACATCCTCTGGAAACCGCAAAACTGATGCGCGCGTGCGAATAAAAAAAAGTTTTGCAAAAAAAAAAGTTCTTTTCATTATGAAATCTACGTGGTCATGAGGATTGAGCAAATGGCACAGAATATGTTATGGCGAATAATCTACTCTTCGAATTCATTTCTTTACATTTTTGTCTTTTTTCCTTTGATTTTGGCATTCTACGACATTGGTATCGTTTCTAAATGTTTTCCTTGCAACTTATAGTTTATTTTTGCTCATTTAGCAACTGTTTTGCACGATGTTACAGTATGGTTGAAAACTTTTTTTTTTGGAAACGGCCGAAAATTCATGCGCGCGCGGATGTCATCCATATAATCAAATCAACATGGCCTAAATAAACGAATAAACTAGAAAGGTAACATTTGCAAAGCAAATGCATAATGTTTACCTTGGCATATAGTCTGCTCTGTTAATTCTTACACATTACACATTCATATACAAAATGTATATGGTGAGACAGGAGTCTAAATCCCTCCTGCTATAAAATTGCAACATGATGTAACCGAACACCAGTTACTAGTACCATGGTGACAGACGTCTGGTTCAGGTCATTGACCTTATTGGTTTCGAGAAGAAGAAGAAGAGGAAACAGAGCAAAAACGATTTTCCTTCACAACATAACATAGTGTCATTGTACAGATTTATTTCTCTACGAAGGTGGCTTGAAATAAATGCGTGTGGGCTTACTTTTGGTTTAAAGTCATGCCTCGGAAACAACATGACTGACGATGTCTATATCCCTGCACGTAATAACGAAGTAAATGGCTCCGGATATACCACGAGATGGGCCATAGCCCGCAGCCATAGGCCAACCAGGGAGAGGAATACGCTCTGTGGGCGCACGCAAAAAGTAAATGAAATTTGTTCAGGAACATCCCATTTAAAAATCTGAAAGGAAGAAAAATGCAATAGCCGAGAAAGGCAGTAAGCTCTTAGTACGGTTATGGCTGAGGATAAAACCCTCGACTAATGTTGTCAAGGGGTATTTGCCTGGAATTACAAAGGTGGGGGGCGATAGGATTTTGTTTGGAATGAGCTTATGTGAGGTCACATTTATCAAATAGAATATTCTTTTCCTTATTTCCTTTAATATCGTAGATGGCCTAGCTGGGACACTGGTCATAGATTGGAATGACTGTATATTTCATCCTGTTGTTATAACTGGGTTTGATAGGAATTGGGTACGTGTATGGGATTTGAATGTACATGTTTTTGTGTGGAAAGAACATGACATTGGAAAGGAAAGTCCACTCTGCCCTTGGAAGTTTAAAGTGATATTATGTAAGATTTTCACTACACTATTTTAAACATCGTTGTTTTGCACATTTTCTTGCACTATAAGCCTACCTGGGTTCATAATGACATTTGGGGAGTAAAAGATCAACGTCGTTGCACCGCAAAAACGTATTGAAGCTGCCGAAGATACCCGAACTAAAAGCGCTGTTTGTTTACATTCTTTTTAGGAGCCTCCTAAAAATACAGCGGGCCTGGCGCAACTTATTCTTGCGCTGCGCTGAGTCGCCGGAAAAGCGAAATAGCGACGCTAATGTGTTAAAAATTATTGAAGATGACAATCTAGATGAGAAAATTTCAATTATTTACATTTACAGTTTTGGCACAAAAATCTTGTGCATTTAACGTCGCAACACGTGTGCTCTTCTTCTATCTGTTGGTTTCTAGCTGTTTCTAAGTTCTAACAGTGACGCCAATACGCTACTGATTCGCAGTAACTTTGCCCCATGCACACCTCACTTCACCTGTCTGTTAAACATTGGACACTCCCCGTATAGTATACAAATATGCCTCCTCCTCCCCCAGGTTGTCATTGGAAGACCCCCGTTACCTCGGTCCTCGGCCGACATTGTTCACTCCTTCTCTGTCAACATTGTACGTATTTACAGCTCGCCCTAAGACAACATCCTATACACACACATAACTACATGTAAGGGACAGTGCTTTGGCCATTATATGTACAATATTGAAAACGCCCATCGCTCTATCTATCTCCCAACCTCTCATCGTTAACGTTTGCCTGTCTGTATCTGTCTGTCTCAAAAATTCAAAATGCCTATAACGCACACGCCTCCATAACTTCAAATAGCTTGCGTGACTTATTAGAGATGAATAAATGTTATGATTTGACATGTGTATACGTCTGCCATTATGATATTCGCATGTCGGTATGTCTTGTTGGAATGTATGGAGCAATTTGATTAATAAATGGGCTGACAAAGCAATATTGGGCACCATACAGTCTCTCGCTTCAAGCCAGTCAAAGAAAATCTTCTTCTGTGCTCATCGCTGGAAACCTTGTAATGCTTTTAAGGCCACAGCAAGTAATTTTTATGGATGACGTCCACTGAAGACCCTAAATCTAATGCGAGAGCGCAAAAACAAAATAAGAAGGCAGAAAAAAACAAGATGCCTAGATTTGAAATATACTAAGAGACGACAAATGTTAGGACACAAATTGAATGAGAGAACACAGTGTAACAACCAACAAGTCTTGAAACAACTTTGAAAAACAATTATTGTACAAATGGTTTTGATTCAGTGGGAACATCACATATACACAGCCAGCATCACATATAAAAGGAATGAAATACGTCACTGCATCAAAGTAAAAGACAAAAGAATAAATCAAAGCCTTCTCTTGTCCCCTCTCTTCATATTTATCTATCATCCACGTTCTGGCATGGCAACAGACATCTTTGCCCATTAATTTTCTGCATGTTGACCACTGTCAGAAGGCAACAAAATTTCTTATACTATCATGAAAGTTCATCTGTGTTGGTAGTTACATGTTTAAAGTTAAAACTTTTGTTCCAACACAAAAAATTCTCTCATCTAGAGCTTTCCACCAGTCACTCTGGTCTTCCTCAGTAGACTGACCCAGTGAAGCTTGTCACGTGGCTTCTTTGAAGTGTGACGTCAACACTGGGTCAAAGGTATCTGGTAACAAAATTTCTTGTTTTTATTTAAGGCAAAAATGCGCGCTTTGATGTCATCCATAAAAATTACTTGCTGTGGCCAGACACACCGCGGACGGATAGCCCACAGTAGCGGGAGAGTGGGCGCACGTTCGCGGGGACAATAGAAAAAGAATGGGGCGAATCTCAGATACAGTGCGCCGAGTCCGCAGACGGGAAATGGACGCACTCATCATCATCATCATAACGGCAGAGGTCGGAGTACGGATCAACAATCAGTCTTACACAACTTACAGTTTGGGAATTTGTATATAGGTAAAACCTGTGCACTCGTCACTTTCAATCTTGAAGGTACAGGGGTCCTTCTTGGAGTTCTTGCTTCCCACGATAGGAAAGAAGAAGAACTTTACTGCACTCATCATCATCATATAACGGCAGAGGTCGGAGTACGGATTAACAGTCAGTCTTACAGTTTGGGAATTTGTATACATGTAGGTAAAACCTGTGCACTCGTCACTGTCAATCTTGAAGGTGCGAGGGTTTCTTCTTGAAGTGTTTGCTTCCCACGATAGGAAAGAAGAAGAACTTTACTGCACTCATCATCATCATAACGGCAGAGGTCCCTGTGCACTCGTCACTGTCAATCTTGAAGGTGCAGGGGGTCCCTCTTGAAGTGTTTGCTTGCGACGGTAGGAAAGAAGAAGAACTTTATCGCACGACAATTGTACGTGGAATAATGTATGGCAACGACTATTGAACATACTTTCGAGCTTATGAGTTTAAATAAAGGCTTACTAGTACTACAGCTGTACTACTACTACTACTACTACTACTACTACTACTACTACTACTACTACTACTACTACTACTACTACTACTACGACTACTACTACTACTACTACTACTACTACTACTACAAAAAAGAAAAGGATATAGAACGAAAAGTAACATCCTAATAATTACTAAACATCAAGAGCTAATAAATTATACAATCAAGTTGGGAATTGGGATTATTATGAGTTTCGGAATTTTTTCCTAATAACAAAACAGTCTTTTATGTATTTATCTATTTTTGCATTGTAAGAGTTGTTGCATTTGAACACATGTATAAAACTCCATATCATCGAATTTGTTGAAATCCATTGTACAACGAACTAGATTCTATGAATGTAAATAGCTTATTAGGTAAAACATCATATCATGATAAAAAATGAGACTCATCTTCATAGGAAATACATTTTGAGATTGAGACTTCACTCCCTGATAGTTCGTGTCGAGAGATATTGTCCTATCTTAAAGAATCCCTCCGGTCACCAGAGGTTTGGCTTTATATGAAAGAAGACCTTTATTGTATGTTTTTGCCCCACTTTTGCTAAGCACAGCTCACATGTTAACAAAGTTATATACATGTGAATATAAACGTCTAGAATACGCAAGTACTTTCGACTTCCTCTTGCTTCTTGGTAATTGTATAAAATAAAGTAGTTGGCTGTATGATTAATTAGAGTTGTTTTATCGAAGACTGTAAGGAATATAAATTTATCTATACTATTCCGATACTTAAAATGGGAAAATTTACTTAACACATAATCGAAAAGAATGCTTCTTTCACTGCTATAAAAAGAACAATCCACAGTAAAATGTTCCTCGTCTTCTACTTTACCTAAACTACAACATTGGCAGATTCTTTGCCCTAGAGGAGTGCGGTATATGTTATAGAGAGTGAAGTTGGTGATTGAAGGCATTGGCTATGGGAAGACGTGTAGAGCGGGCACTTGAAAGAAGGTGTATAATGGGAATGACAGACGAGAGTGGGTAAGAAAAATGGGTATGAAGACATGACTGTCACCTGAAGACACTTCCACTATCGACAATCGGTCCAAAACTACACTGATATCGAACTGAGACTCCGTCAACAGACTTATAGGATTTGTCAACGCCTCAGATAACGCCAATGTAAACCGATTTGGATTTCTTAGTGATTTGTCTTAATTTCTTGGCACAGTGAAATCGTTTCTCAGTGCCTTCTCGCATGTCCTTCGTAACGCTGGGACTGAAGAAAAACAAGTTGTAGGTAGACCGATCGTGATGGCCAAATGTGATTTCAATGTGACTTCGCCTGGTCATGGATTACGGTGTGATATTTCTTTATTTATATGCATTGCCAAAATTTACGTGGCAGCAACTTAAAGAGCAGTAATGGTCAAATAATGTGTCCATTCTAGGACGAGCTTCACCGCCTCTGGCGGGACAAGGAAGATGGCTAACGGCCCGATACTAGTCTGGCACCCAGGGTATATTCACCGATGTTCTCTGGTTCTTTGAAGAGCCACAGAAAAGAATCTCCTAGCATTTCGCACGACACGCCTGAATTTTTCATCGGGCCTTAATCAGCCCCGGGCCGTTCGGCGGGATTAAACCGGGGACTGAGATGAAATGAAGCCGCTTCCCCCTCCGTCTTGTTATGACTCCATCGATTTCACTTCGGCCTCAATCCCCGGAAAATCCTAGTCTACACCAGACTCCTTTTGCAGCCTGAATAAATAGTAGAAATCGGCCTAAAAAGAGGATATAATTGTAGCCTCCGTAGCAGGCTTATAGAACTGGGGGTTTGGTGGTCTGTTTTCTGATTAGCCCAGGCCGGCTATGTTCTGTATCTGTATCTGTATAGCCAGTATAACCGCCTTTCGGCGTAACACACCAGCTTCGCAGGCACGCGGCGCGGCGGCAGCTGGCTATATTACACCGAACGACTTGTTACACCTAACCCTTGAACTTCTAGCTCTAGACATTGTTTAAAGCTATCTATTGACAATGCCCCTACTGTACTTGGTGACATCGAGTTCCACTCTGCGATAGTTCTAGGAAAGAATGAATTCTTGAACACCTCAATCCTTGGCTTGGTTGATAACTCTGGTACTTGAATGCATGGCTATTTCTTGTTCTCTTCTGGGCTGGTATTAGGTACTTAGTAGTTGGGACATCCACCAGCTTATTAGTCATTTTGTACATCATGCATAGTCTGGACATCTTTCTTCTGTCTTCCAGTGAGGTCCACTGTAGGTTTCTTTTCATTTCCGTGACACTAGCACCTCTTTCATAGTTGTTCATACAGAATCTTGCAGCTTGATTCTGTACCCTATGTTGTCTATATGCAATCTGACTTATGATTTGACTAATGGAAATTTATTTTTTGTTCAATTTGACATGTTTTTGATAGTCTTACTTTATTGGTTAGTCAATTAGTTAGTTAGTTAGTTCGTCGTGTTAACTCTATATTATTTGGTATCTATTTTGATTTAATTTGTTTGTTTCGCTGTCACTTATTTACATGTACAATACAAGTGTGTAAAAAGAGGTCATAAAAAACAATTAGATTTTAGGAGAACCCACTCGATAAACCCTTAGGTTTCTTGGGTGTTCCCGCACATTTGGTTGTACATATTCATTACATGCTGTTTTTATTTTTATGTGCAAACTGGCAATAAACAAATAAACAAATAAACCTTTCATGTACTCGCCCTGTCAAGAGACCAATGGGTCAGAGTGTTCTCGGTTTAATAGATTGTCAGAAATTGCGCGTGAAATCTGGGATAATGGGGAAGCTAAGCCGGTAATTTTTCACCGGGAGGTTTGGGACCGACAGCTCCGACTGTTTTGCGGCTAACTGATGCAGAAATGGTCGGAGTGACTGATGACTGTCCCCGTCTACCTAATGTCCGCCCCTGGTGACTTGCTTGGTCTTCTACTAAGTTCTAGCTTCCATAGCATGCCAAAAACTAGGGGGTGGGGTCTTCAGGATCTTTGGGATCTTTTATGTGCTATGCATAGGAGCAAAGGATAAACATAAGAAAGCAATATTAACACAAAATTAAATAAACATAGCATAAGAAAACAAGGAAAACAAAAGCAAATCAAGGTGCGTTACAGAAATGAATACATGCTACCATACTCAAACATGAAAGAATTGAATTCTTTCGGATTAGTATAATGGTATCCAAGATGATCATTTTCCTTCTGAAGGTTGGGGTCGTCCATTGTCCACTTACGGTAACAGTTGTGCTGTCCAATGTCCAGTGCCCAATACGTCCATTCGACATAATCTCCAAGCAGATCCCTTTCGGTGCAAAAAAGACAGTATCAAATTGGCCAGGCAGTACTGTAATTCCTGATTTGTTCACTGTACTGATAAGTTCACTGTTTTCACTGTTGCTTCTGTACAGTGAACTTATCATTACAGTTAACAAGTAATTCCTGGACTTTCTTTTTTCTGCACCTGTCACCACCGTGAACATATAGTTCCGTGAACATGTCCATTTTTCTCAGACCGTGAAATTTTGCATTAAAAGTATCCATTAGCCAGAGAAGGTCGCCGGCCACCGACGGGGTAGCGACAAAAAACGGCCATATATAAAAACCTAACGATCATTCCCCCACAACCTCTGCTTGGAGACTACATTCGACACGAAAGAATACTTACTTGCTCACTACTCTCCAAGCAGAGGTTTGGTATTTGGGTTATTTTTAGCGTGTTTTAGCGTGTCAGTCAAGGTGACATAAATTCCAGTGCAAAAAAAAAAAGAAACCCCCGATAAAAAAAGTCTAAAAACATGCCAAAAATAACCCAAACCCCCAAACCTCTGCTTAGAGAGTACCTCCTCACTTGTTAGAGGAAAGATCAATTTTTATGATAGATTATTCACATGAAGCACCTGCTTTCCTAACACAATCATCTACATTCCTTCCTCCTACTTAAAAGCAGGATGGATTCCCAAAAGATGCTGCCCTACAATACATGGGTTGATTAATGATTCAATAAACGCTTGCTGGCTTCGCGGCCGCGAAGGCTTAACTGTCGTTAGCTTTCAAATTTCACTGACCCATCCCACAGCGAAGGACAAACATGTTAATGTGCAGTAAGATCTGTTCCAGTATGAGGTAAGCATGGGACTGTTTAAGGCATCCAGTGCAGTTTTTAGGGCTTGGAAACTCGAATTTTCAAAGCCAATATTCTAGTCATTTATCTACATACTGAGTTGAAACCACACTATCCCAATGTATATTGACCCTCGTGGAGCAAAATTTCCCAAAATTCTGACGGAAAATGGTTGCTGGAAGGTCCCTGGGCTGATTTTAAGGGTACACTTCATCATAGTCTAACAATTGTCAGCAAATCTCACGTTTTTGTATGAACGTGCACAGAACATTTAACCTGGGTGTCAGACTGTTTCCAGGGCCTACACAGGCCAGTTCCTCGGCTCCAGTGCCAAAACCGTAAAATGTACGTCATCATATCCTAACGAATGTCGGCAAATCTCACGTTTTTACGTGGCGTTTTTGTATACATGAACATGCACAAACTTTAATAGCCTGGGTGTCAGACTGTTTCCAGGGCCTACACAAGCCAGTTCCTTGGATCCATGCTCCCAAGCAAATTATACCACCGCCCCCCTCAGTTATGCCCTGACACTCTGGCTAACAAGGCTATTGCTATCTCTGGGCCTATCGTGTCATGGGTCCCGCATCAATTTTATTATATTTTATCTTATTATATTATATTTTATTTTATTCTATTCTATTCTATTAAAGAAAAATGGGGCTGTACTCAAGTTATGCACTTATCTTAACAGCCCCACTTGAAAATTAACAAGTACAACCAATACAAATATATAATATATAAAAGTGAGAACTCCTTTTGCAATAGTATGTAAACAGGAGAGGAACTAATAGTATATCTTATGTTATAAGCTTGAGTAAATAACATAATTTCATTCTATTAAAGAAAAGTGGAGCTGTACTCAAGTTATACACTTATTTTAACAGCCCCACTTAAAACAAGTACGACCATTACAAATATACAATATATAAAAGTGAGAACTCCCTTCGCAATAGTATGTAAACAGGAGAAGTACTAATACGTTTAGTATCTCTTACATAAGCTTGAGTAAATAACATAATTTTGTCTCAGTAGTCAGTGGGTATTGTCATGCATGTATGAATGAAAGACCTTTATTGAACGTTTGTGCTCTAACAAGCTAAGTACAGGTCATGAATAGACAAAGAAAAGGATACAGCAATGGCACTTAAACTATACATACTAATGTGGTCTACCATTTACATGTTCGACGTCTTCTCGCTTCTTGACGCAGTTATAGATGTACGAGCATATAGAGCTAATAATACATGATTTGTCAAGTTTCATAAGAAATCTGAATTTTCTACTTCATTTAAATGTCCAAAGCTGGGGAACTTATCTAGTATATAAGAATATAGGGAATCTCTCTCATTACTATATAACGTACAATCGACTACAAAATGATACTCATCTAAATCGCAAAATTGGCAAATCCTTTGCTCTAGAGGAATGCGGCTGTGTCTGCCTTTTTCTATGTGGAGTATATGTAGTTAGTATTCCACCAGCTGGTTGGGATTTGAGAAGAAATCCAGTGTACGCCGCCTCTTTGCTTCCAGGGATTGTTAAAACAACGTACAGAGACTACGGGACGTCTGATAGTGGATAATAGCGGATTAGTAGCAAATCCACGCATCCATCAATTAGGTCTCGGGGATATCCCAAATCTGCCCTTGAGGACTTCAAAGAGAATACAGAGGTAGCTTTGGACTGTTCCATTTAGGATATTGTAGGAGGGGGGAGGGTAGTGTTAAGTTTCATACCCTATTGCGATATGAATGATTTTGACTATTTGTTACCTCCATGAAAAATGGAGGTATTGTTTTCGGCGTGTCTGTGTGTGTGTCTGTCTGTGTGTGTGTGTTTCTGCACATTTGTAGCCAGCATAACATTTGAACCTTTGGATGGATTGTAATGATATTTGGTATGTGGGTAGGCATAATTAAAGAAGAAAGTTACATTTACATGTCAAGCCCTTATTTCATGAAGGTATGAAGTCTCAGAACTCTTGTTTTGGTTGAGATGTCTTGTTTCATATAATTGATTGCTTGTCCTCTTTTTTCATATTATTTATTGTCTCTACGTTTAATAATTTGACTATTATTATGTTAATTTTGCCACACACGCACCTTAATGTGATTTGTTTTATCATGGAGGTCAAGTTTGGCTGCCTTGGAAATCAGTTGTTCTAAACTGAAGGTACTACCCAACTGTTTAAGGTCAACTAGAAAAGTAACATTTGCAAAGCAAATACATAATGCTTACCTTCACATATGGTCTGATCTGTTCATTCTTGCTCAAACACATTCACTTATATGGTGACAGGAGTTTAAATCCCTCCTACTATGAAATTGCAACATTTTGTAACCCAACACCAGTTACCATGGTGACAGACGTCAACCAATCGGGTCAGAGGTCAGTGTTTGGAGAGGAAGAAATTGAGCAAAAACAATATATTTCCTTCGGTAAACATAATAAATAAATAACTAAATGTGAACCTTCCATTCTGGTATAAAATATTTCCATCTGTTAGGAAATAAAAACTAAGCTTTAACTTCCAACTCCATCAACCTTGTTCACGGAATGGACCCGTCTACTCTTGGAACGTGACGTCAGAGACACGTGACCGTAGTAGCGGGTCATACGTGCCAGATAACTTGTGACGCCCCCCGTCTCTGTTCAGGGTAGGTCTGCGAGCTCTTATGTAGACCGCCTCCTTCACTCCTCTTGCAAAGAAGTCTGATTCAGAGTGTCCCGGAGATTCAATGTGAATATTTCCATCTGGTTGAGTTCGCAAACAAATTGCGTGCCGACAATGCATCATACCCACGACAAATGGTGTAAACTACGGAAAATGAAAAGACTGATGGTCTTGTCCAATATTTTGATCAAGAGACCTTTTCAGATATGTATGGTAGACTTGACCCGCTCTGGGAAACAAAATCGTTCCTAAAGAGGTTTTGTCATATCTCGTCTATTGATGAATAAGTACCTTACATGAGGGCCTACATGGGGGTTAGGGGGTAGTGATTACGAATTATGGTAAATTTTTGCCGCCGATTACGAATTACGTTAAAGTCTCAGAGCTGATTACGACTTTACGCTTTGCGGCTAATGTACTATTACGAATTACGTTGATTTTTGGGGAGGCTGCCTACGGATCACGAAGACTAAAAAGGCCTGATTATGCCTTACGAAAAAGGGCATACAGGCCCCCATTGATGAATTGGTGCCTTACAGGTTGTATGAGATTGAGTGGGGAGGGGGGTGCAGTCTATTTGTGAGGTATTGCCTCAAACCCTGCAATTTTTCATCGCTGCACAATTTATACGTCCGTCAAAATGCAAAAATGCCTGAATTTTGAAATGAATCTGTCTCCTAGAAAATGAAAAAAGTTTCGTATGTCAAGTTTCGTCGAAAATAGCCAACATCATGCATTTTTCTCTGACGGGAAACTGCACACAGTTTTCTCAATAACTCATCCAATCAAGTTCTGTTAAATCCTTTTTAGTTTGCAGATTGTTCCAGTCAACATCAGATATATATCCTGTGTGCTTCGTTATGTTTACTGAAGGAAAACATTGTTTTTACTCCGTTTCCTCTTCTTCTTCTCCAAATAAATAAGGTCAATAACCTGAACCAAACGTCTGTCACCATGGTAACTAGAGTTGTTGGGTTACATCATGTTGCAATTTTATAGCAGGAGGGATTTAGACTCCTGTTTGACCATATATATGAATGTGTTTGAGTAAGAATTAACAGGGCGGACCATATGCGAAGGTAAAAATTATGCATTTTCGTTGCAAATGTTACCTTTCTAGTTATCTGTTTTTTTTAACAAGGTACGATGGAGTGGTTAGAGGTAATTTTCGACTTCAGAAGCTTCATGCTGTATGCATGACAAGGCTTTCTTTCGGACGTAGATTCGTTTTGTCAGTTTGGGGTCACGCGGGGTACCGCGGTGCTTACCTAAGACTAAGTAACCGGTTAAACCCGGAAGGCAAATAACTTTCCACAAACACGGGCGCACTAAGCTTAAGGATCAGCGTCTCAGCAGTAAGTCCTTTCCTGATTGGAGATGGAGCCAAGTTCAAATCAAAGCAGGCAGTCATTCGCCGAGATAAGTACTAATACGTGGGTCTACGTAACATGGATATGCTACGTATGTGTGGTCTACATACTCGTACATTCTACTGTCTAGTAGACCAACAGAGTGAACATGAATAAGGCCACAGCAGGTAAATTTTATGGATGACATCCTCTGCAGGCTCGAAATCTAATGCGATAGGGCGAAAATAAGGAAGGCGGGCGCCAAAAAAAGATTCTTACATTTTCAAATTTTGACACCATAATCCTTGTAAACTACAAGAAATGATATCTATATCGTGCTAGGTTTGCTGCCAACTATTACAACATCCTTTTCTCACTGAAAAATAAAAGTTTTGAACCATTTGATTCAGTGAACATCAGCATATAAGTGGAATGAAACGCTTCACTACGTAAAAGACAAAACAGTAAATCATCGCCTTGCTTGCCTTGTCTCCTTTCTTCATATTTATCTACCATCCACCTTCCGGTATGGCAACAGACCCATTTTCGGCATGGTGACCACTGTTAGAGGGCAACAAAATTTCTAGTTGCTTTTTTTCCAAAGTCAGGCGAAAATTAATGCGCTTTAAACGACGTTCGTAGACCGACAATAATACAGTTATGGTTCTTTTCGTTCTATTTTCTTCTCTCATATTAAAAAAAAAATGACCACAAACTTGCCTGATGACCAATGCTCGCCCAGAGAAAAATTAGTTCCGTTCTACTTAAGACGCGAGAAGACGTATTAAGGGCGATGGGATGGCCCAAGGAGGAGACAATATCGCTTTAAAGAAAGCGATTCACATTCGTCTGGCTTACTCCGGCTCATAGCGTGGATTCTAAAAACTGCACTGCACAGGCGCACTCCTACCACGAAGGACTCGGAAGATTTTCTAAATTGTCTGTATCAAGCAAAACAAGAATGGTTCTACCGTTAGGCCACACCAATTTAATTTGTTGGTTCTCGGATTCGCCTCTTCGTTTTTTTTCTGATTTGCAAAAAAAATAAAAAATTGATTCTGGTCCTGAATCAACTGAAAAATGCTCATGTTTTGCCCCCCAACAGTTGAGGAAAGTCCTTTTCTTCCTAGTTGTTACAGTTTTCCCATATATCATTGCAGTGGTTTGATTAAAAGTTCAAAATTCAATGTTTAAATTTTAACCCAGCCTTTTGTGTTGACTTCATGGCTCATTTTGTAGCATTTAAGCCTATAATAGGATGCCTAGACCTGTTTTTATTTTTATTTTTTTTCGCCCTGTCGCTTCATATTTTTTCTGAAAAAATCTGAGAACCAACAAATTAAATTGGTGTGGCCTTATGTCCACTATTGCCACTGGGGAGCCGTTAGAACTGCGCCGTTACTTCATCCATGTAAAATCTTCTGTACTTTGATTTCCATCTCATGCGATCTTGCTATAATCTAAGAACTTTGTCTTGAGGATTCTTGTTACTTTTCCGGAGGAAGGTATTGTAGGAAGGACAAGCCCCTTCCCGCCCTGATTCTTTACTGCTAAGGCCACAGCAATGAAATTTTATGGATGACATCCTCCGCAGACTCCAAATCTAATGCGAGCGGGCGAAAAAAATAAGTAGGGCCCCCCATAAAAGATTCCTACATTTTGAAATATTGACATCATAAACTTTGGCATAACACACCAGCTTCGCAGGCACGCAGCGCAGTGGCTACATTACACCGATCGACTTGTTACACCTAACCCTTGAACATCTAACTCCAAACATTGTTTAAAGCTATCTAATTGTAAGGGTATGTCAAGGTCAAAGACGAAGACATGGTAGCTTAAAGTGACCTCAGTCTCGATGGGTGACCCTTACAAGTTCGTAAGATGGCCGCCGATGTTGTAGATGTACGTACCCGGGACAAATGACACAGGAGCCAGAGCTACATAGTGACGTGACTGTATTCTCTCCTCTCCGATTCTCTCTGATACTCTGCTGAACTGAACTGTAACTCCAGTAACTACAAGAGTACACGGGCTTTTATATCCTTACCCGCCTACTCACAGGTTTCTTAGAACAAGTTAGATTCCTTCTCTTACAGTCATTGTGAGTCATATCCTCCCTCTTTCTTAAGATGCTACTGGTCAGTCCCTTGTATCCCCAAATATGGCTATGGTCAAGCAATGGGCTTAGACCCCATGGGAGGTTGGGCCATTACTGGTGTCACTCAAAGGTCGCCTACACTTTCCCAGAAGACAGAAGGGTTTACAATGACTCACGGTTGCACCAGGAAAGTAGGTACCAAAATGTAACAGAAACTGATATTCCACATATTAATAAAATATAACATATCAGGTCAGAGCACCCTATTACATAATGATAATGCCCCTACTGTACTTGGTGACAGCGAGTTCCACTCTGCGATAGTTCTGGGAAAGAAGGAGTTTTTGAACACCTCAATCCTTCGTTGATAACTCTGGTACCTGAAGGCATGACTCTTTTTAGTGTTCTTCTGAGCTAGTATTATGTACTTAGTATACAGTTGGTACGTCCACCAGTTTATTAGTCATTCCATCCCCGATGGATTGCTCTCAAACCATCGTACATTCCTTTAGATCCCCTCTCGTCTGATAAATTCCTTTATCGATGACGTCACGGTGACGTCATGTGGATGTTGACACGGCCCGGAGAGTCGTCCGGAAATTAATCGGGGACCGGTATATTGACGTCAGCGTCACGACTACGTCATAGCCTGGGAACGAGTCCAACGGTTCCCCCATTTCAAACGGTGCCGACTCGTGCCCGTCGTTTTATGGACAACTTGGCAATCACCTCTCAACGATTCGCTCCTAATCGATCAGGGCCATCGAAGGAGAAAAGCACTTCTGGAAGGTTCCATTCAGAGCACGCGCTCTTGGGACATACGTAGCTTCTACCAGGCTTCGGGAGGCGGCGGGAAGGAGTAGAAATTTGCCAAATAGAGAGATAACATGCCAGGGGAGTTGGTAAAAATATACTCTCATTCGGGCGCGGCAAAATGTACTCTCTAGCGGACCAACTCCATCGGTATGTTATCTCTCTATTTGGCCAATTTCTGCTCCTTCCAGCCGCCTCCCGAAGCCTGGTAGAGGCTAGGACATACGGGTCTGTAAGGCAGGCTTAGCGAGAACACAATAATCATCATTATCATTATCATTATCATTAGAGATAATACAATATATTCTTAAGAACAGCCAAGAAATTTTGGACGTTTTTTTAAACAGTGCACTTTTAAAAATAAAAATATTATATCTAAAGGTGAAGCATTTGATCCAACACAAAATGTTCTCACCTAGAGCTTTCGACCAGTCACACATGTCTTCCTCAGTAGACTGACCCAGTGAGGCTTGTCATCTTTAAACATGTAACTACCAGTACTAGTACCAGCACAGATGAACTTTCATGTTGATGACCAAAGTTTATTTATATTATTAGACCAACGTCCTCATTGCTTTCTAGGCCTTCCTACAATACGTTGTTAATACCGGGAAGAGTACAAAGTTCACGGAGAAATGTTCTCAGTCCTCTCTCTAATGCTGAGGTCACAATTCCCACAGGGGCCCCGGCCGGGCAGCTTTTGGGAACGAAAAGTACGGTATAATAGACAACATAACACAGAAAAGTTTTAATAATAATCATATTGCTGTATATTCTTGATATGGATTCTTAATTTTTCTTTCATACAAACAGCCCGGCCGGGCCCCGGTTTTGAAATGTGACCTAAGCATAAGGTTTTAAAGAAAACGCTGTAAAAATGCGCATCGATACTTCTGCACGGTAAGTTCCCTGACCTCGGGGTCGCCCAGACCAGCTCCCCGGAACTAGTACCCCGGTTTTGGGCTCAGGTCGCGCCCTACAGCCCGCTTACTTTAATGGAAAATGTTCAAAGATTTCCGATCGATTCAGAAGCCTTCCACCAAGATTGCAATCATCCACCTTCCCGCCCGTCTCGATAATTTCTGGTTTGACCCTTGAAGATAGGATCATTAACGATTCAGCCCGCAGGGTCACTGGTGTTGGGAAAGTTGGTCAAACACAACTGTCTGTTGTAATTGTGAGGTCGGTGTTGAGTCGAATCCTTGAGCTGACACATACGTGAGAGGTCAGGTGTTGGTATTAGAGTTAGGGTTAGGGTTAGAGTTAGTATTACTAGAGTTAGGGTTAGGGTTAGGGTTAGAGTTAGTATTACTAGAGCTAGGGCTAAGGTTAGGGTTAGAGTTAGTATTACTAGAGTTAGGGTTAGGGTTAGAGTTGGTATTAGAGTTAGGGTTAGGATTAGAGTTGGCATCATTGTTCAAGGTTAGGGCTAGGGTTAGAGTTGGTATTAGAGTTAGGGCTAGGGTTAGGGTTGGCATTAGAGTCAGGGCTAGGGCCAGGGTTAGAGTAGTATCGGAGTCATGTATTTGGCAGGATCATGTATATGGCTTGACAACGGCAGGTGATTTTTTATTTTTTACTGCGAACTCTGTTTGATCTTTGCCTTTTGCTGAGGTCACATTTCCAAACCGGGGCCCGGCCGAGATGTTTCAATCAACGAAACAACATCATTCTACTTTATCAAGAATATACACAAATAGTTCCATTATTGTGCTTTGTCCATTTTTGTGTTTTGTTGTCTATTATAGCATACTTTTTGTTCCATAAGACTGCCCGGCCGGGCCCCGGGTTGGAAAAGTGACCTCAGCATTTTGTGGACGACGTCCTGTACTGTATTCATGAAAAGCGAAAAGCATCAAATCTCGGAAAGCCCCTTTCCTCCGGCCGGTCTCATAGAACTTGCCATTGTTACTTCATTGAGGATGGCGTTTGTAAATGAAAGAAGACACATTTAAGTCTTAAAGGTTAAACCTTAATGACCAGCCATAGGCATGTGCTTATGCCGCCTTAAATACCAGACTAAGTAAGTAGAATCAAGGACATTAGTAGAGTAGAATGCACGAAACGCGTCCTAGTTTGTGTAAATCTGGGGCAAGGTTTCATTAGAAGCGTTTTATTGCCGTTTTCCCTCCTCCCTGAATTCCCCCCGATGTTCCAATCTGTACAGTTTTCTATCAACCCCTGCTGAAATGATCATAATGTCTGTATTGCCTTGATGATGTCTTTTTATGGCCTTGACAAAAAGCTAGGCGCTGTACCCAATGTACGTTATTCATTAGGCCACAGAAATTAATTGTTATAGATGACGTCCGCACGCGCATTGATTTTGGTCTGTTCCCAGAAAAAAACACAAGAAATTCCACTTCCTGTAACCATGACCAGTCATGACAGTACTGTAAATCGTAAGATTGGAAGATGTGATGAAAGAAAAGAAAAAGGACAGGACGACAACTACTGTTCCACTAGTACTATTTTCGTGACGAATCAAAGACTTGTTGATTGTTACACTGTGTTCTCTCATTCAATTTGTGTCATAACATTTGTCGTCTCTTATATGTATTTCAAATATAGGCGTCTTGTTTTTTTTCTGCCTTCCTGTTTTGTTTTCGCGCTCTCGCATTAGATTTAGGGTCTCCAGAGGACGTCATCCATAAAAATTACATGGTGTGGCCCTACCCGCTATACAGGTGCGGTCTTGTTGTAGTCATTAACATGGAAACAATCCTATGCCTACAAGCATGAGGATTTCATTGCCAAAGGCAAAGGCTTAACGCTATAACGACCCCACCATGTCCGTATCTTTTCGATCGTAAACCACACCTGTTACCCTGTACTCTAGTCTAGTCTAAGTCGCAATGTTGCATGTCTTTACCAGAGTTTGCAGTTTCAAAGTTGTACTAAAATCAATAGATCAGATGTAGAGGGTTGATGTGAAAGTAGAAGTTCAAGTAATACGTGTACAACACGAAAATATTTTGAGGAAACAGTATGTGTTTACCAGATCACTAAGCACATATCTCACACGTAACTCAGAACCTGTCAACAGTAGATAACATAGACAACATTCCATTGTCTTGGAAACATGCCTAAGACCTAAGATTATCTTTAACAGCGCCTTGGGCATTCCTTGTGCATCCTTGCTTCTCCTAGTTAATGTGAACAGTCTTAGACAACAAAATCCACCTTGTCAAGTTAAGAATACCACTTAGTCAAACGGTGTGTCTGGTATGCATTCTTTTTGACTATGAGAAATTGGCCTACTAGTAGATATTTTCGCTCTAGGGTACCGGTAACGGAAAGCTAAACATTGTTTGGGTGGTAGACTTCACGCTTGCAACTTCAGATTCAAAATAATTAACTAGAGAGGTAACATTTGCAAAGTAAATGCATGATTTTTACCTTTGCATAATGTCTGCTCTGTTAATTCTTACTCAAACACATTCATATATATGGTCAGACAGGAGTCTAAATCCCTCCTGCTATAAAATTGCAACATGATGTAACCCAACACTAGTTACCATGGTGACAGACGTCTGGTTCAGGTCATTGACCTTATTGGTTTGGAATCAACTGCCCAAAAACCTATTTCATGTGTATTGTGGTGTCTTTCTGTCATTAAGCTCATAGTCGTAAAGATATAGTTAACGTCGACGCTGATTAGATTAGTAACGGAAAGCTAGGCTGTTAGAGAACATTGGTTTAGCTGTAGAATTAACGGTTGCCATTTCAAATTTAGAAAATTTAATTAAGCTTCACACTAGTATACATCTCAAGTTACTGCTAAATGTACAGTGCAGACTAACATATTGACTTTTCCAAAACCTATTTCATGTGTATTGTGGTGTCTTTCTGTCATTTACCTCATAGCCGTAAAGATATAGTTAACGTCGAAGCTGATTAGAGTTTGAAGGCCATGTTAATTTGATTATATGGATGACATCCTCAGGGAACCCCAAAACTGATGCGCGCGTGCGAATAAAAAAAGTTTTGCAAAGAAAAAAAAAGTTGCTTTCATTATGAAATCTACGTGGCCATGAAGGTTGAACAAATGACACAGAATATGGTTTGGCGAATAATCTACTCTTCAAATTCATTTCTTTACATTTTCGCCATTTTGTTTGATTTTGGCATTCTACGACATTAGTATCGTTTTTAAATATCCTTTTTGCAACCTACGGTATATATTTGCTCATTTTGCAACTGTTTTCTACTATTTACAGTGTGGTTGAAAACTTTTTTTGTGGAAACGGACAAAAATTCATGCGCTCGTGGATGTCATCCATATAATCAAATCAACATGGCCTTATAATTAGATTTTGAACGTTTTTCCCCAAATCTAAACCGACCTGTACACCCCCAGTGTCACGATTTAGTTCCACAGTAAAACAAACGGCGTATTTCCTTCACGAGTTATGGACCCAGGGGGGCTTTATTGCGAAGGATTTGTACATATGGTTCAAGTACTTTTGGGCCGGTCGTATTATCTTACCGTACCACAGTAACGGTGTGAATTGCCTATTAACCGGATATGTGGGGATGGTGTTATTGCTAAAACGATAGAGTTCAATAGTTGGTAGGGGGGGCCAAAAAACACCCCGCAATTCTTCAGGGGTCGTTTCAAAGGTTGCACTTCGGATGAAAGGGAGGGGGAGGGGGGGATTGTTTCATCTTACATGAGTTGTTTATTCGGCTTTCATTTCTCTGTGATTATCATAATCATTAAATATCATCATAAGAATTTAACTAGCATTGGGGAGACGTATGATCTAAGGCAAATTAATAATGTGCAACAAATTGCTCAAATGATTAGAAGGTTTAAAAGTATTTATATTTGCCGAAGGAAAACATATTGTTTTTGCTCAGGTTCTTCTTCTTCTCCAAACTCAATGACCTGAACCAGACGCCTGTCACCATGGTAACTGGTGTTGGGTTACACCATGTTGCAATTTGATAGCAGAAGGGATTTAGACTCGTGTCATCATATATATGAATGTGTTTGAATTAACATATCAGAGCATATGTCAAGATAAACATTATGCATGTGCTTTGCAAATATTCCCTCTCTAGTTTTCACTTACAACATGGAAGCGATTTTAAAATCACTTAATCGAATTACGGAGTTACGCACATTAAAAAGGTACAGTTTGAGTCATTTTGTACATTCCCATCCCCATACAAATCTACAAGTCGGCCCTACTTTTAAACAAAACTAACACCAACCTCTACAAAATAATATCAACAATATGAATGTTGTAGTCTACATTCCGTGAACGTACTGATTACTTTTGCGATTTCACTTCTACAGTAGCGGGAAAAGAACCGATCCCTTTAAAAGGTGCGAAATGGGGCCGTGGTCACGATTGCGGGTCTCTACTGATACATTCTAGCGCCGTGAAGGTGAAGTATTTAGTACCTTTCCGATGAACTTGGCCTGTTACAATCATCACTGTAGGCCGGTTCAAACCAGTAACGGACAAGGCAATCAGGATCAACATGGCTTAAAACAAATTCTAGAAAGGTAACATTTGCGAAGCAATTGCGTTATGTTTACCTTCGCATATGGTCTGCTCTGTTAATTCTTACTCAAACACATGTGACAGGAGTCTAAATCCCTCCTACTATAAAATTGCAACATTATGTAACCCAGCACCAGTTACCATGGTAACAGACGGTCTGGTTCAGGTCATTGACCAAATCAGTGTTTGGAACGGAAGAAGAAGAAGAAAAAGAGCAAGAACCATATCTTTATATCAAATACATTATTTCTATACCAAGCAAACCTTCTAACTTTGTACAGATGAGGTTTAGGAAGCATAAAGCATGTCTGTGTCTGCCTGTGTACTGTCAAGGGCTTGAGCCCTGACGCTGATGCTACCTACATGAAAGTCTAAACAGGCTTCATAAGACTGGAGAACATTTCTTGTTGAGGTTAATCCAAGCACCCGGGCGAAGGGATCTTGAGCTATTTCAGATTCAGCGCACGTACTTAAAAATAACCTCTATGGTAGTGCCTAGGGCCACGTCAGGGGGGTTTAGTGCCGTCATGCAGTCAGCTTAACTTGTCAGCATCTCCCCTGCTGGTGTGTCGAGATTTTAACACTTGTCAAAACGTTATCATCTTATCATTCGACCCTTACCCCTTCTTCAACAACGCAAATGACGTAAAATTCCACTCAATTTTGCAAACGGTACAGTTTGTCCCAAGGACGTACCATTTGAGTGTAATTTTACGTCATTAATTATGTTTACTGAAAGAAAACATATTGTTTTTGCTACGTTTCTTCTTCTTCTCCAAACAGTGACCTCTGACCCGACTAAACCAGACTGTCTCTCACCATGGCAACAGGGTGGTTTAGTGCCGTCATATAGTCAGCTTAACTTGTCAATATCTCCCCTGCTGGTGTGTCGAGATTTTAACACTTGTCAAAACGTTATCATCTTATCATTCGACCCTTACCCCTTCTTCAACAACGTAGATGACGTAAAATTCAACTCAAACGGTACAATTCTTAATATTGTTCTGGGTATGTAACATTTGAGTGTAATTGTGCGTAATTTATTATGTTTACTGAAGGAAAAGATGTTGGTTTCCTTTCCTTCTTCTTCTTCAAACCAATAAGGTCAATGACCTGAACCAGACGTCTGTCACCATGGTAACTAGTGTTGGGTTACATCGATGTTGCAATTTTATAGCAGGAGGGATTTAGTCTCCTGTCTGACCATATATGTGAATGTGTTTGAGTAAGAGTTAACAGAGCAGACTATATGCGAATGTAAATATTATGAATTTGCTTTGCAAATGTTACTTTTCTAGTTCGTAATAGATTTGACGTTTTCTTTCCGAATTTCAAATTTACAAGGCGACTTTTAGTTTGCCCCATACACTATAGCACATACACAACTAATCTCTTGCCTCTTACATGCAGTTCCTACATGTAGCTATTACATGTATCTCTTAAAGCTCTTACACGCACCACTTACAAGTACACTCCTATATCTCTCTAAGAACCGCATTAAGAGCAGTAGACTAAGATTGCCGTGTGTAAATCGATGCCTGTAGACTATCCTGACTGTTACACACAACTACCTCTTACTTCTTTTCTTTGGAATTATGATCAGTTAGACATTATGTTCTTTTCAGTTATTTAAGTTATTATACCTTTGTTAATTTTGTTGGCACCTTTGTTGATTACGTACAACTCTGGATTATATTCAGATTATTCTGTGCTTTTTTTTAGGTCGACCTCTGACCTCTCCTATTGATTTGAACGTACTCTATTGATTTGAACTTACTTTATTATTTTGTAATCAACATTATGTACAAAGTATTGTTATCTATGTTTTATTTTATTGACCCCAGGAAGAATAGTGCTTTTAAGCACTAATGGGGATCGTAATAAACAAACAAACAAACAAACTTCTTTCATGTAGTTTTTACATGTAGCTGTTACATGTATCTCTTAAAGCTCTTACATGCACCACTTACAAGTGCACTCCTATATCTCTCTAAAGAACCACATTAAAAGCAGTAGGCTAAGATTGCCGTGTGTAAATCGATGCCGGCAGACTATCCTGACTGTTACACACTACTGGCCCTTACTTCTTACATTATAGTTCTTACATATATCTGTTACATGTATCTCTTAAAGCTCTTACACGCACCACTTGCACTCTTATATCTCTCCAAGAACCACATTAAAAGCAGTAGGCTAAGATTGGCGTGTGTAAATCGATGCCGGCAGACTATCCTGACTGTTACACACTACCAGCTCTTACTTCTTACATGTAGTTCTTACATGTAGCTGTTAACATGTATCCCTTAAAGCTCTTACATGCACCACTTACAAGTACACTCCTATATATCTCTCTAAGAACCACATTAAAAGCAGTAGACTAAGATTGCCGTGTGTAAATCGCGCATGCCACTAGACTATCCTGACTGTTGCACACAACTACCTCTTACTTCTTTCATGTAGTTTTTACATGTAGCTAGCTGTTAACATGTATCCCGTAAAGCTCTTACACTTCTATATCTCTCTAAGAACCACATTAAAAGCAGTGGGCTAAGATTGCCGTGTGTAAATCGATGCGTGTAGACTATTCTGACTGTTACACGTTACTTCATGTAGCTCTTACTTCTTACATGTATAGTTCTTACATATAGCTGTTACATGTATCTCCTAAAACTCTTACACGCACCGCTTACACTCCTATATCTCTCAAAGAACCACATTAAAAGCGCAGACTAAGATTGCCGTGTGTAAATCGATGCCGGTAGACTATCCTGACTGTTACAGATGGTCTGCGGGACTAGAACTGGATATCCGCCGCGTCTACTGGGGAAGCTGGACGCGCTGACCCCGCGTCTGGATCGATCAATTTTCCGCTTGCCTGGCTATCGGCGGGCCCATCTGCGCCGCCCGGCAGGGTGACGAGGGAAGCCCCGGACCTGAGCGGACTAGATAAGGAAGCAGGCTTGTGGAACACTGGCAAGACCGCCGGCCTAGATGTAAATACCTGGGAATAACTTTATTGCACTGCAATTGTACTAAGGTCCAAGATAAAACTATCATAACTAGAAAGGTAACATTTGCAAAGCAATCGCATAATGTTTACCTTCGCCTGGTCTAGCCGAACAAACTACTACAGACTGTTTATTCTTACTCAAAGCCATATATAATTTAACCCAACATAATTTAACCCAACATCACAGGATGTTGCTACAGCACAAGTTACCATGGTGACAGACGTCTGGTCCAGGTCATTGACTTTATTTGTTTGAAACGGAAGAAGAAGAAACTGAGCAAAAGCAATATGTTTTTCTTCTGTGAAGGTAAATATAATTACTAAAACAATGGCAAGGGCCCATATAATATATAATCGAGTGGGGCATTAGCTTACATATTTTTTTCTAATAACAAAGTAGTATATTTACCTATTTCTTTTGCATTGTGTGAGTTACTAAATTTAAAGAGATATTCGAATCTGTCTGTAGCATCAAGTCTCTTGAAATTTTTACGTAAAACAGCATATCTAGAACATTCCATGACAAACTTGTGAAATTCATCTTCGATTAGCTTTGGACAAAATGGGTAGAACATTTCGTCAGGGGCTACATAATAGTATCTGTAAATATAGGATAGAATAAAACATATAAATGGGGGTAATTTATGATATTACTCACAGACATAGAAATAGATGGTGGTGATCAAGTTTTGAACTAGATATGTCAACGCAGAAATATTCTATGAAGGTTTTGGAACAAGAGAAACGGTGTTCAGTTTATTTACGGCCCAATTCGCTGCCCCCAATTTCCTCTCCATTTTGTATTTCCGCATCCGGTTTCTTCAATAACCCTAAAGTCATCCATCTTTCTTGATGTACCAAAATGTTCTTAATAGCTCTTCCTTCATTTAGTCTGCGCGATTTATTTGCGTATTTAATCCCCTATAAAGTAATCAAATGATAATTCACTCACGGTGCTTTCTATACCAAACAAATTAAAAATATATCCTCTTTATTTTTCTTCCTATTAAGAGCATATTTATATACAATATAATAAATTTATTCCTTAACTATATAGCATCATATTATCTTGTCTAATATGACGGTTCACTGCACGCTCGAAGCAAATGCAAAATGAAAACTCATTTAATCGTTATGATGCTTTGCTTATATTTGAATCTCCTGGTATGGCTATGACTGTGAGCGGTATGTAGTGGTTAGATAGTGGTGATATCTGACCCAGTATTTAGCCCCTGGTCGTTTCTAAAGAGCTTTGCCTCATTACGCCAAACGATGCCTCTTTAACAAATGACACAGCGATAAATAACAGCACAAGTCGCAATCGTTGGCGCTGATTTAGTAAGAAAAATATTGACTTTAATGGCCAATTTGTGAAGGCGTAATTTACGTGGTGAGTGATGGATGTATCGTATTTTCTCCCGGATACCCCACATTGACCTTTCCTTCACCACAACCGAACGTTCTTCATATCATATGTCCGCTAACATGCCTTTTGATTACTGGTAACGTTCTCTGGTTTCTGTACGGCTTGTACGGTGATTTTTATGGCAGCCTGAGGTGTCATTCTGCGGTGTAGGAGTTTATCGGCCCCCGGGGGCGTGTTAGAACCCGCCTGACGGGGAGTGTTGATCCGTTTAACGATAATCGGGCGGCCCGCTGATGGCGAGGTGGGCCCCCTGATGGCTCCCCCGGGCCCGGCACGTGGCTCACACGACGACCCCTATCTCCATCACCGTGCCTCCGCTTTCCACCCTGGGAGTTGTCCTTACCGGGAGTAATTTACTTCATCAACGTGCCTTTTGAAAGCCCTCAGACGGTGCATTGTTTCTCGTCACGACATGTGGCGTTATGATTTCTTTATGATAATTTATATATTCATATATATATATTCATATCCAGAAAGATAACACTTGCAAAGCAAATGCATAAATGTTTACCTTCGCATATGGTCTGCTCTGTTAATTCTTACTCTAACACATATATATGTTGACAGGAGTCTAAATCCCTCCTGATACAAAACTGCAACACGATGTAACCCAACACTAGTTGCCATGGTGGCAGGCGTCTGGTTCAGGTCATTGACCTTGTTTGTTTGGAGAAAAAGAATAGGAGGAAGAGGAAGAAACAGAGCAAAAACAATATGTTTATCTCCAGCGAAGGTAAACATATTAAAGATAAGTTTGCCCGAAGGCTAATTGCAAATATCAAGGATAAAAGAACATTGAAACAGAGGACAAAACAGCTTCAAAATCTACATAATAAAAGGGTAATTCAAAGATCGTATTGGCGCATATAAGGTTAACATCCCGTCTGTAGTTTTCAAATGTTACATGTATGTAGGAAAAGATATCTTCTGCAGCAAGCAAAATTCTGATGCAACGTTGCCCAAACATCCAACGAAAACCGTGAAAATTGATGTTTTTTTCACAGGCACAGTACGTTCTTTCATCACACTCAAGCCTGCCGTATATATTTCGATCGCCATAACACTACTTTCAGACCAACCAATTGATGCGACATCCACTTTATTCCGTGGCAGTGAAGGCACATTTATCACCTTCAAAGTGCCGCCCCGCTGGGCTACACCATCATCACTTATGCTACCATCTGACAAATCGCGACAGATCTGTGTCACCAGGTCAAGGTTCTATCTCAGGGGTCACGTTTGTTGGGTCATCTGTCTCCCTGGCTATTATGGCGTCTGTATTACAAACATGGCGGCGCGCCATTTCATCAACTATTGATATTGTCGATTATCTTATAGCAGACTCTATAAGATACTTGTTCAGCTGATCGTTCGATTCCTACTTTAAGTGCAGTGTATGGATTTTGGATTAGAGCGCAGCGAATTTGCGCTTATATCATGATTATATCCGTTTTTCTTTCACAACTGAGCTTTCCACTTGCGAATTTCATTTTTGCTTGAGAATTCTGTATATGTATATAGCCCGTATAACCGCCCTTCGGCGTAACACACCAGCTTCTGTATCTGTATAGCCGGTATAACCGCCCTTCGGCGTAACACACCAGCTTCTGTATCTGTATAGCCGGTATAACCGCCCTTCGGCGTAACACACCAGCTTCTGTATCTGTATAGCTGGTATAACCGTCGGCGTAACACACCAACTTCTGTATCTATATAGCCGGTATAACCGTCCTTCGGCGTAACACACCAGCTTCGCAGGCACGCGGCGCGGCGGCAGCTGGCTACATTACACCGATCGACTTGTTACACCTAACCCTTGAACATCCAACTCTAGACATTGTTTAAAGCTATCTAATGATAATGCTCCTACTGTACTAGGTGACAGCGAGTTCCACTCTGCGGTAGTTCTAGGAATGAATGAATTCTTGAACACCTCGATCCTTGGTTGATAACTCTGGTACTTGAAGGCATGGCTATTTCTTGTTCTCTTCCGGGCTGGTATTAGGTACTTAGTAGTTGGGATGTCCACCAGAATTATTGTCATGGGAGGCCTGGACATTTTAATACCTCACCGCTTTGGTCAGTTTTCTCTGTTTCGGGTACGCAGAGCCGCAGCAGCGTGAATACATGTTCAGCACCAAGGACAGGGCCACCATTTTTCTTCGAAACTTCGTGCTGAATACATCAGACAGGAGCACAGTAAGGCTTAACACGGCCTTTCACCTTCCTAATACGGTTACGCCGATATCACTCTGGCTAAATTGACTCGTGGTATCTAATTTCCTACTCTATGTGGACGCCACTGTTCTCACATTGGGTCAATGTTGAACCACTCTCGCCACTTCTAGCCGAGGAAGAAAAAGTATTTCGATCGTGTCTAAAGTAGTATACCAGAGTGCCCAGTAGAACGAAATGTGGGTTATGCATGGTTTTGCAAAAAAAAGTTCCTTTATCAATTTTCACTCACAGCACGAAAACAGACATTTAAGCAAACTTTCCTCAATATGTAAAGAAGTATTAAAGGTAAGAAAATTTTTCAGTAGACTTTACGACTTCGTAAAGGCTGCTAAAAGGCAAATCCCCCTTTCCGTCACCTTTCAGTGTGCTTAAATACGGCGTAAACATATTTTAGGTCTTTACGCTTCCTTTACAAATCCGTAAATATACTGTTTCCCATGATTAGGACGACCTATTACGTGATCACACAGACCAAAAACATTCATAATAAACCGAGTCGCTTTGAACATGTCTTCCTCGCCTTCCGACGTGCTAATATTTTGTCAGCGGACAGTACTGTCCACGTGATGTCCACGTGATGTCCTCGTGATCAACAACGTGATCTTTGTTCACCTGTCGGTCGCTCTTCCTGTGTGGACGTTTAGTAAACATTGAGTCTTAAACCCAGGGCATCGGGGAGGGTTTCAAAGAAGAAGACCAGAACTCGAGTTTCCAAAAGTTTACAGTTTTTATCTCTGTTTTGGTTCTTACAGTTTCCCTTCTGTTTAAATTTGGTTCTTTCTGTCTTCTGAGGTTTCTAGACATTCTGATTCAGACATAGCATGAGAGGATGTTCTCATCTCGTCATACTTTTGCTATGTGTAGTGTACTGAACTTCTTTATTTGCCCAAATTTACCCTAGTGTTTCACCCATTGAGATATTTGCCCTAGCCTCCACCAGGCCTTTCTACGGGAATACGGATCGTAGAATTCGGCAAAAATAGAGAGTAAAATTGGCCAAGGGAGTCCGGCCGCGGGGAGGTAGTTTCTTTCCCTGTCAAACCTACAAGGCGGCCAAACTCCCCTGGCAATTATTCTCCTATATATAGCCAACGTAGTTAGTCTGCTGGTAGAGACTATATTTGACCTACTGGATGCTTTTTGAGACACGCCATTGCGACAGTAAAAGGCCATGCATGTTCTTGAAAGACCGTCTCCTTGTGATCGCAGACTCTCCCTCTTGTTTGTTTTCTCTCTAGCCCCCTCCCCTCTTTCACTGTCCCTACTGAGGACGACTTGAAACGTGAGATAAATTAAAACCAACTCATTAGAGGATTCCAGAACAGCCCCTAGCCCAGCGGCAAGGCAAACACGACAACTAAAATCCGTCCAGAGATTCAAACAGTGACAAGAATAGATCACAAATGTTGACGTACTGGGCGTGCATTGAGAGATGCGTGTTTGTTGGGTCAGGGATTTGGGCGTAAAACCTGGGCCATGGAATGATACAACAGTACAGTTCCGCTCTATTAACACCAACGGGAGCATTGTCAGTTATCTCCATTTGGCACGTATCACTATGTACATGTACTGATAAAACTGTCGGCTTGTGCATTATTTCTGGTGCCTTTGAATAATGTAAAAGATAGGACAAAGGAAAGATACTCATATTGATGCGAGTCTTTTCAACGGATTAAATTTTCAATTTAAAGTTTGTATTTCTTAACACAGTAAGAAATTGCAGAGACTCGTTTCCCAAGATATTACATGGGGGTGAATTATATCATATGGCTTATAAGAAGTGTCAACATGATTTTATGGTCCGTTCCGTAGATGTTAAACCACATATCTTATCAATCAATCAATCAATCAATCAATCAATCAATCAATCAACTATTGACACACCCAACAACCATTGAAAAAGCTAATTATACCACCGAGTTCTGACGCCCAACTCACCAACCTGTGCTTGGAGAGTACTAGCCTCTACCAGGCTTCAGGAGGTGGCTGGAAAGAGTACATAAAGAGACAACACGTCGAGGGAGTTGGACCGCTAGAGAGTACATTTTGGGTGCGGCAAATTGTACTCTCTCGCGGACCAACTCCTCGGCATGTTATCTCTCTAGTTTGGCCAATTTCTACTCTTTCCAGCCGCCTCCCGAAGCCTGGCAGAGGCTAGCAGAGTACTACAAGGCCCCTCCCTGTTGATATTTCCCGTCGTGGTGTGCGGGTACCGTGCTCCACCCGACTGTTACCGGCCTGCACACGCCCTGCCAGCCGTGACGGTTCAGTCAGCTCACACCCTGTTTGTTTTTCCCGGTCAGCCCTGACCAGTGCTAGCCATTGTGCGCTTCTATGTGACCTTGCAAAGACCTGAAAGACGCCGTTTCTAAAGGCGTTGCAGTTCAAGTACAAAACTATGAAGCTTGTGACATATGTAATTAAGAACGAGAGTAACACAGGCAGATATCGATTATGCAAATTACGACTTAATTTGCATAATTAATAAGAAAATGTTATAATTCCATAGTGTTAATTGCCTGGAATGCCATACTTGGGGTATTTGAAAGTTAGGTGAATGTGAACATAATTAAACATAACTTATTCAAATAAGGGCCTCATTTGCATAATTTATGAGGAATGCTATAATGGCATTCTTTGTTAAGACAAGACTGTATTTTGGTGTAGAATATGATCAACAGATATCATTCATGCAATTGAGGATCGTATTTGCATAATCAGGGGGATTAATGTATACTTTCTTAGCCATAAGAAAGTCATTTGGCGAAGGTATGAGATCGTGGAACTCGTTTTTTTTTCTATTTCAACATTTATTACAAGACATGGCGACGGCACACTCAAGTTTTTTCAACTTATTTTTATGCCATCACCAACGCAGACAAACGCATGAACGTACGACAGACATATTTATTTTCACCTGAGTTATGTGAAAAAAAAAATTCGTGCCTTTCCGAAGGGTACATGATCAGTGGCACGGTAGGATTCGAACTCGGGACCGAACGTAACGCTCTGTTGTTACGCCACACGCCCCCACAATCATCCTAGTCCTACCAGTAGGTGAACAGTGAACGGTGCACCATTCCTGATACACACTAATACACTGTACGGTAGCCTCGAGCGATGCACAAACGCCATCTAAGCACCTTCCTGACGTTTCTAAATCTCTCACAGGTTTTCCGAGCACTCAGAACAAGCCCGGTTCGAGTGAAGGATACTTTCAGAGGATACATTTGCGAGAAACGATCGAGTGGGAGCTTTCGGAGAATACGTTTTAACGGCTCTGAAGTGGTCTTTTAAAAGGTTGTTGTCTTCGTTTCACACCCGAAGTGGCTTTTCCACACTCCCTCGCAAGCGTTTGCTGAATTACAATTCTAATCGCCCTCCGGTTGCATACTGTTGAGAGAGGGGCCAAGGACGAAAAGGGGGGGCTTCTGTGACAGACATATATCATCATTCTGCAGCCCTGAAAACACGTTTTTCTGTCAGACTCCACACGTTTTGTCCTCTGGCGAGGTTGTCACTCAATCTATCACACAGACACCACACGCCCGCAGATTTTAGGTACAACATAGAGGTTATCTGAAGTTAAAAGTCTAGGACGAAAAGGAGGGCTTCTGTGACAGACATATATCATCATTCTACAGCCCTGAAAACACGTTTTTCTGTCAGACTCCACACGTTTTGTCCCCTGGCGAGGTTGTCACACGATATATCACACAGACACCACACGCCCTCAGATTTCATGCACAACATAGAGGTTATCTGAAGTCAAAAGTATTGTTATGTAGTCTGGTCACGTTTTATTTGCTTGCAGATGTAAGAATAACCCTCGGTCGTCTGGCTATCCCAGACACAACAGACAGGTGTGCTTCAGATAGGATGAACAATAGACAATAGACCACACTATTTCCTGAAGAGAAAAACAATGCAAAGGATGATCTATATATAACGTTACACACAAATTAATTGAAATAACTAAAAGGGGCGTATTTGGACAAACAACATTTTTCCGTTTTGTGCACTATTGTATAATTGCAACAGCGGGAAAATGTGAATTTATTTTATTTCTATTCTATTCTATTCTATTCTATTCTATTCTATTCTATTCTGTTCTGTTCTGTTCTGTTCTATTCTAATCTAATTTATTCTATTCTATTCTATTCATACGTGCAAGGCGTTGGAAGTCACACAATGTGCAGAAACATAATATATGTATTCGTAAACGTGCGATGAAGCACATACAAGAAACAACTTGTGTTACCGGGTATGCACCGGGCTTGCTTGACAATCAGACCTTTACAAGCTGCAGGTGCTTACCGACAGTTAATACCGAATATCCTGGGGGCACAAGTCAGAAGAATTTTCCCTATGTGTTTGTGAACAGAGGGTTAAATACGCATAAACACATAAAAATACTGGCCGGAATACGCGCGTGTGTGTGTGTGTGTGTGTGTGTGTGTGTGTGTGTGTGTGTGTGTGTACTTGTGTGTGAACATGATAGTGCAAGAAAGCTTTGATGGATTGTCTTGATATTTGGTAGGTGGGTAGGTCTTGATAAGACCTCAAAATGATTAGATTTTGGGCCCCCTGGCAGCTTGTTATGGAACTGCAGCGAAACTTCCATTTTTTCATATCTCCTGATCTGCACATGCTAACTTATGATTCACCAACTCGTCCTAACCTTGGCGGCGACCTGATACCATAAAATCAAAAGTATTTACTTCTATTTACTACTTACATAATTACCACTCTCATCCTCACAATCATTTTACTAAACATAGACAAGTATATATCTTGATTGACAATGACATTGACAGCATCATTTGTGACTCATCAACTCAAACTAACCCTGGTGACGACCTTACTTACACTATAAAAGGAACAATGTTTACTTCACAATTACCACTCTCATTTTCACAATCATTTTAATAAACATTGACAAGTATATACCTTGATTGACAATGACATTGACAGCATCATTTGTGACTCACCAACTCGTACTAACCTTGGGGGCGACCTGATACCATAAAATCAAAAGCATTTACTTCATAATTACCACTCTCATCTTCACAATCATTTTAATAAACATAGACAAGTACATTGACAGCATCATTTGTGACTCATCAACTCAAACTAACCTTGGTGACGACCTTACTTACACTATAAAAGGAACAATGTTTACTTCACAATTACCACTCTCATTTTCACACTCATTTTAATAAACATATATATACAGACAAACATATATCTTGATTGACAGTGACATTGACAACACCACCACCTTATGCCATTTGATAAGCAGCTGTAATTGACAGCAGGGTAACAATCTAATCCACACATCCCCCAACGGGAGGTTTTCCCTTAAGTAGATCGTCGACGCCGCCGGCTGTTCTATCTAATTATTAGGCCCCACCAATTTAATTTGTTGTTTCTCAGATTTTTGTCAGAAAAATATGAAGCGACAGGTTGACAAAAAAAACAGGCCTAGGCACCCCACGATAGCCGGAAATGTTACAATATGAGCCATGAAGTGAACATACCAGGCTGGTTTATAATTAAAACAATAGATTTTGAACTTTTGATGAAACAAAATTGCATTGTTACATTGAAAAAACTTTAACAACTAGGAAGAAAAGGACCTTCTTCAAACGTTGGGGCCAAAATATGTCTTTTATTGAGCATTTTGCAGTTTATTTAGAACAACAATTTTTTTTGCAAATCAGAAAGAAATGGACAGGGCGAATCCAAGAAACAACAAATTAAATTGGTGTGGCCTTACCGACGAGATTCGTCTAGTCATATCTACATGATCTGATAACTAATTTGATATTTGGCGTCGACGTGGAATCAAAATGTAGGCTCGTGGGATTATTCGCGCCTCGGGGAGTATGAATTAATAAATGCCACAAACCAAACAATATTAATTACAATTTGTACAAGTCAGAACGGTTCGTTAACACTCGAAGAAGGGGCCTCATGAAGTAGTCGTCCTGTTAAAATGCATTTGCTTGGCAAGAATTTAGGTAAGCGTTTTTTTGATAGACGCAAGTACAACTTAGAACACATGTACACTTAGTACATGGGCCAGAATCCCAATTTTCACATACTGTACGTACCACCCGAGGTGGAAAATTCTCATTACGATTTTTGAAATAGAAGGGTGTCTGTGGAATACATTTTGATATGATAGACATTTCAGATTGGTAGCTTTGACCTTGCTATCTGACCTTGAACTTTGACCCCATATGGACAACGTCCATTTGCACTCATAATGCTTCAGCTGTAGTCGACGTTCTGCGGACAAATATACAGTGTGTATGTAAGAAGGGACTCTGCTATATTCCCTGTCATGATCCATTGACGGCGGTTTGAACACACAAAAATCTTAATTCTGAAGAGGAAGAAACGACCCCTAGCGAGTGAAATGCTTGTTGCTGTCATTTCTTCATAACGCCAATGAGGTTCCAAAAACCTTTTTTAGCCTCCTTGGTCAGAACTAGCCCAGGTTCGTAGTTGTTGTTGGTTAGATGGGTTTGTTGTAGAACTCCCTTTGCTGTTGCCTGGTCTCTTTTTTTTAAAAATAGCGACTCCTGTGTGTGTACTTTCAACCGGGAAACGCCCTACATCTATACATGACGCACCGTGGAAATATGCTAAGGGCCACTCAGCGAGTGGGACATCACATTCCACAACCTGTATCAGCCAACGCCCAATATCTATTGTTTGCAAAATGAAGTCTTCAGTAAAACTACAAGTCCATTGAAAGTCATTGCAAGCCCTTTTTTCAACCGTGTAAACAAAGGCCACTTAAACAGGTGCTTTATAATCACTCTCATTGACAAGTTCGTCATAGACCAGTGGGTGACTTTGAATGTGTGTCAAATATATGTTCTAAAGAGACCGCACAATTCAATTTAGACAAGAGAGACCCTCAGAAAATTCCTGATGTAGAACTGCACGTATAAAGCATGGGTGGAGCTGGTACTGGTATGTTTTTTTTTTGACTGAACGTCCCGTATCCGGAACAGTAAAGGGCGTTTCCCGACCTAGTGGGCAAAGTACTCCTAAAGTGAAGTGAATGGACGGTACCAAGTGTGATGTTTTTATAGGGAAGAATTTTATATTTCTGACACATATTTCTTCGGTCGAATTCTTTTCAAACCTGTCCATTTTCATTCCCAGTTAAGGGAAACAAGTAGCAAATCTCACAGTACGAGGCACTTGGTGTTCAAATCCCCATGAGTAAAAACGCGGCAAAAATCTGGAGCAGCCTAGCTAACATTTATAGTGCAGTACTTCATTGAACTGATAGAGACCGCTTTTGATCCATGCACTTCACCTCGATAACTTGTAAGCGGTAACTTTTAACTTCACAGAAGACTGGTAATTCGTATAGCCAGATCGACCGCTAAAATGTCACAAATTATCTAATACAACAACATAGAGCGTAATCTGTGTACTAATGTTCTATGTAAAGCGTAGATATAGTGGGTATAGAGCATGGATTTAGGCGGAGAAAGCTTGCCCGAATGTAACGCAAGAGATGTATGTAGCCGCTGCCGGTGTGAATTATAATAGCGTAGAGCGTTAATAGTTCTACAACTAAGCCCCTCAAGAGCATGCCTATATGTCCGTAAGTTTTGGCCAGCTTTCACCTTTCTAGCTAGTCCCTGTAACGCTCTGAAAGGAGCGCGGGTGCGTGGTTTTCACCATACTGTGTGCTAAACATTGTGTGGATGGCGTTCAGCACCAAGGACAGGCACCGTTTGCACGGAAACATGTGGTGTGCTTACATGTACTAATTAAATTAGCAGATTTCGACTACTACACGTCCGTCACCAATACTTGTTGCTGCTGACGCTACCTGTGTGTAATTTTGACACAGACTAGTCCGAAATGGTGGACAGAGAACCGTTATTTTTGAGGGGATTGACTCTTGGTGGTGAAGTAGTTGTGGTCATCAGGTTAGAAATTAGACCAGCTGTTGTACACAGCTGTGTAAAAATAGCACGTGGCATCGCCCACTCAGTCTGTGTCTGCTGGAGACACGCGAGGAAGAGTAGGAATTCTTTTCAACTTTTCGGTAAATTTGTGGCTTCTGGTTCGAAAAATATTCACCCTGACGTGTAGAACAAATCTTCGGGGATGTTTCCACGGCGGAGTTGTGCCGTTTTTTGGAATTTTACGAAGAAAATGTGCATTTCCCGACCTGGTGGATTTTTGGAGAAGACAAGAAAATGGCGCCCGTTGGAAGGAGGACAGGGGGAGGGCAGAGTTTTCACAAGGTAAGACAAGAAACCATGTCGTCAAATTGGTTACCTACAAACTGGTAACAACACGTTGCGGTATATTCGTGGTGAATTTGTGTGATTTTGAGAATACAACGCGCTAATTTCTAGTTTTTGGTGTTTTTTTTCGCAGTTTTCCTCACTCTCCACGTGTTCTCTCGGAATGTCGCAGTTACAAAATGTAGGTACTGCTACTTTTTGAGTTAAATTTTGAAGAGATAAAAAATGGACGTTGATTTATATCTGTTACTTGGTCAACTATTTGTCCCCCTTGTCTGTGAAACTGAGAGGGAACATGGGTAGAATATTTGTGGGACTTTTCCACATGGAAAACACTTGAACGTGCCTGTTGAAATGTTCAAAGCTATTTTGAAACATTACTCTTTAGTTGGTTAGATATTTCAGGTTGGTATAAAATGACAAAATAGCACCATTTGCTGTTTCTTGGATTTGCCAGCTTTTTCCTGATTTACATCCAAAGCATGTACATGTAATATTCAGATTCTGTTTCAACCCAAAAATGCTAATTGTTTGGTCATAACAGTTAAAGTAATTTTTTCTAGTTGTTACAGTTTTCCATTTACCAATTTGATGAAGTACTAGTGTTCAAAATTTATTGTTTGGATTTTAAAAGTCTAGCCCAGTATGTTGTGACTGCAATTTGGTAGTATTTAGGACTTTTAATGGATACCTAAGGCCACACCAATTTAATTTCTTGGTTAACGGATTCGCCGCTTCATTTTTTTCTGATTTGCAAATAAAAATAAAAATCCAGAATCAACTGCAAAATGCTCATATTTTGCCATGAACAGTTGAAAACAGTCCTTTTCATCCTACTTGTTACAGTTATTTCATCTTCAATGCAATGGTATCATTGAAAGTTCAAAATTCATTGTTTAAATTTTGAACCAGCCTGGTGTGTTGACTTCATGGCTCCTATCGTACCATTTTGGGCCATAATATGATGCCTTGGCCTGTTTTTATTTTTATTTTTTTTTCGCCCGCTCCATTATTTTTCTAGAAAAATCCGTTAACCAAGAAATTAAATTGGCGTGGCCTAAGCTTGTTTTTTTAAAGCTTTAAGAGTGAACCTAATAAGTATACATGTATGTCCACTTCAAGAATTTTAGTGATTGCATGGGAATTTCTGTCATGTTGGTACATGCATCTGTGTGTTACTGGAAGTTATGTTTCGTGTGTATTGGGTGTCTATCACAGATCTAAATTGTATATACATGTGTTCATGTAATATTCATTTACAAGGCAACTTGTGTTTCATTCATCCAACTGTTCAGAGTACCTTTGAGTGTCTACAAATGTATAGGAGGGTTTGCATGTTGCTATCTGAGCAACAAGTCTTCTCATGGGCACATTTTTCTCATCAATACCCTAAATTGAATATTCTTTTCACAGTTGGGTGATGGAGTGTTAGCTTTAATCATAACCCGTCAAGAATGGCATAAAAATTTCTGGTCTACTAGAACTTGGGTTGGCTTTGTTCAGTGTCTTATATCCTGATGTCGTCTGTGTATGACAGGGCTGATAACACCTTAATGTAACTTATCTGTTTCATGCACATTTGTAGTTAGGCCTAGGAAAATAATGTTGTTTCCTGTTTCAGTCCTAAAAAATTAGGGTCGGTAGGTAGTTTTTTTTTAGACTTCAGTGATATCTATATCTACAAATGTATATCTATAGGGGTCCAACTTATACAGTTACACAATGTAAAACTTGCATGGGGACACTTTTATTTTCAATTGCAACGTTAGAAAACCAATTGTACAACATTTTATCACTCAGGTGTCAGATCAAAGGTCGATCAGCTCGAAAAAATCATGTCCCTTGCAGGGGTCCACACAAAAAAAGGCTAGGGTCGGTCAGGAAACAGGATTTATCACATCAATATTTTTTCCTAGGCCTTACCTGTGTTCTGAGGGTCTGCCAGCTGTGCAGGTGTTCCTGTCCTGATGAGATGAGACTTGTGATGACAGAGGCACCAGGTGATCGGATACAGGAGTATCAGGCCAGGTGAGGAAAATCTGAATACTGCATTTTACCTACCATTTACTTGATTATTTGTAACAAGTGTGTAACTTGTTATGTTTGCAGTTAGGTGGCTGCTGACGGATGCAATAGAGAGAATTCCTGTCTGAACCTGACAAAACTGGATTGGACCAGATCAGACCTCGTGATTTGAGGACCTACTGAGAAGAGTGTCAGGTGAGAGTTATCTTAATTCTGCATTTTACAAGTTCAATTAACTGGGTATTTAATACAAAATGTTATGTCTGCATACATGTAGTTACTATGATGTAGGTGGATGCTGACTGATGCAGTGGTGATGAGACCTGTGTAAACCTGACAAGACTGGACAAGACTAAGCAATTTGAAGACCCAAGAGGAATATTAGGTGAGTAAAATCTTAATTCTGCATTTTACATACCATTTACTGGGTTTTTGAGACAATTGTGTAACTTGTTATGTCTCAGCGCCTATGTAGTTATATATATATATAATAGGTGGCTGCTGACTGATACAGTTAGTGATGACAAACTAGGTTATTTGAAGACCCCAGAGCAAGCCTGCATAGCTGAGACAATGCTTTTATTGTACAATGCTTTTATGTACTGACACTTGACAACTTTCTTCCTACACTTTATCGAAATAACACAACAGCCCGTAACACATTGGAAAACATTTTGTTCAATTTTTTAATTAAACACTGCAACTCACTTAACTTTCTATAGCCATTCAAGTAAATGGATATTATTCAATTGTGCTATTTTATTGTTATAGTCATTCAGTGTTGGCTGGAGATGTTATTTATGCCTGACACTAATGATCCTTTCATAATGTTACATGTCCTGACTCACGGGGAGAAACCTGTACGTGATGACTGGCAACTTTTGTGCAAATCGGACCAGATGAGGGCTGACAGCCAACCTGTTGACTTGATTGACAGAGTTTTGAAGTCTGAGAGTTTGTACAGGTGAGATACAGGTTTACAATATGCCTTAGAAAATCATTTTCCCTTACGGGCATTCAGTGTTTCTTTTTCAAATATACACATGTACTTATTATCCTTTCATAATCATATACATGTATTTAGTAGGTGTGTCCTGATGTTCCTGTCCTGACTGGGAGAAACCTGTGATGACTTGTGTCCAACCAAGGGGCTCAGGAAACCTGTTAACTTGAAGACAAAGTGAAGAGTTTGTACAGGTGAGATTTGTTTTTTACTGATGTGACAGGTTGTTTTTTACTGATGTGACAGCGTAAGTGACATGTCTAAAACACCTTCAGTTTAGAGTCTAAAGTATATTATGTTATGTTTTCTACATCTATTTATTGATGAGCAAAGGAATAGTTCAATTGTGTATCATTTAATGGTATTATTCAGTGTTGAATGGAGGTCTGATGTTTTTGCATCACACTAATTGTCCTTTCATTGTTACATGTAGGTGTGTCGTGACGTTCCTGTCCTGACTGGGAGAAACCTGTGATGACCGGCGACTCCTGTCCAATGCAGACCAGATGATGGGCAAACCAGTTGGCTTGAAGATACAGAAGAAGACAGAGATTGAACTGGTAAGTTTGTATTTCCATACATACATCTGAAGGTTTAAATGTTACGAAGATAACGTGAATAAGTTTTGTTTATGTAGATTAAAGGCCACACCGTCTTAATTTTATGGATGTACATACACGTGCGCATTGATTTTCGCCTGTTCTAAAAAAAAAAAGATCACGTCCTCCGAGGCTCTGGCTGGGCTCTAGTCCTTGGTAATTATCGACAATACGGAGCCTGTGGTAACTCTGGAGGACGGCACCCAGGCTGCCGAAGCTCCACGACTCAAGAACTTGCTACATTCGTACAGTGCAGATTCATAAATTCCGCAAAAAGTCAGCATGTGCCAGCTTGTCGTGTACGTCGCTTTGTACAGAGTGTTGCAAATTTACAAGTCACCAGCTTTGTAATCCTGTGGTTTAGTAGCATTTTTATTTTTGGCTGGAATTTTTTTTATTCGCCCATGCGCACTCGTTTGGGGGTCTACAGAGGATGTCAGCCATAAAATTGAAATGGTGTGTCCTTAGGATATAAAAAATATTTGGTTTGGCTACATCCGATACGATGAAGGTTAGACAATCATATGAGTGATGACATGTACATTTTGTATTGTACACAAGAAAACTCAAATGATACTCAAGCAACTGCAGTGGATAGATGTTGAAAACTGTCTGATGTTCAAAGCATCAACCTTCAATTCTTTATCAACATATCAAAATTGCATGAATTTCATGGATAAACTTACAAATTAAAATGCAACTGAACACAAAATTTAATATACTATGATTCCCAGACATGACAGGCCAGTTATCCTATTCTACGGTGTGGAAAAGTGTTCTGTACAGTCATTTTGTTGTTGTATTATTACATAGTCGTTATTATCATAAGGTTTTCCGCAGTTTGTCTAAATTCGAAGACAAATCACATATTAATTGTCTGAAGATATTGATAGATTACAGTACATCTTTCTAGCCGAATTCTAATTTGAAGCAATTTAACCTTCATTGCATTTTGATACCATAAAATTGTACTTGTTTGACACAACATTTTTGCTATATGGTTAAGATATCTGGCCAAGAACTTTTTGTAACAGTATCGAGAAACTTAGTAATACCCTGATCTGTAATTCAAAATTGGCAGTTATGAGTAATTTTTGCTGCAGGCAATCTTTTCTAGTTCGGGTGACACACAAATCATTTAAGTGACTGTAAATCACTTTGTTTGCGGAGGCAGCAAGTGCAGCAAAAAGAAGTTATTTGCTCACCCTAAGGCCACACCAATTTAATTTCTTGGTTAACGGATTTTTCTAGAAAAATAATGGAGCGGGCGGGCAAAAAAAAGATAAAAATAAAAACAGGCCTAGGCATCCTACTATGGCCCAAAATGGTACGATAGGAGCCATGAAGTCAACACACCAGGCTGGTTCAAAATTTAAACAATGAACTTTGAACTTTTAATGATACTACTGCATTGAAAGATGGAATGACTGTAACAAGTAGTAAGAAAAGGACTGTTTTCAACTGTTCAGGGCAAAATATGAGCATTTTGCAGTTGATTCTGAATTTTTATTTTTATTTGCAAATCAGAAAAAAATGAAGCGGGCGAATCCGTTAACCAAGAAATCAAATTGGTGTGGCCTAATGATAAGTTTGTGGTACAGACATGACTGAATATAAAATTACTGTGAAAAATTGTAATTTTCAGTAACTTTTAATTTCTTTGTTCTCAGATTCCTCTGCTTTATCTTTTTTTATGATGTCCAAAAATATGCTCACATTTTGGCACAAACAGAGAAAACCCTTGTCTTCTTTGTTGTTTCTGTTACTGTTACAATCCATGCAGTGATAAATTGATTGAAAAGTTATTACTTGAATTATGAACCAGCCCAGTATCTTGACTATGTGGCTCCTATTGTATTTGGAGTATCAAACAATGCCAGGAGGACTGCTTTCTTGTTTTCCCCAGACTGCATTGCTAAATAATATTGATTTTCTGCAGAAATCTGTGATAAAATTGGTGTGGCCATAGCATGACATATAATATTGTAGAGTTTCTTAATAGAATTGAGGCCAATCGCAGCGTTCAATACACTGACTTTTGTTCCTCTGTCTTTAAGATGACATTGTGGATGGCCAGAAGAACGGGACTGTAGCAGGAGGAAGGACCCGTGTGTCTCAGAGAGACTTTTGTCGGCAGATCTCGACTGTGTACAGGAAGATGGGGAGGTGTGAGTATGTTTTCTTTATTAACACGAGACAACACTCCACATGCCTTCAGGTGCACACACTTGCACTCGCCTTCGCCTTTCTCTCTTTTGTCCAGTTCAATCTACTCTGAGGGTCTGCATGCCTTGTTTCGGTGAGGAGCCATTTAACAGTGATCAAAAACCGAGGCTTTAATTCCATGACAAAAGACTGAAAAATTCTTTGTTTCATATAGTTGAATGCCAAATTGCCCCCAACTTTGTCACTTTCGACCTTTAGACTTAAATTTTCCCACCAAAAACTTAGTCGGCCACCTTAATTCCACATTGTTATCCCGAAGTCATTTTAAGTGTCGCTGTTAAGTTTACCAAATTGCCCAAAAATTGTCACTTTGGACCTAGTCACTTCTATTCTGTAAAACCCATAGATTGAGTGAAATTCTCCCGCCAAAAAACTTTTAATTCCACATTTAATTTGTTATTCTCTTCATATGGTATACTGGAATGCCAAATTGCCCCAAAATTGTCGCTTTGGACCCATACACTTAAATTCTCCTGCCAAAAAATTATGTATCTTAGGCGGCCACATTAACATCCTCTTCGTATTGTTTGAATGCCAAATTGCCACAAAAACTAAATTATCTTAGCTGGCCGCATTAATTCCATGCTGATTCCTTTTAAAGTCCATTTTCCCGCCAAAAAAAAACTAATTGGCACCCTCACCTGGTTAATTAATTGGATTAAAGTTTTCCCGCCAAAAAACTTAGTATATGGAGCACTCTAACCTTGAACTTGTGCCCCCCCTCCCCACACTTTGCTTCTTCCACAACTCACACAGTATGTTAGTTTCACTTTCCAACACTTTAGATTTCTTTGGACATGTAACTTCTCCAAACATGTAGTCACCACACTCTGCTACCCAAACACGTAGTTCATCGAGTGCAGTTTTTCCGCCACTTTGACTTTAGAATAATCTGTCCCTCTGCTGGTTGGTCAATGCACTAAGTGTACTCCCCGGGGGATGTCTTTTTCGGAGACATTGATGCTTCGACACATCAGTATACCAGTGCAATTGACTGACCAGCAGAGCGACAGATTATTCTAAAGTCAAAGTGGCGGAAAAACTGCACTCGATGAACTACGTGTTTGGGTAGCAGAGTGTGGTGACTACATGTTTGGAGAAGTTACATGTCCAAAGAAATCTAAAGTGTTGGAAAGTGTAACTAACATACTGTGTGAGTTGTGGAAGAAGCAAAGTGTGGGGAGGGGGGCACAAGTTCAAGGTTAGAGTGCTCCATATACTAAGTTTTTTGGCGGGAAAACTTTAATCCAATTAATTAACCAGGTGAGCGTGCCAATTAGTTTTTTGGGGCGGGAAAATGGACTTGAAAAGGAATCAGCAATACAGTATTTTGTTCAAAAGTTCTTTCAGTACATTTAACGTTATCAGCTATTTTAAAACCTGCCCAAATTTTCACACTGAAAACTGTCTGAGATTAAGTTCTTAGATGTGGGGTTCATTTCAACTAGAAAGCTTTTACATAACGTACTCAATTCTATCTACAGTTACATTTGCTTTTTACCTGTTAAATGACTTTGAACGGGAGCGTCTTTTTAGGGAATGGCAACTCTGGGGCCGTCCTTGTCGCACGAATCTGAAGTTTTTGCTGTGGTCATGTCCAGATAAAATTTTTATCAAATCCTGAGTTTTAAGTAAATTCGTCAACCCAAAGTTTTATAAATCAAAGTAGACAGTTTTACATTCGCCTTTCAAGCAAATGACGTGACTTAATGTCCTGCAAAATATTTCCTTGTGCATCTGGGCCAAAATCCACCACCACAAATGATTAATGTTCAAATAAACAGGTGTCTCCTCAATGCCTGCAAAGTTTCCATGCTGTACATGCTTTTAAATTACCTTTTTTGGGCAAAATATACATCATGATACTTTACCAACAACTTTAAAAACGTGTACAGCACGGTTACTTCACAGGAATTCAGGGGACACTTATTTGTACTGTTTGTGGTGGTCAGGATTTTTAGCCCAGTTGATTGCGCAATGGCCACTAATTTTGCAGGGCGTTAAGTGGTCATTTGCTTAAACGACGGAAGTAAAATTGTCAACTTCGATTTATATAAATTCAGATTGATGAATTTGCTTCAAACTTGGGATAAATAAATGGGAGCACAATCTGGACATGACCACAGCAAAAAAATCAGATTCGTGCAACAAGAACGACCCTAGAGTGTTCATTTGCAGTCATTCACGTAAACGACACACCAATTTTAACTTACTAAGAGAGTTATGATCAGATTAATGTTTAATCCTTTGCAGAGACAACTGGGACCAGGAATGAGTATCCTGACCCACTGTATCACGGCCATACCTGCTGGTCACTGGACCTCTAACTGTGACTTGACTACATCTAAAGCCTACAACAGCCTGTCTATCTATGAAATGACTACTTTAATTTGGAAAGTCACGTGAGAGTATATGATATTTAATGTTCAATCTTTTGCAGAGACCACCAGGACCAGGAAAGAGATCCTGACCCACTGTCAAGGCCATACCTGCTGGACACTGGACATTTACAATTTATGACCTCTCACTGTAACTACTATCTATAATACTGTTTTAAATTTACCAAGACTGATTTTTGCCTCCTTGGTTAATTAATAATATACTACCTAAACTGTGACTTGACTACATTAAAAGTAGAAAAGATTTTTGCAAAAAGAGTTTTCTTTTGCTGATTCCATAACTCAATTCCTCCCTTTCAAACATCACACACAGCTTACCTGTAGTACATTTCACACTACAGAAAGAGAGCACAACATAATTGCCTTTTCTATGTTCTGTAAAGAAATAGCACATATTTCTAACAATCATTATGTGAAAAAAGTATTTTCCCAAAAGTCCACTCCATCATTGTTTAAGAAGAAAAGTTTGGGGAATGCCTATGAAATTAATCCTGCTTGTTATTTATAGTTGTTTTGTGTTGTTATTTGACAACCTGAGACACTAACATAGGTAAATCACTGAGTCTAGATTTGTATGCTTTTTGTAATACTATGCTTTTGCAAATTCATAATTGCAAGCACATTGCAGTGGAAAAACATACTACATGTAGTAGCAAAGTACGTAAAATCACATTGTGTCGTAATGATTAATAATATATTTTACAGATTTAGAGCGCTCAGGGTCAGAATGGATATTATGATTCAAAGCATAAATTCTTATTCCTTTGATCATGATCACCACAAAAATGTCTCTAATGGTTTTAACAAATCAAGAAGTATTTAGTCTTCCATATAAGCTCCTTGATCTAAATTTTAAACCAAGTTTGACCGTGTTTGAGTGCTTGAAAATTATAATTTTTTTCTTCTTTGAATGTTTTTTTCTTCTATGATTTTTGCTTCATATGATTGTACATTGTCATTTCTTGACACAAAGGATAATTTCTTTTTCAGAAAGAACGTGAAAAAAGGGCAAATCATAATACAGTTTTGTGGTAACAATGTTTAAAACATTTCATATTCCATGCATGTATTCTGGACTTTCCTTGAAAGTTACAAAACTTTAAGCATTTTGTACTGTCGTTATCAGAAAACAATTTTGTCAGATACTAACAAATGCCATTCATCTTGACTGTGTATGTATATCTTCACCGGTAAACATTTACAGCTAGAATTCATGATCATAATGAAATGTCTATTAATTTTATCTTAGATTAATTTATCATTTTGAATGCTTTTATTTGACTAAACATTGCTGCTTTACCGGTATTGATTGTTTTGTATCACCATGTAGATTTTCTTTTCTTCATGTGTCTAAGGATAATTTTCATTATAATAATAGAAATAGTTTTTAAAAGGGTGGATGTGGATCATAATGAAGAAGATATTAGGGAAAACAGTTTGATCACAAATGCTGTTGAAAATATATCCCATTGCTATACAGAATGAAATAACAGACAATATTACAAGTGCTCTCCTCAATAGGGAAATGTACTGTGTTCTCCGTCATATTTGCAATAAAATATGTATTAGTCACAAACTTAAACTAGATATTAGTTAGGAATGTGAACTCTTTCAGAAATGACAACAAAGAGCACTGGGAGGGCCTAGCTGAGTTTCAACAATGGCATTTAGAATGAAAAAATTCAGAGGATCGCAAATATGCCCTTTCCCAACATCTTTCATTGTCATTTTCAAGGGTCTGCATGGGGGATGTCCCGATCACGCTTTGCGCGCTAGGTTCTGTAAGGCAGCGACTGCGATTTACCTTTGTTCAGGTTGGTTTCACGTAGATACATTTGATATCAAATCTTCTACTTCATTAAAGTATGCAAATGGAAAGGTGAGAAATTCTGCAATGCAACGACCCCGTATTACGGTTCACTTAATATACTGGCTGGACGTTTTACTAATCATACAATACGTTTAACGGTGAATAGAACGACCCGGCTTGGCATTATGCAAAACTAAAACGGCTGATTACGCATTGCGGCATGCAGACCCCATTTTTGAAAGAGTTCATAAATAAAAGTAGACTCACAGTCAAGTCCGATGTTCTCTTGTCTCGTAGCTGTGGTGACAGGTCCCTCAGAAACACAGACAAATCCTCCTTGAATATGGAAGAGTGACTGGAACACTGGCAGGTCCTCCAGGAAAATGGACAGGAACGCAGGATAGCTGACAAGTCCCACAATGTCAAGCTTTGGGTGTAAAAGAAATACACATTCAGAAAAATCACTGAGGCTAACTATAACTGTTATAATACAGAGCATCATACATTGCAATATAGTCATCATTTGTTTAAGTTATAAAACCTGCGGAGGCAAGAGTTCATGCTTTGATTAATAGTGAACATTCAAGCAAAGATACACACAGAATATAATGACCACAGAAAATCAATTGAAATACATTTCACATAAAATATCACATCAAGACAATCAATATGACAAGTTAACACACATGTTGACAGAATATTAAAGAAACATCAATTCACTATTATAGACAATGGCAAATTGAATCAGACATGAAATACCTCATTTCAGAACAGTTTACCATTACAACACATGAAATGCATTTCAAACATCAGTTCTAGCACAGCTCATATTGTTGATAGAACACGTTCAATATGGGAAAAGATGGCATACATACATGTATAAACGCCCCACAACGGCCGTTTTACTAAATGCAGTTTTAAGCCTACTCTCCAAGCAGAGGTTTGGGGGCTTTGTATTTTTAGGCTTTTTTATCGGGGTTTCGATGTTTTGTACTGAATTTTTGGTGGGAAACAAAATTCAGTACAAAAGAGAAACCCCGATAAAAAAAGCCTAAAAACACACCAAAAATAACACCAAATCAAAACCTCAGCTTGGAGAGTAGTTTAACTTTAAGCCCAGGGAAGCAAGTCGCCACAAATAATCCACACCATTCTGTGTTTTAGCTTCATTTCAGTACAAATACGTTCGGTCCGAATAGTCACGATTATATAAAGGACAATGTTAAGAGCGACTCACCAGCTAAAACGAGTGTAGTGCGTCTTCGAAGACGAATTTTACCGCAGAGCTCTTTCCCTTCCATCCACACTCCGGCCATCTTCCTGCCGCATGGTTTCACCACCTGATAAGGAATCACCAGAATTTGCATATTCTCAATCAAGTAATTAGATTAGATTAAACACCGGTGTGATCTTGCCACCTGTTAATGAATCATCATAATTTGCATTTCTTTGTTAAGCTTTATAACGTTAAATAGACCAACACTATTTTCATTGTATCATTATTTGCCTTACAAATATATCATTCAACCTATAAAATATCCACTCAATCGTTTATTTCAATAAATGACAGCATTACAGTTGGCTTTAACGGGTTTAAATGAGTGTTTGAGAAACGTTAAAACTTTGGGTATTTTTTCGCCCTCTGTGTAACTATAACACCCTTTCCCTGGCACCCTCCCCTTCCATCAATTTCTTTCAGAAGGCTAGAATCTTTCTTTCATTGTCATTTCCCCTAAATTAATAGAGCGTTGAATATCTCTATCTGAACTAATAAGGTTTAAAGAATAATCAAACGGCGTATCACTTACCTTTCTAGAAAGAAACCCTGCTTCTATAGTTCTGACACGTTAAAATCGCGATGGATCAAAAGCGCCACACAGCGGCGATAAAACATCACTGCAGTAATGAGAGCAACTGAGCCAACGTATTGCTTCGAAGGTGAAGTGCAGTTCATGGATCAAAAGCGGCCCCTAGCAGTCTGCTGCAGGACTGCAGTAATACGTTGGCTCAGTTGCTCTTATTACTGCAATGATGTTTCATCGCCGTTGTGGGGCGCTTTTGATCCATGGCGATTTTAACGTGTCAGAAATATAGAAGCAGGGTTTCTTTCTGAATAGAGAATTAAGTGATAAGGCAGCAGACTTAAACCTTATTAATTTAGATAGAGAAATTCAATGCAATAAATCTAGGGGAAATGACAATGAAAGAAAGATTCTAGCCTTCATCATCATGTGACCTGGATGATATGAGTATATTTTATGAAAGTTTTCCCTTGTTGAATAAATTGTTTGCTGAGCTGGATTATTCAAAGCCTGTACATTTACACTGTTTCAGAATGTGATGAAGGAATGGACGCCAGATAAGATCCTAGTTTGGCGCGCCCCGTTGTACTTGGCTGATTGAAACAGAACTTCACATGTGAACTGGACAACAAACTTTATTTACAAACTTTCAAGAACCAATAAACATGGGATGGTCTACATCCCTAGATATCTCTATAAACAACAACTAATGCGCTAACCTGTCACAAAACAAAAGAAAACAAAAGCAAATTTGTCTAACATTGCTTCAAGAGCCTATAATGCTTTAATGTTACATGACTATTCTACCTCTGGTTAAGTCATGATGGCAACATTTCTAAACATCATCTTACTTTGCCATTGGAAAAAGGTATACATTGTACATTGTATTTCATATCAGTCCATCCTTTTTTTTCAACACTTTGGCAACAAATGGATTGTCACGAGACTTTTTTCCAACTTCTGTAAGTTGAAGCGAGCTCCTTTACTACAATGACATTGATAAAGAAACAGTGCATAGAAGTGCGTAAGGAAAGTTACAAGGAAACCAACATGTGTAACATGTATTCACACAATGCAAGCCTCTGATACTCTACAAACACAGTTAAACATAAAATAAGCTAAATGTGCTAAATGTTACAAAAGCCACAAATTTTCCAACAAATCATACGTCAAGGAATGTCTGTATACAATGTTTGAAGTTAGCAAGAACACCTTGGTTTTGAAGAGCAACCATCACCTCAAAAGTGAGATGACATCATAGGTTTCTGTGGCATGATATTAAGCAAGAAAACAATTCAAAACAGATCCATTCTGTCTTTGCTCATAGATCAATAAGTTCAAACACAATCATAAACTTTTCCTGCCATCACCCTTTCTTAGGTACCACACAGTCATGTCTTGTGGAATGTGAAGAACAGAAGGTTGCAGACTTGCAGTTGAAATATAGATAGAAGATACAGCTCCTTTGCAACTAAGTTCCAGCTAGTAACAATTATGTGTATTATGTGGCTGTGCCTGTGACAATACAGTCACTAAATTGATCACTGTTTGTCAGATATTTATCCAGCAAACCTTCAAACATTGTTTGATATTGCAAGATGGTATCGTTATCCACAGAATCATAACTTTACTGTAATAAAATGGCCATTTAAATTTGTTACTTTACTACACAAATCTGGCCATAGTGAAATTAGGCAATTGGAATAATGTGATAAAGCTAGATACATGTTAGTAACATTTGCACACTTCTTTAAGTTTGAACATGACACAGTTTCGAAAGAAGTTTGCAAAACTCTTCCTCATGTGATGTGCTGGGTCAGTAGAGGATGGGAGGAAACATCCTTTCTTGTGTCCTCTCCAGGAGTCTTCAAGACTAGAACAAAAAGAATGGCAGAGTTAAGATTTTATTCAGTAGTACAAACTTTCGTATCTTCCAGGAGACAAAGGGAACAATGGAGTTTATTTAGGCTCAGTAGTTTTATAATATTCTTCCCCTACCAGTTACACTACAATAAACTTCAGCCATACTCTGGAAGTCCTGAGGAGGTTCATCACTACTTTATTACAAGACAAGAATTAGATTATTAGGCTGAGGATATATCAGTATATAACGCATGCTGCTAATCAAAGTACATTGTATTTTAGTTTTAAGAATTCATGGAAAATGGGTTCTCTAGTCTTGCAGAAATTTTACTGTTCTATAAAGTGCACATTACAGTATTTTCATCATTACCATTGAAAAGCTTGCTATGCAAATTCCTTTCAATGGTGAAATTTTTAATGTACGCAGAGTACAAAGAAGGATGGGGGAGGCTCATTTTGGATGCAACAGTAGTCCGCAGCCTTCAAGATTAGGAAGGGACATGGTGAAGTTGAAATTAACACCTCTGCCATTGAAACCATGTAGTAGTGTAGTATTACTTCTGAAGGATTGAAACCAAGTGCATTCTAAACTATGTGTAACACAATGCAATTGTTTTGCTTGGCAAGGTGTGTTAAACCTAAAACCATAACCAATAGTGACAAAGTATTCACATTTCAAGGCATTGTATGGCATGGTGTTTAAAACAATCAGGATTTAAATAAAGTTTTAACTTTAATGGTTATGCTCTTTGCTTCCAGATGGGACGGTTAACTACGTCACTCTGTCTACCATTTTTTTGTAAAACTTTTAACATGTTACATTTAGACATCCTCGCATCAGTTACTTGATACTATTGTCTATTCAACACTAAACCAATGACGTAAATAAGGGCTGGGGAACTCCACCCGCCATCTTGAGATTGGGAAAGCAGAAGTTAAGAAGCTTCGTTGGAAGTCCTTTGCATACCAGAGCACAAAACATCCAAAAAAGGTCTGTAATAAGCCTTTTTGCTATGCTGTACCCTAACAGTAGAATTGAGATATCTGACGGAGCTAAGTATAAACTCCTCATAACAAGGAAATTCCATGTTACTTATTTGTTAACATTCCGCATACTAACTTGTAGTAACAGCAATGTGCTCTTCCAGTACTAATCCCCTGCATGGTTTTGGCTTGTTAATGTATGTCTTCACTGCATGAACTTTGTACTGACTGTATATATGACTGTCTACATTGTGTAGCTGATTTGCACAATCTTTCAAGTAACGGTAGTGCATTTGAACCACAGTACAAAGAAAGACAGGCTCAGACTATCATAAATCACATTTTGGCTTCAAGTGAGGTATATTTCCCTTAGCAATGGTTATCACAGAACCAAAGCCCTGAAAATGAACATTCTGCTGCCAATAGTGCTGTTTGGTGCCAATTACATATGAGTTATGCTGCTTTATTTTATATCTTGGATATCTTGGGCACCTAATTTGCATACCCACGGCGGTCGGTTGCTGGGCTAAAAGTCACATTACTAGCTATAGGGAGGTATTGGGTTACAGAACGTGTTCGAACATGGCCGCGTGGGAGTCCCGCCCGGCCCGGGGGTAACGGGTAAAATTTAAAAATTAACAAAAGTAATTGTAGAGTAAATACTCGTCAACGAAGTGATTTTGTTTACCTTAAATGTTATTCTTCCACTGCCTTTGCTCAACTTTGTGTCTTTTGCTTCCAAATGAGATCAATTTCGGATTTCAAAAAGGGTTCACGAGAACCAAACAACTGATTTTAAGGGGCCCCAAATATAAAAAGTAAGGTTTGATTTGGGATTTTTAGAAATATTGCAGTAGGTTTAAACTTTATGTCCTAGGATTCTTTTATTTTTCAACTAAAACTTGAATTACAACCCAAAAAAGAGCTAAAATCACAGTTTTTTCAACTTTAAATAGCGATAATTCATTATGGCAGCCATATTTAAAAAATCGTTGCTCTCCCAAACAAGCCCTCAATGATATAATTTGAACAATTTTTGGGAGTGGTTAAAATACCATGTTTGCATGCATGTGATGCTACTTGGATTTGGGGACCTGGATTTTAAGAGCGTCAACAAGAATTCTGACCTTCAAGGTCACCCACGATGACGGCAGTAGCTTCGTTACATGTTACATATCCACTATAAAATCACGGCATAGATGTAATGTTTTGAAAACGGTTCATATTTGTGGAAAGGTTGATTTTTCCTGTTCCGTGGTTCCCATGTAAAAAAGGGCTTGAAGTAGCAGGTTGTAGCGGGTTTTCTGTAAATGACCGCGGGTAACCCTGGATTGAACGCCTGTTCGGTTCAAATGACGTCATATCGAACAAGATTTGCAGATTCGGGGAGTTCGATCTCCATAGTAGCAGAGTGGGACTTTTGGGCCCAAATCTGACCATCATGACCATTTTGTCCCACCTGGCCCCATCACCCGTAAAAATGATCAAGGGACATCAAACTATCTATATATAGAATTTGTCTAATTGTGCGTGGACAGGGTTTCTCGTCCTGGCCTAAATGTCAGGAATCTTTCATAAGTATTTGAGAAAGAGTATGTTAGTTGAACACACACCACTAGTACTTAACCAGTGGACTAGCCTCTTGCTGTAGTGATTGCGCAACTGTGGCTGGTGATTGTGAAACTGTGTGGCTGAAGGTCTGTTGAACAAACAGGACTGCCCTATTCACCACGTGGTGCTGAGAGGACTTCAACTTTTAACAAGTTTATAATTTGTCTCACTCGGTTGGGTTAAGGCGGCCTAGGCTGATATTCATGTTCGAGTTCGGGCGTGTGTCTGCACGATGGCCACAGACATGTTTCGAACCCGAATCACGTTCCACCATGTTTGATATGACGTCATTCGAATAGAACGCGTGTTCGAATTCGGGGTTACCGACGGTCATTTGTATGTTTCCCCTGTAAACCCGCGTTGTTACGCATTTTATTCACGGAGTATGACATAAACGGCTTTGCGCGCAGCTGAAAACAACATAATTGATCTTTAGAGTAATCCATCTTAACGTATCACTTTTTTATCAAAATTGTCCGAGGCTATTTTGCATATAAGTCGATATTTTTTAACTGTGGCGATTTTTTAACGAAAAATGACAGAAAAATAGCTGTTTCTGTTGTTTTTGGCCCAAAAAAACAATGTAACTGTCATTTAAAACAAAATAGCCTCGGACAAAAATAATAAATAGGGGGTTGGCTTTCTACTTGTAAAATATCATGTTGAAAGGTGTTGTTACCGCTTGCGCGTAAAGCCATGAAGTGAACAGCTTTTTTTTAACCAAAATGTTGATTTTTAACCCAAAAATCCAGAAGTAGTAAAAACAAAATAACCTTTATTCAATGTGTTTCAAGTACTACTAGAACTGTGTGAAGTTTAGTTGTGGTGCGACCAAGCTATCAAAAGTTACAGACATATGTATGAAATACTACTCATAGTATGCCATAGGCTGCCTTAACCCAACCGAGCATGCAGCATGGTGAAAGATATCATTATAACTTTCTTATACTTTAACTGATTACAAATCTTGTTGTCTCTCTCATTGTCCTTCATATATTCCATTCATTCTTGTTGCTCAGGAAAAAGATGATTCTACCAGCTGCATTATTCATCATACTTCAAGTATTTGGTTATCTGTGCACAAATTCACTGGCAACACCCTTAATAAGTGAGTGTTTGTATGTGTTGATGGTATTCTTGAAGTAATGTGTGATGTAAAAGTCAGCTGAAGATCAATATCACATAATGTTATACACTGTATTTACAATTTGGTGTTATTTGTGTAATCAATGTGGAAATTCTATGGCCTCCATTAAGGTACCATTTATCTGCCAGGTTACATACATCCACCACTGATGAAAAACAGAGAGATGTGCAGCACCCACAGGAATGCACAGTAATTATATGGAGGGGGTATCATACTTTGGGAGGCTGCATCCAGGAGACCTGTTTATTTATTATTATTTTATTTATTCAATTAGATGCAATTTCCAGACATACATGTATGCAAAATGAAATTTTGATTACAAATTTAAAAGACATAATTTGTAAAGTTAATGAGAAAATGTTATGCTGTTGTTGTTAATGTAAGAAATGTTACATTATACTATTAGCGACAAATTTGAAAGTTTTTCTTTATCCTGACCACTTGCCTTGCCTAGGGTTCTACGATGGGAATGTATCCTTACCACTATACATCACAAACGTGCAGAATGACTACAAGTACATCTGCCTGAGGGATACTAGTAACTTCTTTGAAAGAGCTTGTTTGGAAACAAATGGCACGAGGAGCTTCCGCATTGAATATAGCAACTATGATGGTACAGATACAGATACAGATGGTAAAATTATACAACATACTTTTTTAATATGAAAATGGCTTTTAACTAAGATAGAAGCTTCACATGTATTTCTTTAAAGTTAATTCACTCCTTAGTGATAAAGCATGTAGAAGCAATGGTGGGTTTGGGGTACATGTATGTGTGCACAAGGAACATCACAAAGGGATGCCCTATTCTGCATCACAAAAATGATCGCATTTTAAAGCATAAAATTATCTGTAAGACTGTAAGACCCCGTTCATACCAGACTTTAAAAAAAAACAGTTGAAACCACTAAATAATTGGCGAGGGAAAACCTGACTAAAAATTCTAGCGTTCATACTAGACTTAACATAACCGGTTTTGTAAAAATCCTGTCCGGTGAATATCCAATTAATTGGCCGTGATAATAATGCAGTCTGCAATTCCTCCCGCTCTTCCGATTGTTGTCCTTGGCCTTCTTGTATGTCGTCTTCAGGTTTTTCATCTTACCGTGGCACTGCTCTGTTATCTTCAAGAAATCAACTTGACTGAAATTTACAGGTATTACTAAACATTTTTGTTTCGGTACAGCTCCCCCCCCCCACAGCTTTTTTGGCGACTCCTGCTGTCCAAAAATAGATATCAGGAGCTTGGTCCTGCCCGCCGACCAGGTTGCATAAAAAATTATGCTGATTCCATCGCCAAATTAAGAAAAACCATGAAAAAAAAAACAGTGGAAATGAACTCAAAACAACGCAATCAAAAAGCTTGGAGGTCACACACGGCCCAGATGCTGACCCTGTGAACCTGGAATTATGACGTAAAAAAACGACCAGGTTTTCGGCGGGAAAAAAACTCAAAAACCCTACGTAGTACCAAAGAGGTTGTTTTTAAAAATTGGATTTAAACCCCTAAAAACCAGTTGATTTGCATTCACACTACTAAATAAAAACCTGTTTTTGAAAAACCGGTTGAAACCGCTAAATAAAAGTCTGTTATGAACGTGGTATTTATTGCTTTCTGATGCGTGTCCTCATGGTAGTCATGACTTTTTATGTAAACTTTGAACATAAATCTGTACTTTCACATATATTGTACATTATATAATATATTATATCTTCCTTTCTAGGTGAATTTACGCAGTCCTGTGAAGGAAACAATAATTCTGTCAACGGCATCGCCGTGTTATTTGTAGTTACTGTAGTAATTGCAGCATTAGCTGGAATGCTGGCCGGTGCAGTCTTGTCCTACTGGTACTTTTACGAAATGGCTGAGGATAGGTGTAAAAAAAACCAAGGTAAGTGAATAAACAAGCAATGAAATCATTTAAAACAATACTTGTCTCCTGCAAATTTAGGCATTATTTGCTCCTACCGTGACACGTTCTTGAGTAAATCTTACGCTAACATAATTATCATCCAGCCCATATTTACTATAATTGTGTTATATGGGCTAAGCCTTATATTATGGTACATGCATTTTTTTAAAAGTCTCACATAGGATAATATCCAAATGATAAGCTGTGTGGATAAGAAACCTTTGAATCTGGCTAAAAGTGGACTTTGATCTGTGTTGTGTACATATATGTACCATATGATGTATTTATAATAAAATTGTTGCTCAGGGAATTATCAACTGGTTAAAGATGAGGTATTAGATGTATAATAATTGACACATTGTCAGTATTTCTATGAGAAATTTACCTTCACTAATTTATCTATATTACTAAGGCCATACCAATTTAATTTGTTGGTTCTGGGATTTTTTCATAAAAATATGAAGCAGGAGGGCAAAAAAATCAAATAAAAACAGGTCTAGGCATCCTATTATAGCCCAAAATGCTACAAAAGGAGCCATAAAGTCAACACAAAAGGCTGGGTTAAACAATGAATTTTGAACTTTTAATCAAACCACTGCATTGATAAATGGAAAAACTGTAGGAACTAGGAAGAAAAGCACTTTCCTCTACTGTTAGGGGCAAAATACAAGCATTTTTTTAAGATTTAAATTCAGAACCAAAATCTTTTTTTTTTTTTGCAAATTTGAAAAAAAAGAAGAGGTGATCATGAATCTGAGAACCAACAAATTAAATTAGTGTGGCCTAAGTATATTTTGGGCTTACCTCATATCAAGTTTGTACATTTACAATCTTGCCATCCACCAAAATGAAAATACACTAGAACATAGTATACAAAATCATGACTGAATGTGCAAAATTTTTGTGCCAATAAAATCAACCAACTCTACTTTCATGTCAGTCTCGGCTTTGTATGATGGTCAAATCAGTCGACCAGGATCCGGAGCAACAGTTCAGAGCAGACCATCAAACGCCACAGTACAGAGCAGACCACCAAATGCCACATTAAGAAGGCCGCAACATTCCATGGTGAGATCTAGAGAATTTCTAATTTAAAAACTAAGCTTTTTAAAACCTTTCAAAATTCTTTCCATTATGCAATAACTTACAAATGTACATGTATATATAGCCACGATGAAAACAATTCAGTTTATAAACACAATGAACAATACCTTGTGATTTCAGGTCCCTCCAATTTGATAAAAATAAATCTTTAAGTTTGTTCTCTGATTTTTTGGAAAATATTGGAGTGAGTGAAATAAAAGACAAATAGAATGAGGCAGATAGACCAAAATACCACCAAAGGAGCCACAATTTAGCCAACATATCAGGCTGGCTAACATTTAAAAAATCATAAATGTACATGTAAGAAAACTACAATAACTGTAACAAAAAATTGTATCAGAGATTTCAGACCTCTGGGAAAGGTTTCATGATCATCAAATTATTTTATATCATACCCGGGCCGCGATAACGTTCGATAACGGGTTCCGGACCGGGCCGTACTTTACGGTACGGCCTGGGCTCCATGGCTTCCATAGAACAATTCGAACGCGTTCTGCCATAACTGCGTGCGCCGCTTGAATACAGGATCCGAATGTTGGAACTGATGTTGTTGCATTTGAGGGTTTAGGGGCACCAACTTTTGGCTCATCTTGCATTGAAAGGCGTGTTTTCTTGGGTGGGCCTGGGTATGACATAAATAAAATACAACACGGTGTATTCCGCATCGTCCTCGGTCCCGGCCCACCCGCGGTCGGGCCGATACCTTGGGCGATACGGAATACCCCGTGTTGTATTCTATATATATATTAAGGACTTTCTTCAACTGTATGTAGTATTTTGCATGATTATTGTTTCTTTTGAAATTCTAAAACAGAAAAATCGAAGCTAACGTGGCAAATCAGAGAGCCAAATGGCAAATCAGAGAACCAAGAAATCAAATTCAATTAGTGTGGCCTCAGCCTGAAAAAGTCCCTGTGTTTCATGATCTGTAATACACAGGTACTGAGTCCCAGAATCAATCTCCAAGGCAACGGGACAATGGTAAAAGTGAAGATGGATACAAAGGCAAGTTATCATTCATTATTTACAAATTTTTAAAATGAAGTGTCAATACAAGTTATGTTAGGAAGTTTTATCTGAAATAGATCTACTGTAACAGTAACTTAACTTTTCATCTCTGTAACTTTTTAGCTCTCAACTGATCTCTTTGATATAAATTGATGCTCACTGCAACTTTGTTCCTGTTTGTTCCGGGGATTGCGTTCGATCTGTATGTGCATGATGTCTCATGACTTAATTCTCAACCAGGATAGATGACAGTCACTTATGATACTTGGATGCTTATTGATTCACACTTACTCTGGATGACCTCATTGCATTGTCTCAGTCTATCTCTTCACTCTAGGTTGCTGAGCATTTGACTCTTAAATAAAATGTTGATTTAGATGATTGGCATTACTCATGTTACAGTCTCACACACATTTTTTTTCCAGAAACAATACCATCATCCAATCAACTTTCTAAAGTGTCTTAAACTAAAAAACTCTCCCTGACATACATTTATTTCAGATTGACTCACACAATGGATCCCCCAGGTTCATACAAGCAATCTTACACAAAATGGAGCATGTTAAAGACCAGGTCAAAGCTGTTGCACTTAGTGGTATGTCCATCCTCATTTACATTGACTCATGTTTATATCTAACACTAAGAATTTTTTTTAATATCCTGATATAATTTTGTGCAGGAACTTCGAGTTAGGCCGCACTCTGCCATGGCAACATATTATGAACAAGAAAAAATGAGTTACAGTAACTGTAGCTGCAGCAGGATTTAGACAACGTTATCTCAAATAATGTCTCCAGTCCAATATAAGAGTTCCATGACCTCATACCTTTTCTAGATGATGTTAACATTTACAATTGATGAATGATTATGTAAATAAAACACTCAGTTGCATGAATTATATCAGTTGATCAATGACAGTCTTATCTTAGCAAAGAAATCTAGACTCAGCATTTCTTCAATACCGGTACATGTACTAGTACATTGTACATAATGCACATACATGGCTTCACCAAGGTTACAATTTTTGTTAGCATCATGCACACACGCGCGTGCATGCACACAGTCACACACACACATTCAAAAATTGTAACCATGCTGAAGGTAGAACATTCTGTATGATTTATTCATTACAGAGCATATCACACCCAAGAGATATGACTGCTTCATCATCTACTGTGGGAAGGATTCTGCAGTCGTCAATGGAATCATCATCCCACGTCTGACCGAGCTTAAGATTACCTACTGTGAGCACCAAGAGCACTTCATTGCAGGACGTGACATTTTCACCAACATACAAGACTGTATCTCACAGAGCAGGAAGATACTAGCTGTATTTTCTGAAGATTTCTTTGCTAGTGACTGGTGTCGTAAGGATTTGGATATGGCCATGGTACATGCTACTGAGAAGCAAATTGAGCATTTCATTGCTCCAATCAAGATTGACGACTGTGTCATTCCTGACAAATATGGTGATTTGAAGAACATCACTTATTCTGATCTAACAAGCTATCCCAAAGACTGGGGTGAGCAGATTAGGTGTTCCCTGGCAAGTATCCGTGTTGCTTCAATGGAAATGGAAATCTGCATGTGTACAACATCTGCAGATTCCATTTAACAGTTCTACTGCAAATACTTGGATGTAATACTGAATGTGAAAACACCAACACATGGACTATTCTTAGCCAAATTGAATGATGAATTGGCTAATACCACTGTGACAGTAGTACATCCCAATAAGTCTCAATAGAGCATTGAGAAGAGATATCCATGAAACTGGTATTTTCATGATTCTGCTTTAATGTCATGTCCTAAATGTTTCATGACATTAAGTCAGACACTTTGGTCAACACAAATAGAGTCAGTATGCTTTGACATTTAACTTGTGGACTGCTTACGACTACAGGACTTACATGTACATTGTATCTGTCTGACTGAGTGAGTTTGCCTATTGAGTTATGACATAGTCTTAGTTGTTTCTGCTTGAGTTGCAGCAATATCTGAGTGTGTCTATTCTGTATCTATACAGAATAATACAGAAATCAAGCTGGAATACTTTGAATCAAACTCAGTTCAAAGTTTGAAATTCAATATAAAAGTGTAACATACAATACACTCTATAAATGGATGACTGTTTGGTTTCTTTTTTTGGTGGGCTTTAGAGTGCTTGCAACTGGCAAGAACTTTCTGCAGCTGGAAGTTTGTACATAGTATTACATGTATTATACATAACATACATAGTGTCATGAATCATGATCATAGCATAATTACCCTCATTTCTGCTGTTGACTATTTTTATGAAGATCATAAGCCACAGAATTAAACCTGCAAATGTTACATTTAACATAGCTTTATGTGACATGGGTGGGCCTTGCTGGAGTTAGGAGTTACTAATAAGCATTGTAGTTTCAAAGGACATCAATTACTTTTTAATAAATATTAATATCAGCAAGGTGTATAATGTCCTTGATATCAAGAAACTAATGTGTGTTAAGTAGACAAAATGGACAAGAATTTCCTGATTTGTAAATTAAGTCAATCTAGTGGAAGAAAAGTTTTAGTGTTTGAATTTTTTTCCCAGCATTACACTTTCTGTGGAAACATTGAAAATGTTACAGTTAGTGATACAAGAGTGCAGTTGTATCTGCAAGGCTGTATATATCAGTGCTTGAACTTACTTATACTTTGAATATACTAAACTTAAAGTCAGATAAAATTAATGAGATACTTAGTATTCAAGTCATGACATCATTATTCAGACATGCCTTTAAGGTATTTTGGATAAAGTACTAGTAATGTTCACATCTGGTATATTATTGTATAGAATATGGTATTAACAACACTTATATGTCATAAATTAACACATTTTTTGTATATACAGTAATTTTCAAGTTTCCAAATGCTGGGATAGTGTACATACACACATGTAAACATCAGTGGTAGTTTTGATTTGGAATTGGATGTGCTTTTCATGTGTGTGTGTCAGCCAGCAGGTTTTCATGCAAAACAATTGACAAGTCCAAAGCTGTGTTTGCATTATCACCTGATGACTTGAGAGTGATTAAAAAGCAAAAAGTACAAAACTGCGTTGTTGTACTCTTTTCTGATACTACAAGAATTTTATTATTTAACAATTCATGTTATTATTATGATCATCCTTATATCTAATATATCTAGTAGTAAGGGCAATAATTAGCTTTAGTTGATATGTTGAATGTTGAATTGAGGAAAAATGTTTGTCAAATACTCTATAAATTGCTTTTGAAATGCAAAGGGATTGTGTGATTACTTTATGAAATAATAGTAGCCTGGGTGCCGTCCAATTTTCTACAGGCCTTCTTGTACATTGTAGTACTACTTTTTTCAGGCTAGGGAGTGCAATCAGCTGGCACCCAGGATTAATAACACTTACTCAATACTTCAAAAAATCATACTACTCAATACTTTAAAAAATCATACTACATTCCATAGTATTTAACCATTATAATAGTACGTATTAGTACAAAAAGTTATTGCCAAGTTGTCCATACCTGGTATACCATGGTGACATTCTATAGTATTTTACTATAGTACGTGTTAGTACAAAAAGTTATTGCCAGGTTGTCCATACCTGGTTACCATGGTGACAAACGTCTGGTTCAGGTCAATTTGACCTTATTTGTTTGGAGGAGAAGAAGAGGAAGAAGATTAACAGAGCAAAAACAAATTGTTTTCATTCTGCGAAGGTAAACATAACAAGTTGTTACAAGTTTTGACTTGCATGTAAGCTTACACACTACCCAAAGTACCTGCATGTAAGTGAACACATCCTATATTGCAGCACTGTTTGGGACCAGGGAGGTAAGGGGCACATGATAGACACATTACAGAAGCTACAAAATAGAGCGGGCAGGGCAGTACTGGGTCGTGACCGCTACACCTCCAGTGCAACTGTTCTGAACTTGTTAGGCTGGACCTCTGTAGCACAGCACCACAAACGAGCCAAGGCTATATAAATTTTAATAATTCTTATGTTTAAGGCATTTAATGGAATGTCACCTCCACACATCTCTCAACTATTCACAACATCTGCCGGTACCCCCACACACAACATCCAACTAAGCACTTCAGCTGCCAAAAGCTCGCTTGCAGTCATCGCTTTCTTTTCCAGTTCAGTGCTCTGGAACTCACTTCCTCCTCACGTTATTAATACAAAAACTCTCCGTGTCTTTAAGACCGCCTTTTCGTCACTTAGCAATTAATAAAATGATTTCTTTGTTGTTAATTTTGCATTTTGTTCATAAACATTGAGATGCAAATTCAGTTCCATTATCAATATTATTTACATCATTTGTCATATTTATTATGGCTTAACATATTGTTATGGCTACACCACACTATATGTGGTAAACTTTCTAGTTTAGTCTGTTTTCTGTACTTTATTATTTTGTTCTGTTTCTTTTATTATTACGACCATGAGTTAGTTTACACCTTTTCTTTTTTATGTTACCGGTATATATATTTTGTGCAGGGAGCTTTGAAAACCAGCAAAATGGCGATATGCTGCCCCTGCATAAATAAATAAAAATGTAATGAAAAATGTATGTACATGTGTCTAGTCCCTCACCTGACCTTGTCAAGGGGGACACACCTAGTTGGTATTATAATATGATACAAATGGATTGTGACGTAACAAAGCAAAACAATGACGTCACGGGACTTTCCAGGCGTGATGGGAAGGTGAAGCCATTAGGACATACGCAGTAGAAAATTCAAAGCACTTCTGCGGTAGTCTGAGGTTGACAATGAGCACACCTGCTACTCTACCACAGTCGTCAACATGCCGTTCCCATGCACACGGCAACAATGGGTTAGTTGAGAGCTTCTTTGCCAAGTATATTTATTGTATTCTGCTAAGTATGCAGGGAAACTATACTTGGATTATCTGACAGAAACTGTGCCTTAAACGGGTCTGCCTAAATACCTCAACCGACCTCAACCGACCGCGTAATGGGTTAATATGCAGTATACATGGGTCAACAACCTTTCCCAACGCTCTGGATACATTGTCTATGCTTGATTGAATGAAATTTAAAAGCATGAAGGGATGGACATCCAACTATTGAAATAAATTATCTGTCTAGCCACCCCCCAAAGTTCGTTGTTTGGTTCCGCGGAGCGTTCCTCCTTGAGGTCAATGGAGGTCAAGCCGGTAGGCGTACGTGCTTAGCAGCTTGGATGTCAGGCTGGAAAACACTCTATAGTATATATAGCTATTATGAGTTGGCTATGATGGTATTTGTGCTTTACTATGATTTATAAACCAACATCTTTGCGTTCTGTTGCCTGTATAAAGCAAAAGGTGTCCAACGCGCGATCCAACTTGGCGGCCATGAAAAAGCATTCTAAAGTCAAACCAGAGGTATAACTTTTAAAAACTGGTAAATACGTCAAAGTTACAGAGAGTGTTTTTTCCATTCATACAAGCATAGACAATGTATCCAGAGCGTTGGAAAAGGTTGTTAGCCCATACATATACTGCATATTAACCCATTAAGCGGTCGGTTGCGGTCGGTTGAGGTATTTAGGCATACCGCCTTAAACTTGACATAAAATCATGTCTCAACTTGGCATTTGACAGTGTACAGCCAGTCTACAATGTTAATTGCCTTTTGGCAAAACGCACCAGCTTTGAAGGCACACAGCACAGCACAGCAGCAGATGATAGGTCCTTATTCTAGTGGGTCAACATTGAGAGATAGACAATAGCAAGTTTTTATGAGACCTTCAACCTGTTAGAACATCTCTAGAACATGGAGGAGAATTAACATGATGCCATCTGGAATCATAGTTATAGATGTGTAATTATGTACCACAATAACATCATGCACTGAAAGTGAAACTTGTTGTTTTCTAGGGGACATCTGTGGTACAGCGGCGCATCAGATTCTGTGGCATTGTACATGTACTGCTTTGCGGTGGTGTTGTTGCAGGCCTAATTACATATATAGTAGGTCTTACATCAAAACCACAACCAGGTACAAATAGTTTTAGTTTTTGGCATAAACTGTAGCAATTTGATGCCATAAGTCTTGTACAGTTTCACGAAAATGTAACAAATGTGGTCATCTACATGTATTACCGGTAAATATGGACTATTTAGCAGCCAGATAATCATATCATGCTCTTCAATTCAAAAGCCATAATGCAATTCTTTCCACCTAAAGGCCTGCAATGCTTAGTCTATAGCGAGTACTGAATACTGTATTACTATTAGGTACGAATTAATGTCATTGCCTGAAATGTCAGTATTATAACAGTTTACTATGTTAACTATGTAAACTATATAATACAGCTAATGACCCATACCTGACATTTCAGTTTTATAACAGGTTACTGTGTTTATTATAATACAGCTAATGGCCCAGGTATCCAAACACTACTGAATACCAACCTTCAGCTGAACATACCTATAGATGACACACACATCTGTCTCCATCATGATGGCCAGAGTGGGTGCATACAACTGAAACATCATGGAAACATCACCCTCCGCATGACAGTGGAAGGAAGAAGTATGTTTGAGGGGTGTCCTTAAGTTTGGACTAATACAGAAACAACCAGAAAATTGACTTTTGGTATTATCCTTAGCTAATGTATTAGAATTATTTTTTATTTACTTTATTTTTTAGAATCTTTTTTTTTTTTTTGCAAATCAGAAAAAAATCAAGAGGTGAATCCGAGAACCAATAATTAAACTGGTGTGGCCTTAACTTAAGTCGATATTCAATTATACTCTCTTTATTAATTTTCTAATTTTAATTATTTCATTGTTTGTTGCATGTATAGAGGTCTTTGATTTCCCTCTCGGACATATTGAAAAATTGAAATATATTATTTCTAGCTGGCTTTTCCACGATCCATTTAAAGCTCATTGATTCATCAGTTAGTTGCTCTTTCAGACTATTGAAAACCAGATTTCTTAGCCTTTTTCGGGTGTTGTAAATTACATCACCATGACACATTTTTTAAAATCTTTGTCTCTTTTAGCACCAGTTCACCATGGCTTGTCTACTGCTGCAATTGGATTTCTCTTGATGGTGTCATCTATTGCTGGTATTGTGATACTGGGGATAGGCTTTGGATGTTACATTGCATTCATCTATCTGATCAGCACCATTTCTTCATGTACATGTAAGTTACGGTAACTCGTTGCCACAGTTGTGCAAAAAGACAATTCCTTTAACGTAGTAAGTGCTCTCTGAATTTGTAAGGAATTTCTTTGAAGCCTACTGAGACCGAGTCTGAGGAGCTAAGTTGCTCATCATCTTGTTTAAAGTCAGAACAAGGTACATGTAATACTATGTGTTGTGATTAACTAGCTGTTTATTCATAACTTTCAGAATTGCCCTGCTTGTAAAGATAAAAAAAGTAGAACATGTAGAGCTTGCCCCCCCCCCCCACTTTCTTTACCTTGAAGCTCTTCATTACATATGAACTGTTATCAGAAGCTGGAACCATTTCAACTTGTTGGCTCTAATTTGATTTCTACACTCAGGTTTTTCAAAGAATGATGACCTCTCCATCATGGAAGATCAACCACCACAGAGTGTCTGCCAGAGGGTAGGAAAATATTCAAACCACATGAGCATTCACCTGTATGCAAGTATTGTAGCACATTGTTACATGTACATGATATACATATGTTCAGGTTGGAATTATCATTATGATATAAAAAAAGACAGAAGTCATACATAAGAGGTCGATGACTTCATACCTAATTTTAATTCGTCATCTATGACTTTGGTTTGTTAGAAATGTTCTGCTGTACATAGTTTGACTTTTATTTTGTTGGTACATGAACCAATGCATGGATGTGTGATTCATATGTCGTAGTACAGAAATATTGATTTATTGATTTATTGAGATGCCCTTTAGCCCATGAGGGGCTAATCTTCCAGGGCTCATTAACAGTACAACACATAAAATACAAGCACTGAATACATACAATCATTGCAATTACAATTTACACATTAAAATAATTGAGGTTGAGGCCAGAGGTCATTTAACTAATTATGACTAAAATCAACAATAAAACTTGTGAGTTACTAAATTGCTTCAAATATATACAATATTGTCAGGGTAAGCCTTTAAGTTCCATAAAGCTGACGTGTCATTTTCCTGAACTGCCTCTCAAAAATACATGTTACACAAGTTCGGAAATTTTCCGACATAGTCATGATGCTTAATGTCATTGTCGTCACTACTGGGTGTATTTTTGCGGGTTTGGAGTGCTGTGGAGTTTTCATGTTGGTGGTTTCATTGACTTGCATGCTACTGGGAAGAGTGGCAGTCCTTAGGGTCTACTCCTTAGGGGGACATTAAGCCGGCGTCTACTGTTTATGTGCGCATTGGGAATACATGTGTATGTCCACAGACATGTCCACATATGTCCCTGTGTTTCGTGATCTTAACCCTTGTCCTGCAAAGCACAACAATTGTTGTTCTGCACATACAGTACCATCTATATAGCACCCTGTATATATGTAGGTACGATTTGGGGGTATTTCTTGTGCAACGCATCACACTGCAGCGAAACGCAACAAATGCAGAAGTAATGGTATGATGCCACTGCAGGGCAAAAAATTTTGGGGGTCTATGATCTAATTAAGACATGAAATTATTGAAAAATATTGTGCCAGGAATGCCAGCAGGACAAGGGTTAAGCTCAATCAGTCTGTCACTCACAGGTACCAAGTCCTGGTGATGAGCCACAGGGTAACACTGCCAGGACAATTTGGAATGTGGAGATGGATAAAAAGGCAAGTTATCACAAGTCTTTATAGCCACTTTGGGATTGTTTGAACATTGTGATTTGTGATTCTTGTGAACAGCTAGAGTTAGGATTTTCTATACAATGGTCCATACTATCCATGACAACTTGCTGATTGCAAATTCGGTTCTGTGTTTGGAAATAATCCCTGCGTGATGATATTTATTTAATATGATATTAAAAGCAAATATCATCAGTTTGGTCAGTATAAGTTTCAATCAAGAATGGTTGTTATCCAACAAATTTGTATGAGTTTTACCAACATGTGTTGCACTCACTGCTTTTTTATATATTACATAACTGTACAGCCATTATCCAATCAACATTCAGGAATACATTCTCTTAAATTAGTATATTACACTTAACTCCCTGACACATTTCAGATTGACTCGCACAACAGCACCCCCAGGTTCAAAAAGGCAATATCAGACAAGATGGAGGACATCAAAGACCAGGTCAAAGCTGTAACAGCTGCTTTTGATGGTATGTCCATGTACAATTGTATATATAGTAACAGTTGTAATTTCTAAATTTCCTTACATTTGTAATATTGAACACAATTATAGAAAAACACAAAAATGACCAATAAAAATACCTCCAGTCTAAGGACAGTGTGACATAAATAATGATGAAAAAAAGTATTGGTTGAGTTTGGTGCTTGTGGGTGTAGATGAGAAGGCCAGGTCTTGGCAAAATGTGAACAAGTCATTAGTGAGAGACTATCTAAATGGCAGATTGAGACTGGTGATAAAATATTGCTAAAGAATAATGTCGTTGAGAAGAAAGTGCAAATATTTTCTAGAGGAAAATACACTAGAAATTTATCCCCAAAACAATTAAATTTTTGTGTGCTGACTCCTTGTCCAACCTTCGCAAAATTATAATTAAAGCGTACATTGATCATGTAACTACACGTGAATGTGTGCCTTTATTCCATGCAGAGTCCATCATATCTAAGGGATATGACTTCTTCATCATTTACTGTGGGAAGAATTCTGCAGTTGTCAATGGAATCATGTCACATCTGACTGACCTGAAAATTACCTACTGTGAGCACCAAGAGCACTTCATACCAGGACGTGACATTTTCACCAACATACAAGACTACATCTCACAGAGCAGAAAGGTACTAGCTGTATTTTCTGCAGACTTCTTTGCTAGTGGATGGTGTTGTAAGGATTTGGATATGGCCATGGTACATGCTGCTGAGAAGCAAATTGAGCAGTTCATTGTTCCAATCAAGATTGATGATTGTGTCATTCCTGACAAATATGGTGATTTGAAGAACATCACCTACTTTGACCTAACAAGCTCTGAGAATGACAGTGTTTGGGAGCAGATTAGATGTTCCATGGCAAGTATCCGTGTTGCTTCAATTGAAATGAAAATCTGCATGTGTCCAGAACATCTGCAGAAGCCGTATAACAGTTCTACTGCAAATACTTGGATGTGATACTTGGATGTGATACTGAATGTGATATTGTAAAAATCAGTGTGATTATTCAGCTTGCTTGACTTGTGAAACTGGCTGCAAGGCTGATTTTATTAATAAAACTTGAAAACTTGAAATGTGAAAACACCTCCATTGGCTACTATCACAGTTTACAGTAAATGTACACATCCCACTTGTCTAGAGCATTAAGAATAGATATCCAATTCCATGAAACTGGCATTTTCATGATTATGCTTCTGTTTCATAGTCTGTTTTATAATGACATTGTATGGGTCTTTGGTCAACACAAATGGAGTCAGTGTGGTTTGCCTAAAACCTTAACTTTTGTGGACAGCTTACTGCTATGGAGCAGGAGTGTATGAATGAGTTTGTATTATGAGTTATGACATACCGGTACTGAGTGTTACTGTTAGTTGGTGCTGTTTGAGTTGCAGCAATATCTGTGTCTAAATTTGTATCTGTACCTGAGTTTACAGAATGATGCAGAAATCAAGCTGGAGTACTTTGACATTCAATATTAATATAATATAAAAGACTTTTTTAGTATAACAATTACAATACACTCTACAGTGGATGACAGACTGTTTGGTTTGCTCTTTGGTGTGCTTTAATTTGGCTTTTGCTTTTAACTGGCAAGAACTTTCTACAGCTGGAGGATGGAAGTTTGTACATATATATTATATACATTTTGTCATGATGATATGTTTATGAAGATTGTAAGCCACAGAATGAAACCTGCACATTATCTTTATAACATAGCTTTATGTGACATGGGTAGGCCTTGCTGGAGTTAGGCATTGTAGTTTCAAAGGACATCAATTACTTTTTAATATCAAGAAACTAATGTGTGATAAGTAGACAAAACACGAATTTCCTGACTTGTAAATTAAGTCAATATAGTGGAAGAAAAGTTTTAGTGTTTGATTTTTTTCCCAACATTACACTTTCTGTGGAGACATTGAAAATGTAGTGATACAAGAGTGCAGTTGTATGTGCAAGGCTATATATATCAGTGCTTGAACTTATTAATGCTTTGAATACTACTAATACTAAGTCAGTTGACAGTTAATGAGATGTTTGAGTCATGACATCATTATTCACACATGCCTTCCGACTGTTAGGTATTTTGGATAATGTCAACATCTGGTATAGAATATGGTGTTAGCAACAATTACATGTACATGTACATGTTACAACTTAACACATGTTTTGTATATACAGTAATTCAGGTCAAGTTTCAAAATCCTGGAATAGTGGACACAAACATCAGTGGTTGATGTGGAATTTGGTGTGTTTTGTTCATAAATAGAATTGTGTCACCCTATTCCAGGAGGCTTTCAAGCAAGTAAATTACTGACCCGTTTCAAAGCTGTGTGTTTGAGAGTGATTAAAAACCAAAAAGTACAAAACTGTGTTGTTGTACTCTTTTCTGATATTACAAGAATTTCATTGTTTGAACAATACGTTATTATTGCCATTACTTATAAATCTAGTAGAAAGGACAGTTAATGTGCTGACTGTTGAATTCAATAAATACGAAATTATAGCAAAAATGTTGGCTACGTACTCTATAAATTGTTATCTTCTAAAATGCGAAAGAGAATGATTGTGTGATAACTATTAATAGTTATCACACAATCATTCTCTTTCGCATTTTAGAAGATAACAATTATTTTATATTTGTGATATAGTGTATGTCAAATAATATAAATGTAGCCTGGGTGCCATCCAATTTGCTTACAAAGGGCTTCTTGTACTTTTTCAGGCCAGGAGTACAATCAGCTGGCACCCTGGATAAAATAGTATAACTCAATGCTTAAAAAACCATGCTATATACATGTATAGTATTTAACGAATACTAAAAAAAAATAGAAAAAATTATTTCCAGGTTGTCCATACCTGTCCTCATCCTCTCAGCTCCTTGCCAGACCTGCTGTAGTAGTCTAGTATCCCAGGCTCCATCTCCCAGCCGCCTGACCGAAGCTCAATCAGCTGCAGGAGTCTGTGCCGGGCTAGCGGCGGCGTCTTAAAACTCAGGAACCGGTCACGCAGGATGGCAAACAGGTCATCCATCCTGTCTGGTGCTGTCTGGTGTTGGAGGACAACAATCACATGACATAACCCTACCTCTCTCTATATGAATTGTTAATTGTAGAGCAAAATTATCAGGAAAAGAAAAGAAGGTATCTAATGATATCTGAGTTCAAGAAGAAAGACAAGATAGGAGTTTGCACAATTATATAACATTTGCATAATGTGATATTACAGATTCTGAAGTGGATTGCTCTGACCTGGTCCAGACTGGGTCCCATTTGAACCAGCAGGTTGTACAGACAGTCCACCTAAAGAAGGAAAAAAAAACATCTGAAAAATCCATGTTCTAACACCAAACAAAAGCCAAAAACTCACTGACAGTTGGAATTAAATTAGTCCAAGTCAATGTGTCATTTGAGTTAACAATTCATTCTGAACCTTGTTGTACCTGCATCTCATTCTTGAGTGGCCCCGGAAAGGCCAGCAGTGACAGGCAGTTAAACACAGAGTCTATCATGGTCATCAGGGGAGAACCTTTCACCTAAACACACAATCATGGAGATCAGAAAAGTCAACTATGAATACATAAATTTTCCATCGTATGAAGGAATGCAGCATTAAAATAGCATATTCATAATGCACAAAGTCTGAGTACAATCTTCTATCACACAATTTCAGTCTTGTAAATAAGACTAAATACTTTTAATACATGTAGTATCAAATTCTGAGAGAACAATACTTTAGGTCACCAGCTCTCCATATCTTAAAAAAAAACTAAATGCTTGACTACCATTGGCTTTTCAAATCTATATGCACTTAAGAAGTTTACAACATGGATGACATAAGAAACCAACCCTTACCCTGATGACATGATAGCAGAGACAGAGGAATCTGACGTAGCCCACCCAGGCCGACACTGACTGTTCATGGAGCGTCTCAGCCTCCATCTCCTGTTCTAACAGCTTCAGCCGCAGGTGGCTCTGGAACACTCGAGTGGGCACACAGTCATACTGTTCCCTCTCTACTTCAACCTATAGCAAACAGTGATTATGTAGATATCTCAACACACAGTCATACTGTTCCTTCTCTACTTCAACCTATAGCAAACAGTGATTATACACATGTAGATATCTCAACACAGAAGATTATTCTTTTCCAATGCTAACTATTTTCAGTTTCCAGTTGTCCCAAATTTACTACTAGTATTTTTAATCATTCTTGGCTAAACCTCATATTTTATGGCAAAATAAACAAGCCTGTCAACAGCTATGCTGTTCTCACCTTTGCATCCATTTAACAAATCCAGACTTCATATCAAACTCATTGCAGCAAAGCACTATTGTTTTTCTCCACTTTCTCCACATCATTATGGCTTCACCACATAATGTATCTGTATCTGTATCTGTATCTGTATAGCCGGTATAACCGCCTTTCGGCGTAACACACCAGCTTCGCAGGCACGCGGCGCGGCGGCAGATGGCTATATTACACCGATCGACTTGTTACACCTAACCCTTGAACTTCTAGCTCTAGACATTGTTTAAAGCTATCTATTGACAATGCCCCTACTGTACTTGGTGACAGTGAGTTCCACTCTGCGATAGTTCTAGGAAAGAATGAATTCTTGAACACCTCAATCCTTGGTTGATAACTCTGGTACTTGAAAGCATGGCTATTTCTTGTTCTCTTCTGGGCTGGTATTAGGTACTTAGTAGTTGGGACATCCACCAGTTTATTAGTCATTTTGTACATCATGCATAGTCTGGACATCTTTCTTCTGTCTTCCAGTGAGGTCCACTGTAGGTTTCTTTTCATTTCCGTGACACTAGCACCTCTTTCATAGTTGTTCATACAGAATCTTGCAGCTTGATTCTGTACCCTTTCCAATTTGTCTTTGTCTTTCTTTGTATATGGATCCCATACTGTCGCAGCATATTCTAGGTTCGGTCTTACAAGTGACGTGTATGCAAGTGATTTTACTCTAGTTGGACATGCCCACAGATTACGTTTAATCACTCCCAATGTCTGTTTCGCCTTAGTTGTGATATTATTAACATGTGCACCCCACTTCAGTCCGCTTGTCAGCGTGACGCCCAGATACGGATGGGTTTTTGTGGTTGCTAAAGCCTGACCACAAAACTGTAGCTAGTTGCATGTGGTGTTCGTTTGTTTGTTATGTGCATAATGTAGCATTTTTTGGGATTAAACTGCATGAGCCATTTGCTTTGCCATTCTTCCAGGGTGTTTAGGTCTTTTTGGAGAAGTTGTGAGTCGGTCTGTGTAGAAAGCTCTACATACAATAGACAGTCATCGGCAAATAACCTCACATTTGAGTCAAGCTGATCTGGTAGGTCATTTATATACAAGAGAAAGAGCAATGGCCCCAAGACGGTTCCTTGAGGGACCCCAGACGCTACTTTAACTGGAGCCGACGCCTTCCCTTCAACCACTACTGTTTGCTCCCTGTTGGTCAGGAAAGCCTTTAACCAATTCAGCGTAGGGCCTTGGATTCCATAATACTCCAGTTTTGAGATGAGCCTGCCATGGGGGACTTTATCAAAGGCTTTAGTGAAATCAAGTATTGCTAAATCTACCTGTTGTTTACTGTTTAGTGCGCCAGCTATGTCATGGACTGTTAGTATAAGCTGTGTTTCTGTGGACCGTTTGGCTCTGAATCCATGCTGGTAATCCGTTAATATACTGTAACTTTCTAGGTGCTTCATGATTTGGATATGGATAATATGTTCAAGTAGTTTGCAGGATATGCAGGTCAGTGAAACAGGTCTGTAGTTGCTGGGGACCGCTCTATCTCCTTTTTTAAAGATGGCGCATATATTTGCATCCCTCCAGTCTTTAGGGATTTCTGCAGTGTTTAGCGAGTGTTGGAAAATATTGGTTAGTACAGGCGCGATTTCACTAGCTGTCAACTTGAGGAACCACGGTGGTATTTGGTCTGGTCCGGATGCTTTAGAGGGATTGAGACCTTGAAGCATTTTTTCGACACCATCAGTAGAAACTACTATGGTGAAACATATTTGTGTTCCCTCATGTTTCTTCTATCCAACTGTTGCATTCTTTATAGTTATATGTCACTTCATAATAGTAATATCAATGCATTGTTTTCCCTTGTATTTCTCCTTCTTTCACTGACATATCGTGAAATGTAGTGAAGCTACAATGTATGCTGCATTTGCTCCAAAGCAAATGTCGGCCTTTCTAGTTCTTGCTCTTTTTTTTTCTGTTGCTTGAACTGACCTGGATGATGGCATGGCACAGCTCTGCCCCTGTCCTGGCCCAGTCAGGCTCCTCCATGGCTCTCCACATCAGCACATTAAACACCTGGCACAGGTCCTGTTTTCTCAGGGAGGTAGGGTCTGAAATAAAGTACAACTCATCATCACTAAGATTATTTTCAGTCATCAGGCCACACCAATTTAATTTGTTGTTTCTCATATTCGCCCTGATTTTTGGTTCTGAATCAACTGCAAAATGCTCAATGAAAGACATATTTTGGCCCTAACGGTTGAAGAAAATCCTTTTCTTTCTAGCTGTTACAGTTTTTCAATGTACAATGCAACTTTGTTTCATTAAAAGTTCAAAATCTATTGCTTTAATTATAAACCAGCCTGGTATGTTGACCTCATGGGTCATATTCTAACATTTCCGGCCTTCATGGGGTACCTTGGCCTGTTTTTTTATTTTTATTTCGCCCTGTTACCTCATTTTTTTTTAATCCGAGAAGCAACAAATTAAATTGGTGTGGCCTCAGCTTTATAGAACCGTGACAAAAAGTTGTATCCAAGACATATTTCATGGTGAACAGGTAGTGGCGTCCAACCTTGTCTAAGCTTTGGTCCGCTCTCAATGTCAAAATAGCGGGATAACGGCATTGTGAGTGAACCAAAGTTAACAAGGCTGGACTCCAGGTTAACTTAGTGCAGCATCTCATCTTAATCTTTTTTTTCTAAAACAGTTTTTACAGGCAGTAAGATTGTCCTCCTATAGATTACCACAAGTTTAATATACCATCACCATGCATATAATAAGCTTACATGGCAACTTTTGCTACCGGTATTTTCCTGATTGCCAGAACTACACATTGAACATGCTTGCTATGAAAATAACAGAATCAATGATTGCTACATACTAAGTTAACTACCCTGTCAACTCAGTTACCTTGAAGTGCCTGTCTTATGTACCACTGAGCTTCCTCCCCAAAGCCATCAATGTCATAGTTGTTGGCATTCTGATCACCACAGATACTGTGATCTGGTGAGGTTGACCTCTGCTGAAAACTGCTCATCGTTTTGTCTTGTTTGTTACTTGTAGAAGAGAATCTTTGGGTAGTCATCTCTTCTTCATCATCAGTAGGTGGCTTCTTTACAGTTGTGGTCCCTGAAAATGCCAAATGTATACACTTCTTCATCATGCTGTTTTAATTTTCTACATAAGATTTTCTTGTAAAACATTAACAATTGGAGGAAGTCTTTAATTTCAGGACAGCAGCCCAGTAAAATTTAAAAAACAAGTATTTCTACTTTCTTACTGATGATTTTAATTTTTATCACAGATCATACTTACCATTTGTTGCTGTTTTTTCCCTGTTGGCTGTGATGACACCAGAATCCCCACTGCTGGATGATTCGAGTGATGTAGAACTGACTGAACTACTGGGGCTGACACTTCTCTCTCTCCTGGCTTCAAAACACAAATACAAACATTCAGAATCCTCCAGTTTAATTCTTTAAACCACCTTCAACAATAAGTGAACATGGCTGCAGAAATTAACAAATAGTAATTTGTAAACAGCCAATAATGTGCAAAATCCATGCATGTGTAAGGGCTTTCATAATGTCAGTAACATAACAGGCACAGGGAAATATGTAGTTTCTAACATTGTTGGGTCAGTATGCCAGTTGACTCCATTACACTTAGGGTATTACCAGCACATTATTTATGGTGAAGGTGCAACTGTCATTGCTTTAACTGTCAGTGGTTTAAGAAAGGGAAAGGGGATGAAATATTTAGTACTAGTTAAAAAGAACTGAGGAGAAACAGTGCACATGGAATCTAGTGGACATCTAATTACATTATATTAGGTAAATGAAGAGTTGATTAATACAGTATCTAACGTTATCCATTAATTAGCATTACATTCTAGTCATAGCTATGTCAGTACGTATTTATCAAGAAAAAAGTTTCTTTTTTAATTTTCAGACATTGGGCAGTGCCTTCAATTAGGATTCTGTAGAATTTGAGTTAAAATCAGTGGCTATTGTTGTAGGAAGTGGTCAGCACCAGGGGGACAGTAAGTCAATTGTGTGGGCCTCTTGACCGCCGTCTTCCTCATCCCAGCCAGCTGCCTCTTCGCTATCTTCTTCTTTTCCGCCTCAGAGTCCTTCTCTGATTGGTCCCTCTTGACCAGCTGTTTCCTGATTTTGTGCACAAATCCGTGACGCAGGTCCAGTCCAGGAGAGGGCTTGACTTCCATTCTTACAGGGCTCTCGTGAGTTACGACACTTGAAGCAGGGGTGGAAATCCGGGATAGGCTTGGAGGGGGAGGGCACTAGTGTACTGCACTACTGATAGAGTTTAACTACGAGTAGCAGTAAAAGACCTAGTGAGCACCTAAAGAGACAGAGGAAGAGGGGAAACAGCAGGTTCAATGTTAGCTTTTACAACAGTAAAAAAGTGAAACTAGTAGTTACTAAAAGATAATAAACAAGCACTTACAAGGATGTGATTTTAGATATGTAAGTAAGTGGCTTTCTTTCCCCTGGTTATGTGGGACCTGTGTCAACACTTTTAGGGTTTAGTAGCCACTTGTGTAATCATTATGTGTTGACATAAGATTAAGAATGCTCCAGACTAATGGTTTCAAGCCGAAACAGGAAACTACAAGTACTACTACTAGCTGCTACCTGAAAGGGATATCAAACTAAGATGGTCCTGTACATCCACATGAAAAACAGTACCAGCTATTGTTGTGCTGCTGAGTTCATTCAAGTCTTGCTTTGTAGTCCATTTTTTGCATGCTAATTTTACTGGTGAGAAGTGTTGGAAATGTATCACACCTGGGTGAGACCATGTTGACAGTACCCAGTATTGTCATTTTTCACAAAAATGATAAAAATAACAGTCAACAGTTAAGGCAGATCTTAATATTGAAGCATAAGATAAGAGTAAAGCTAATATTAACTCCGGGAAAACTGAGAGAAGAAAATTCACATTCAAGCACAAATTATGTTTTTCTTCATCAAAATCAATGAGGTTTCTGCTTGTATTTTTTTCATGCATAATTTAAGAATTGCTGGGTGTTGGTTTGCATTGGGGTGCGAAATAAATTTATCTATTGACAAATATGCAGTGTCAGCGTGGACGACGTAGAAAATCCAACTTTCCTTGAAGAAATTAGGCATCAAAGACAAAAGAGCATTAATTTGAAACCAGAATGCCACATTCAGTCCTACAATTGATTAAAAATAGCCTGTTTATAGGAAACATTTCTTTACGTTTGTTTCTTTGCGTGCAAACGAAAGAATTCTGAGTACATTCCAGGCATATAAAAATTTGGGGCTTTTGACAGTTACTTACACAAACTGGCTTCAAAATTCAGAAGTTAACGTTATGTTTCATGACTAAAACTGAGACTAGTTACGAAAGCTGCGTTTCTATAAAAAGGGAAAGAAACACACCGGAAGACTAAAAAAAAACACACTTACCACGTATATACAACAGTCCCTGAAGTTTAGACGTGCTTGTTGTTGTTTTCGCCCGCTGGTTCGCGACTGTAGACGAAGTACAACACGCCTCCCAACACCAGCAGGATCAGCAGAATCAACGGGAACGCCTCCAGCAAGTGATGCAGGTGATAGTGGACGGGCATCCCGCCAAAATTAATGATCTAATTAAAGACAGATGAATGCAAAAGTACCGCGGAAGGTATAAACTTGTTAGCCCGGAGTGTTGGCGCGAATGTCGGTGTAGGTTTGTCCAGAAAACCCGCGAAAACAACCCGGAACCGCCTCCCGGATTCCGAAGACTAATGGTCTGGCGGTCAGAGGTCAGTAGACTGTTACATTCCTTGAATGGGTATCATATTGTGTAACAAAATGTTTGATACAGATCGTACAAAAAGTGAAATATTGCTACTAATCAAGATTTTGCATTTCATATTTTGTATTGTATACTTTAATGGCAAGTACCCATTTCTGTAACATAACTCACTCTCATTCATGATCCTATATATTTTTGAAGAGTGAAATAGTCCATCCAAGATGGCTGCCTTTTGATCTAACTTTGCTAGTTTCTCCAAGAAAATCACGCGCAACAAGTGTGCAGATCAACAAAAATGCCGTCCACCAAGCTGGAAAACTTCTTTATATACAACTCCAACTTTGGACCCAGGGAGGGTGAGGTAAGTGCTTTGGAATGTAAAAAAGAGAGACATTTTCTATGAATGGGGGGGGGGGCATTTTCCTACCTAGATTACGATCATATATAATTTAGTGTTGTCCTGATATCATTTGCTGTGTCATACTCCTTGTATAATTTTTGCAAAGCCGTCATGACGGTCAGGATATATTCGACACGTCGAGAAATATACCAAAGCCCAATTCATGTTCACAACTTTATAGGATCATAATGATTGATAAGATACATTGAAGCATCATACATATTTGTAACTTGTAAGTTTAATCATTGTGAACTTATTATCGTTGCATTATTTTTTTTTCCTTCAGGAACATAAGAAGATCCTGTTCTACCATCCTCCCGATGTCCTCCTCGACAACAAGATCAAACAGATGGGCCTGTGTGAGGCTATAGTCACGTTTACACAGTAAGTGTCAAAATGATGATCCATGTTTTATGACTTTAATATGCCTTTAATACCATGTAACATAGAATATAAGTTATTTCCTTAAAATTATTTTTCATATGCTGAATATGAGGATGAAGTTTCAGAATCATGATGCGTGATTTTGATAGACTGTCAACTTTTTGTCGCAACCGTATGATATCAAAGTTCACCTTATTGCAACAAAAAGATACCATTGGTTTCCTCAAACCATTTATCTTTGATATTGTACTTGGTCTTTATTGTAAATTTTGTTTTCAACAATAATGTTATATTATCATATAGCCAGGTGACGTTGACCAATCAGAAGGCTCCATTCCACATTCCTTATGATGCCGTAATGTCACAAATAGAGTCAAAATCGGGTATTTATTCATCCTAATCCATACATTAAACAACCCAAATAATCACCCGCATATGACCTCAGGTGACCCAATAGAACACGGCTCTAGTTCTAAAAAATCCAAAAATAACTTAAGTTGTGTTCCAATGACCTCGGGTGACTCCCATAAGAACACCTGTTCCCTGCCTGTGACCCAGATAGAAGACATAGAACGTGAACTCTCCCCAGTGACCTCAGGTGACTCCAGATGGTACTATGTTCTATGTTCTATTCAGCATGTGCACTGTGTCACTTACTGCATCAGTTTGGATAGACTATCGTGTAAACTATATGATAATAGCGTTAATGTCCCGCCCTTTCTCGGTGAATATGGTGTGATAAAGCCTTGTCAGTTGCTATAACCACCTCATAAAGCCACCTCGTTCGCTGCGCTCACTTGGTGGCTTTATTCTGTGGTTATAGCAACTGACAAGGCTTTATCACACCATATTCACCTCGGGGCGGGTCATTAACCCTTAATTAGCATGAAATTTCATCTGTGTTGGTATAAGTTCATTATGACAAAAAGGGCTAAACATTCTAGCCAACACTGAGTAAATTGGGACTTACCCAAATTTTTGGCCGGCTCCGTCAGCCTTGTTCATTGAATGGACCAATACAAGTAAAATTTGGGGAAGTCCCAATTTACTCAGTGTTGGCAAGAACGTTTGGCCCTTTTTGTCATAATAATGTAATGTAATTCTTCCCCCAGCACATTTTCTCCTGATCACCCCTGTGAGGCATTACACACCCAAAAGACAAGACAGCTGTTCTACCAGCCAGAGAAGGACTTCTGGATGATCATGGTCTGTAGACTTACCGTAATGTTCTACATACATTGTACTGTTTTCTAAGCTGGTTGCATGAGCATTCAATGTGTATATGATTAGTATATGTACAGAGTTTTGTAATGCTGTATGTACTATGATGTCAGTGTTTCTGTGCTTATGTTACAGACTGTGACCATCCCCTGCAATGAGAAAACAGGAAAAGATGGGCAGACATACATAGAGTATCACGATGAAGATATACAGGTGAGAAAACTATGTTAATGACTCTGAAACATAACTAGTGTAATCGTAATGTTGCCTACAGAGATGTAAAAACTATGCAAGCTCTTTATTATGGTGTAAGGGCTTCTTATGTTGGTGTCCTTCCTTGACAATGTTAGTAGATTAAGAAAATGCACTCAGGTTTAAGACAAATAACAGTCTTTGTTTCCTTCTCACACAGGATTCTGTATTTGATGCAGTACTTAAGACGTCTTACAAAATGTTCAGGGTAAGGGCATTTCTTAAGATTTTGGAGAAACTAAATCTTGTTTGTGTCTAATTAATATCATATTTCAGTACATTGACATCTATTTTGTCTGGCATATCCAACTTATATGCATGCATTTTTAATATGTATGTACAGTGTATTTGTGTATTTTATAACATGTGTTTTGTGTATTTACAGCTTTTCATGGGTACCTTTACTAGAATACTGGAGAGATTCAATGTGGAGGTCTTGAAACAGAGATTAGAGCACTTCTTTCTCAGAGTGAGTATTGGCTACAGAAATTTCATACTTCCCCTTGAAATTATGCTGTTTATACTGTAGTTTTCAATTTGTTGGACTGACTTATTCTTCTTTCATTTTCAACATGGTTGAATGTTAAACATAATATTTTTGTTTTCTCAGTACCTTGGTACTCTGAGACTAGCAACATGTGACATTCTGGATGTATTCAATGGTGAGTACAACTACTAAGTTCATGTACATTTGTATATAAGGCATGGAGTTTTCCACAGGCCCTTTAAACCCGTTCAAATGTGTATTACTATGTCTACTTTTTGTTTGTCTGTTTGTTTGTTTGTTTGTTTGTTTTTAAACACACTTTTATTACTGCTGTAGGAATCCACTTCCTTCCTTTGGACAAGAACATGTACCTGAGGATCCAGTGTTTTATCAACCTCACAGAGGCAACATTCAGGTAACATTTTCTTTCTGTTCTTCTTTATGATCTACTCAGTTATATCATTTCTAAATTCTAATACATTCAAACATTCAGTACATAATTGTATTTCTCCATGTTTCCCAGTCAGGTGAAGTATACAGCATTCCTGTACAATGACCAGCTGGTTTGGTGAGTACATGGCTTCAATACTTTACAAGTTTTAGTTGAAATGTTTGGAAGTCTTTGATACTTTTCACTCATTTTCCTGTACTTCTACAAGTGAAGACACCCATGAAGCCAACTATATCAAGGTTATAACAAATCAACATTTACTGAAACTACAACAGAGCCAAACAGATGATGATGAAAACTTCATTTTTTTTATATTACCCGTAGGTCTGGTTTAGAACAGGATGACATGAGAATCCTGTACAAGTATCTCACCACCAGCCTCTTTCCCTCAGCACTGGAGTCAGAGGTAGGTTTTCAACCACTGCAATGTAACAGTATATTTTTAAAAAAGTACATGTACTAAGCAAAGATGACATCCCTAGCTCTAAACTGTCAAAAGGAGCAGTCCTACAAACAAAGGTACTGTAGTGTCATCTGTTATATGCTATAGAGGACAGTATAGTCTTAAATTATCATTTACAGTGTTTCAAAATCTTTTATTAATGTCTACAGTACATGTAATTTTGTCATGTATATATTGTAACTTCTTGTTTTAAAACTAATACTAGTAAAAGCATTCCATCATACACAAGAAAACTGTTATTCAAGTAACTGAATATATTTTGATTTATCCTGTTGCTTGGGTAACAGTTGTCTTGTGTATCTCATTGCTTAGATGTCAAAGCGACCTCCATCAATATAACATTCCATTATTTTGCAGCTGGGAGGTAAGGAGTCCCCCAAGGGTGCAGCACCTGCACCCGCAGCTGGATCTGCTCACTATGGCAGGTGGGTCATTTTGTAGCTTTAGAAATAAATAACTTATATAATGAATAACTCTTAGGTCTAGATGTCTAAGTCCAGATTCTGTCTCAGTGTAGTTTTCTAAAACTTCAAAATCAAGGTGTTCATGAAGCTCATTCTAAAGGGTAAAGTGGCTACAGTTAGGCTTTCTAAACACTGTTTTGAGTTTTGTACAGTTTATGACAAGTGGTTGATGACTTTCATCATGTTGCAGATATATCACGGGCCCTCCTGACATGAAGGACCCCACCAACCTGGGGAAGGTGCCCAGGATCTATGTCAACACTGAGACTTCTTATGAGGAGTTGTACCTCATCGTGTACAGGGTGAGTTCTAGAAATAACACCTCACATCTTCTGCATACTGTGATGAGTAATGTAAATATGTAACCTGTTTTGGCCTGTTCTGGCAGCAATCTGGCCTGTGTGCCAAAGTGCATCAAAGGATCTCTCTTATGTTGTAATAGTCATGTGGCTAACCACTCTACTCAGGTCTCACTGCATAGTCACCATAGCTTGATAATTGAAGCAGTTAGTTAATAAGGCCTCGTTCATGATTGAAATGTGTTCCAGTTTGGCCACGATCCGAATCGAAACGGAATATATTTTTGCGTCCGTGATTCAAACTTGCACCCACACTGGAAACGGTTTCACACCTCGAATTGACTTGCATTTCATAATTCATATGTACTGTATATCACAATTTCTTTGAACATTTCCTGGGAACCAGGCTCGTAAGGCGGAGAGTTTACGCCTGTTCGGGCGAGTGGTCGCTCGTTCCCGACTCATGTCCTCCCCATAGGCTGTGCCCCGGACGCATCTGGCGCAAACCCCCACGGTCCGCCGCCCCAACGCCCCCGTTGGGCTACCACTCGCCCTCACGCCCAGGGTAGGTTCTAGTGCACACCATCCAGTTTCCTCTGGATCTCCTGATTTCCCCAAGTCAATATCTGAAGTCCCGTTTCCTCAGTCGACCAGTAATTAGAACTCGATGTCAAGATTGTACGATTCAAGTAGAATTTTCCGCAGTACAAGCCACTGCCCGGCGAACTATGGCCGACCGTGGCCCCCACGTACCCGGGTGTACAGCGTCGAACCGAAACGATTCGCATCCACGCGTTCATGATTACAATTCTACGAACGCGAATCGATATGTATCGTTTCAGACCACCTCAAGAGGTGGTTCAAAATAAATCGCAACGGAACCGGTTTGGAGCGTTCATGTTCCCAAATGAATTGATTTATTTTTTTAAATCGAATTGATTCGCAACAGATATCCAATCATGAACGGGGCCTAAGTGTATTACATGTACCAAGGAGCTTATAGGGATAACCTCCTTGGTATTACATTTCAATGCACAAAGTCTCAAAATCTTGTTAACTGCTCTGTTCCAGGCTCTGAGTGCAACAATATGCCTGATGGTAGATGGTAAGTTCTCTGACTATTTCATTGATAGCTTGGGGTCACATCTGGTACTAAGGCCACACCAATTTAATTTGTTGGTTCTCGGATTTTTTCAGAAAAAATATGAAGCGACAGGGCGAAAAAAAATAAAAATAAAAACAGGTCTAGGCATCCTATTATACTATATAATTTATAGCCCCAAATGCTACAATATGAGCCATGAAGTCAACACAAAAGGCTGGGTTAAAATTTAAAGTATAAATTTTGAACTTTTAATCAAACCACTGCATTGATAGATGGAAAAAACTGTAACAATTAGGAAGAAAAGGACTTTCCTCAACTGTTGGGGGCAAAATATGAGCATTTTTGGGTTGATTCAGAACCAGAATCTTTTTTTTTTTTGCAAATCAGAAAAAAACGAAGAGGCGAATCCGAGAACCAACAAATTAAATTGGTGTGGCCTAAGAATGTATAAGATAACTCACACCATTGGCAGGCTATTAGCCTGCCAGCCGCTAGGATATATTCAAATGTGTACATGTATGTTGCACCATTATCCATGACATAAGTACAAATGTAGTATGTTAACTTCTTACAGTGTTAAAATGCTGTCAATATTTTTTCACCATAATGTCACTTTTTCCCCAGCTTCTGTTGCCCCTTCCTTTGACCTGTACCAAAAGTTGGATTCCTTCATCGGTCCACAACTCAGCAGCCTGGGGTCTGACATCTCTGAGCAGTATGCCAAGAAAGCAAGCAGGCATGTTCATGTTCTCTTTTATACTCTGTACATTCCCTGAGATTCTATCCATGTAGACATGAGTATTCATTAATTACTTATTGAACCATTGATGTTCCAGTGCTCTAGCCAGCATCCATCTTTCCGTCATTTGACATAATTTTTTTTGCTCATGACAGACAAAAATTTCACCCAATCCGTCTCCTTTGATGGACAAAAATCTCATGTGAAGATATGGAAAGAGATTTCATTAAAATAAGAAAAAAATAGTCTATTGACAGAATGTTACCCTCAATGTGCAGGAAATAGTGTTTCAGAGGGTCAAGATTTCTAAATGTTCCTTTGTCGCTCAACATGATGTTATGTCAAACAAAATTGACATGGCTGGAAAAAAATCAGGCTGGCTAGAACACTGGTATTAGTGGTAAGTTGAAATTTTGACACTTTCTATTTGACAGTCCATACATGTAGTTTTGATGTTCACCCCCTTGTGTTTCCACACAGTTCTGATCCGGTGTTTAAGTACATCTACTTTAACCACATGAACCTGGCCACCAAGTCTACTGTCCACACTAAGAAGTCAGCAGTGACCTCCCTCACCAACATCCCTCCTGACATCATGCGTATCCTGGGAGATATCAACGCTGACTTCTGCAGGCATGGCGCTTCACGGTCAGTAGTACATGCAACATTGTCTTTGTGTCTTAAGTTTGCTTTTCAGTAAAAGACAAGACTGTCTGTTACTTCCCTATAGTTGTATCTTTTGGCTAGTGAGAAAGTTTGTCATACGTTTTGAAGTGATTGGTGATGATCATGAAGGCAACAGTGGTCATTAAAAATTTGATCTCTGCCTTTTTCCTTTTAGCATCTTTTAGAGCTGGGAATGTTTTTGAACCACAGAGTGCTTAGTGTGAATGTACAGTCACGAAGAAATATATACTGCACTGAATACTGAGTCATGTTGCTTTAATCCCATTGATAGCAAGAGTGTCTTAGATATCAACCATTCCACCTGAATGTGCTGAATTATTTGTTATTTTTAGTGCTGAGGAGGATGGTGAGACCATCATAATTGTTTGTTATTGTTTAGTGCTGAGGAGGATGGTGAGACCATCATGAAGACCATGTCTGACTGCTGGGTAGTGGGGAAGAAGTCAGACCAGAGAGAGTTCTACGTCGTCCTCAACCAGAAAAATGCCAACCTGATTGAGATTAACGGTAGGAACATCATCATAGTTGATGCACTGATGAAAGCCTTTACATACAAATGTATACAGCGCAACCTATGTTATATTGCATTTGCTTGTTTTGTCTACATCGTTTGCAGACAAAATTTCAATTTTGTTGTTTCTTTTGTGTGTGCAGGTTCTTAAACTGAGAGGTAGATGTGTTGAATTTTTCCTGTGTTGTATTTTCTACAGAGGAAGTGAAGAAGCTCTGTGCAACAAACTTCAACAACATCTTCTTCCTGGACTAGAAGCACAACAACTGATGATGATGACGGCTCTCGCAGTCCTTATTATCTAAATTGAATGTAAAGTAGCTGAAACTGACAGTAATACAATCAATGCATTGTTGTTGTTTTCTTATTTGTATATGAAGGCAGTTGAGGCTGACACAAAGTCTTTCATTGAGAAGTAGAATGTCAATAAGTCTAAAGACTTTTGCTGAGAAGTAATATACAATAAATGTAGATACATGATTATTCATCATAGTACATAAGCTATTGCGTATTGGTGTCAATGTGTATACAATTGACAACAATGATTTTAAAGCGAATAAGACATTATAAAGTATTAATTACCCATATGGGTCACTAAATTTTGTAAAGTAGATGGTTCATAGGTATAAGTATTGTATGTTATGCAATAACTTGTCAATTTTCTCTTGGGTATTAAATCATGCTGTCAGGGTGCTGAGCAGCAAGTTAGTAGCTTTACTGAACAGCCTGGTCTTTTCCCATCATATCTGATAAGACGTCAAAGTCATAACCTTGTGTGTCAACAAATCATAAACCACTGTCAGATACAGCCAAAACATGAATGTTAACTTTCTTTATTTCTTTATTGAGATTTTCCACCAGATACGTGGAAGTGGAGGGAGAACAGCTCCCGCCCAAATGTACATCAGTAAAAAAAACATTGAATTCAACATTGGATTATGCATTATACGTAGTACACATACATAGTACAATAGCGTGCACCTATAACACAGATTTCCAGTCAGCAAGGTGTTAAAGCTACACATGCTGTAAGGTACACTTTCTGTCAGGATAGCTGAAATGAAAAAAATGCAGGGCGGCATAATCAGTACAAAATGACATTTCCTCTGCGTGAACTACAGTGAACATTTATGATTATAGTGATATCAGCCTTGTCTTTGTAATGTCGCAAATGCAAATGTTGCTCCTTTTATGACTGAAAATTAATTGCTTGTATCTAAGCAACAGCTTATTGCTATATAACAAATGATGATGAAAAGCGACCCCTAGATTTTTATACATTCTTAGCTACAGGATTTCAATGAGGAACAAGATTTAAAAAATAGCAATTATTGATTGAAGGCATTTAACAACATGCTATTATGAGAACTAACAGATGTACTGGTGTTCTCCGCACAACAACCTACGTTGTCTTGTTAGTATAAAGACGACGGAAGGCAAGACTTGGACATACGCTGTGATACAATTTATTCATACAGAAGTTCCATGCAAGAAGATGACTCGTTTTGTCATTCTGATCTTTGCAGGTATGTGGGGTAACATTTTTTCATATGTTAAAGATTGCTTCCGGCGTCCCCATAATTGGCAAGTTTTTGCACCATATGGAATCAACTATTGAAGTGTAACTAAAACTAGTAAAAAAGACTAGACTGGGTACCATCCGGATTTTCGCTCCGCAACGCTGGAAAAAAATTTTCGAGCGTTGCGGAACGAAAATCCGGATGGTACCCAGGATAACTAAAGACAACCTGTTGATCTTACGGTAAAAGTATTTGTAAAGTTTATCGTTACAGCATACATGTAGGTACATATTACCGTGGTTCAATTAATTTCGTATTAATTCTTCTATAATAAAACGCCGGTTCTCTTTTGAATCGGCTAAAAGTACATAGACTGTAATGTGACACAAAAAAGTAAGAAATTCGGCATAATGACGCAGCTCTGTATGCTACTAGAAAAAGGCACAATATTAATGGCAAAATCTTCGGGGCAAATTTTTGTAGCGAATGCAAGATTTGTTCTCACTAGCTCGTTTGTATTATCACACAGCTGGAATCTTAGCCCTGGCAGGGGGAACTCCCCAGATTCTGGAGGAACGGAATGCCGGTAAGACACTGCTTTGTGTTCCCCTGTCACTGTCACAGACTTAAACTAAGTTAAAGACGCGTGACAGTTACAGTAATTTCGACGCTCAGGCCAAGGACGTCATAGGCACCTCGTTGCTCAAACTATGCAAAGTGGATATTTGGACTGAACACCTGTTATATTCATATTGCCTTCGCGCAATTTGTAATTAGATAGAGGACAACCGATAGTTTGTCATAGTGTCACGGTGTGTGAGTGAGTGAGTGAGTGTGTGTGTGTGTGTGTGTGTGTGTATGTGTGTGTGTGTGTGTGTGTGAGAGTGTGAGTGTGTGTGTGTGTGTGTGTGTGTGTGTGTGAGTGAGTGAGTGAGTGAGTGTGTCTGTGTGTCTTGTGTGTGTGTGTGTGTGTGTGTCTGTGTGTGTGTGTGTGTGTGTGCGTGCGTGTATGCGTGTTTGTGCATGTTTGTGTGTGCGCGCGCGCGTTTGTGTATGTTTGTATGTGTGTGTGTGTGTGTGTGCGTGTGTGCGTACGTGTATGCGTGTTTGTGCATGTTTGTGTGTGCGCGCGCGCGTTTGTGTATGTTTGTATGTGTGTGTGTGTGCGTGTGTGCGTACGTGTGTTTGTGTGTGCGTCACACTGTGTGCGCGCGAGGGCGCGTATACGTGCGTGCGTGTGTAAATTTCATCAGTCAGAAATGGTTATTACTTCTTGCAGATCCATGCTATAACTACCAAACGCTGAGTGAGGTATGGAGGAATGTCAACCACGGCGTAAACGATCCACCTGAGTGCGACAGAGGCATGAACGGGGAGTGGTACCGCTTCGTGGGTGCAGCAGGAGACCGCATGCCCACACAGCGGCCACCCTCCACACACAGATGTGGCGCTCATGCTCCATTTTGGATGAATGGTGCACACCCTTCTGTGGCCGACGGTGTGGTGAGCCGTCAGGCGTGTGGCTACTATTCAAGCGATCCTTGCAGGGCAACAATGATTATCCAGGTCAAGGCTTGCAGTGGCGGATTTTATGTGTACCAACTACCATCAACCTCCTGTTATTATGTGTACTGTGGAGGTGAGTCTTTTTCTTAACGAGAGACTTTGAAGTTCATGAAAGCGGTCGATAAATCGATAGTAACTTAAGGTCAAACAAAATTCTAGTCACCTCGTCAGCCCCATTATATATATCTCCGAGTCGGTGTCATGATGTAACGCTACATGTGCGATCATAACAGAACTTAATGGAGTAAGTCCTAGTCTGAGTGTCAAAAGTTCTTTAAAGCTACAACCAATGCGAGTCCTGACATGCCACCGATCTTGTGCCCTGGGAAAGGCACTTTACATGACTTTCCTCACTTCGCTCAGGTGAAAATCAGTATTGCACTGTCCCCTGTGTTGGTGGCGGCATTAATATATGTTGAAAAAAGTTGAGTGTGCCGTCATTACGTCTTGTGATTAGATGTTGGAATAAAAAAAAACAATGCGACTGTTACAAGTGTTCAAAGTACCGTTATTCAGACAAATGGGGAATGCCACTTGTTATGGTATCTAAGAAACGGAAAATATAGACAAAGATATGTATCAAGTTCAACCCATATGCAGCTCGTTTAAACATATGTAAGTATAGCTTATTCATGGACATTGAGAGAAATTGAATGGAGTACTACTATCTTATTCCAGAGACGGATCTGTCCATTAACCCCTGTACCAGTGGGAACGGTGGCTGTGCGCACACCTGTGTGTGGACCGGACTAGCTTCCTCCCACTGCGAGTGTCGGGATGGTTTCAGTCTGGAACAGGATGGGCAGTCTTGTGTTGGTAAGTTTGAAATATTCATAAGGTTTTAAGGTCATCGTGATGTTACTCATCATTATATATTTAGTGAAGGGTTAACGCCCCGCCCTGAGTTGTACAAATGTATACTGAGATAATCCCTGGTCAGGTGCGATATCCACCGAATAAATTTAAACCACCAAGTGAGCGTAGCGATGAGTGCGCAGTAACACCCTTGGATCCTACCACTGCGCGTGCCAACCCGAGAAAGGACTGCTAATCGCTCAGTGATAACAAAACTTGCCAGATGCGAGAAAAATCACTCATACCCTTTTAGCATTCGCAGAAAGAACTAACCTAGACATAGCATATTCAAGAAGACAATCTGCGTCAGCTAGAGCCACCGCATATCTTACGTCTCTTTCATGGTAGTATCAGCATTGCATTTGAGTTTTAATCAACACCAAAAGTTTTAATTAAACAATCGATGTTTTACTTGAACAGACATCAATGAATGCGCTACCGACAACGGAGGCTGTTCTCACCAGTGTGTCAACACACAAGGGTCCTACAACTGTGCATGTCCGGATGACGGACTTACCCTTGGGCCGGACGGACATTACTGCACAGGTAAGGCACCGTCTAACGGTCTATGCAACTAAATCAGTCATGTTTACTTGATATACTGCGATACATTATATAGGTGATTATGTTTACCCAAGGAAAACATATTGTTTTTGCTCTGTTTTCTCTTCTTCTTCTCCATACCAATAAGGTCAATGACCTGAACCAGATGTCTGTCACCATGGTAATTAGTGTTGGGTTACATCATGTTGCAATTTTATAGCAGGAGGGATTTAGACTCCTGTCTGAATGTGTTTGAGTAGGAATTAACTGGGCAGGACATGTGAGAAGGTAAACATTATGCATTTGCTGTGCAAAAGTTACCCTTTTAATTTAAATATTGTGACTGCTAGACTAGCTAGGGAGGAATTTTGAATTATATCTAAAAGCAACATATGAAAGCTTTCCACTCATGTGACTTTGCAATAGATAAAAATTCAGGAGATGTTTTGCATTAGATACTAATCTAAGAATACATTACTATGTACACAGTCCACGGTGCGGTTATCGACTGTACCAACGACTACATGCAAGTCGAACTGCCGCGTGAGACGGTGGGAAACCTGGACGCTAAACACCTGCACTGGGAGCCGGACCGGAGGTGCGGGGCTACGGCTAACGGGACACACATCCGGCTGCGTACCGGGCTGTACGAGTGTGGCACACAGGTCGGAAAATAGACGTCTCTCGGAAACATTTGCTATCATAGTTGTTAAACTTGTAGTTCCTATATATAACTAAAAAATATGATTGTAGTACTATGCACACTGCACAAAAAATTAAAGCATCATTATCGCTACAAAAACTCTTCAAATATGTTAAACGTTGCAAAGAAACAAATGAAGAGGAACACTGCCACTATGATTGCTATTATATAGATAGCGATACCAGAAATTTTTATTTACTTATTCTATTTTCCATCATACTTATACGGGGGTTCCCACTCAATGATAACACTGCTTTTCAGTGGGGCACTGTATTACACCAAGGACATTATACTGTCCTTGATTACACAAATAAACAAAATACATAAACTCACGTACAAACAATAAAATTAAGATACAAATGAATGATAACAATAAGAAAAACTAACTAACTAACCAATAACAATAATAACTAATAATGGTAACAAAAAATGTACAAATTCATAGTCCAGTCAGTTTCTGAAAGCAATAGCACATCTATTCTACAGGTGGAGTTTACTCCGGATGACGTCATCTTTTCCAACCGCATCGTTACCCATGGCAACTACACCGCCATGTTGGATGGCGTCATAACCAGAGGTGGTGACGTCGACATCCCGGTCAGGTGGGTTATCTGCAAACGATTTTAAGAATTATCATGTTTGTTCTGAAACAATAACGTGCCAATATATAGTATTCAACGCAAATATTAGAGTTGTAAATTTAGCCATGTTGTTTTGATTATATGGATGACATATCCGCGCGGGCATGAATTTTCGGCCGTTTCCAAAAAAAGTTTTCAACCATACTGTAAATCGTACAAAACAGTTGGGAAATTAGCAAATATATACCGTAAGCTACAAAAAAAATATTGGAAAACGATACCAATATCGTAGAATGGCAGAATCAAACGAAAAAGATGTAAAAGAAATGAATTTGAAGACTAGATTATTCGCCATACCATACTCTGTGTCATTTGTTTAAACTTCATAACCACGTATATTTCATAATGAAAGCAACTTTTTTTCTGCCAAACTTTTGTTAATTCGCACGCGCGCATCAGTTTTGGGGTTCCAAGAGGATGTCATCCATATAATCAACATGGCCTCAGCTGGAATCCTTTTATTTCTTCATGATACCCTGAAGGTGTGTGTACCCCCGGAAAGAACTCGTCCACACCAGTTTCCAGCCGGCCGTGCGGACGCTAAGCTTCACTGAGCGGGGAGTCGGCACCCTGACTCTCCGCCTGGACGCCTTCCGGACCCAACAGTTCCTGCAGCCGTACGGAGAGGCAGACTTCCCGCTCAACATGGCTCTACGGTCCGACATGTTCCTACAGCTACAGGCTGAGGGGCATCAGCAGGTGAGGAATTTATCACTATTTTCTGTATTACATGTACATGTAGGCCACACCGATTGTGTTTTGGTCCTCTTTGTAAATTACTCACCATAGTCGTTCAGGGTACGATTTGCTCTCCATGTTGTAAGGCCATGTTGATTTGATTATATGGATGACATCCTCCGGGAGCCCCAAAACTGATGCGCGCGTGCAAATAAAAAAAAGTTTTGCAAAAAAAAAGTTGTTTTCATTATGAAATCTACGTGGTCATGAGGGTTGAACAAAGGGGACAGAATATGGTTTGGCGAATAATCTAATCTTCAAGTTCATTTCCTTACAATTTCTTTTTTTTGCGTTTGATTTTGGCATTCTACGACATTGGTATAGTTTTTACTTATTTTTTTTGTAACTTACGGTATATTTTTGCTCATTTTGCAACTGTTTTGTACGATTTACAGTATGGTTGAAAACTTTTTTTTTTGAAACGGCCGAAAATTCATGCGCGCGCGGATGTCATCCATATAATCAAATCAACATGGCCTAATGTCGAAACGCTAGACTGAATGTATAACCCGTTAGCCTCTACCAGGCTTCAGGAAACGGCTGGTAAGAGTAGAAATCGGTCAAATAGAGAGATAACATGCCGAGGCAGGGAGTTGGTCCGCTAGAGAGTACATTTTGACGCTCCAGCAGACCAACTCCCTCGGCATGTTATCTCTCTATTTGACCGATTTTTACTCTTTCCAGTCGTCTCCTGAAGCCTGACAGAGCCTGGTTTTATAAGTACAATGTTTCATATGGCATTCCCTTTAGGATGATGAACTGTCTGTACTGGCCGAGAGTTGTGTGGCCACTCCCTCCATGAACCTGAATGACCAGCATCAATACGTTCTGGTGGAAAACGGGTGAGTCATCAATTGCAAACTCTGTGTATCCATTCCTTGACCAATTTAATCGATATTTGGCTGCTGACAAGTGTTGAGTGCGTCCCTGATTATCATGAAGAATAAGAAGCAGCTCAATGCGTTTTCTCCTTCCGCCTTCAGATGTCCCAAGGACGCGACGTTCCAAAGCTTCTCCAGTCCGAACCCAGCCGTCCAGCGTTTCGGCTTCCAGGTCTTCCGCTTCGTTGACGACCAGCCCGTGGTTTATGTGCATTGTGAGGTGGGTAAATCATTTAGTAGACTCCTGAGAGAAGAATTGTGAGTGTTAGCAGGTGTATCCCTCCTTCACGCCATTTTGATAGTACTTTGCAACACTAAGGCCTTGTTCACACGAAACCGCCTGAACCGCGATTCGGGCAAACCGCATTCTTCGCATCTGGTCCACGTGCCACACGTTCCCTTCAAACCGTGCCCGAACACGAGTTGCCAGAAAACCGGTGAAATCACATTGGAATCACATTGCATTCAGACGTAAATCGCGATCCGGTGAAACCGGTTCGAAACTACCTCCCGAGGTGGTTTGGGATCGAGGCGCTCTTAATGCGATTTGGAGCGTTCAGGGGACACTTGAATCCGGCTTCGGTGGAATCTGGATCGAAAGCGCTTACAGCGTATTCGTGTGAACGGGGCCTAAGGAATGTCCATGGAGAATTTAGCTAGAAATAAATAAAACATCAAATCATTTATGGGACCATTGTGTTTGTTCCCCAATGCTATCAGGTCGTTGTTTGCAACGCTACCGACCCGAACTCGCGGTGCGCCCAGGGCTGCATTAGCAATGCCAGGAGCAAGAGGGCGCTTCAGATGACCGGTCGCCACTTCATCTCCCAAGGACCTCTGGTGTATGGCGGGAACGGTGGGTTGACTTGTCATATACTAGTATTTGTCATAACACGCTTGAATGCAGTGGTAGACAAAGGCAACAGCATTCTATTGATGAGCTTAATATATATATGTTTTACCTGATGCTTGTTTCTCTGAAGATAATACTTCCATTTATGAAACAAGTTTGAACTGCAATATCCAACCAAGTCCTTGTCCAACACAATGAAGAAATTGGACTCATACAAATATTCGTAACGAAGTTTCATAATGATTTTTAACTCTACCAACACAGATAAACTTTCAAGATAATACTTCTATTTACTATTTTGGCATCAACTAGGGTCATTTAAAACATTTCAACCACCTTAATGTATGGGCTTTGTTGAACCAATCTATTTGAAATCCTGCTAAAAGAACTTTCCGCCTTTAAAACCTTGGCCAAGAAGGCCATGTCTTCCAAAGCATTTATGTGTGTGTGTGTGTGTGTGTGTGTTAGGCAGGTGTGTGGCTGTGTGTGTGCATGTGTGTGTATGCGGTTTAGCACGATAACTCATGAATGGTTAACATCGTTTGGTGAAGGTATGAGATAGCAGAACTCTTGTTTATCTTTGTTGTTCTCATCTGCGCAGTAGAGAAGGGGTGGGGCCCTGTGACACCAAGCCTAGTGGCTGTGGGAGGGCTCCTGTGCTGCGTGCTGTTCACGGCGGTGGGTGTGGCCATCGGGAAGCGTCAGCGCCGCCCGCGGTACAGCGCCGTCCCCTCCACCGACCAGGAGTGATCCACACTCCCACGGGCACGGCAAGATGCCACGCAAGCTTAAGACAGCAGATTGTCTTCAACGCTACATAATTAGACACTTTGTAGTTTAGATGCAATAAGAAAATAAATGTTTAAAGCGCATGAACCACAACTGTTTTGGTCTTATTTGTGTCATGTAGTAGCTGATTTTATTCAATGCCTTGTGGATAAGGATAGTGCGTCTAGTAATGTTTTATAAAAAGCGAAAACCCAACTTTCATTATCCACCTAAAACTGCTCAATGCAATGTCAGTCTTTACACCTGTGTTTGTCAGTAGTACATTCATTTTGCGTTTAAAATTAGGAAAAGTAAAGAAAGAGATAAAATCATTAACAAACTATTATTTTCAAACTTCACCTTGTCTCGTCGTCATCTTGAGGGTCAGGGACTATATGTTAGCATGGTTAAATGTTTAGAAACATCCTAGTTCTAGTTCAACTTCTAGCGGGATACTCAAGAGAAGCTAAAGCTGGGGAATCTATTATAGTAGCAATGGTAGCAAGACAATACATTTCATAACAAGCAATAGACATCTTCCCTCCATGAACGAGGTTGGTGTTGTGTACAAACAAACCACCCCATTAGCAAGACCGGCAGGTCAATGACCCAAAAACAACCAGACCAAAGAAATATATAGCCTGTCAATCAGGAGGTAAAAATAGATACACTGTGGTCAAACACAGACCACACTACTATAAAATAGGGGTGATAATGTAGAAATCCTTTTAAATTAAGCAATACAAATAAACGACAACCTGCTAATGCACTCTAAAAGACAAAGAGACTCAACAACTACCCACATACCAAAAATTATACCAACCCATCCACCAGATTTTCCAAACATTCAACACAAAAAGACCAATGTTAAACATTTTGTAAATATCAAACGCAAACAGCTAGGAAACCCAAATTTAAACCACTAAACCATAATAATAACAACTACATGCTACCCTTATATCGCACAAACAGTCCATAACGCGCCAACAATAGAATAAAAAATTAAACTGCAGTACCAAGGTCAATCACCAGGGGCTCAAAGTCAACCTACACAATCTCCAAGGCCCCATCCATCAATCTGCCAAATATCATACATGTACAGTTCCTTTTCACCGATCTTCAGATATCAGACCAAAACATGAAACGGAGCAAAAACAATACCCCCATTACATGGAGGGTAATTATCATTATTACTGAATCTGTTACTGATGTAGATTAAAGGACCCCACAATGAACCTAAGAAATTCTGGGTCCAGTCATCTTTCTACAAATCCAATTACCTATTTTCTAGGTTGAGCCCTCCTCAACACAAACATATACTTGTAGAATCTGTCATTCATATTCCCAGTTATCATTTTTTTGAAGACCAAAAACACGTTATAAGCACAGAACCTCCTCTGTGGCAGCATGTTTTAGTCGCGGATCACTGCGACTATGTCGAAAGGCTCTGGGGCGTGTGTGGCTGCGATACGTCCCACCAGAGACGGTGTAGGAGCGCCCTTTGGGATCTTGAAGGTGAAGTGCTGCATGAGCGACGTGAAGAACAGGAAGAGCTCCATCCTGGCCAACTGTTCACCCAAGCAGATGCGCGGTCCTGGAGGGAAATAGAAGCATCATACAGTAATGAATGATTATGTCGTCTCTTAAATAATAAAACAATAAGCCCATAAAATACATTGTCGACACCAATTGAAAGTATTTTACGCACTACAAGGCTTCAGAATTCCGGAGCGGCAAACTGCGCTCCTTTAGTGGCATGTTATTTGTCTATTTGCAATTGTTTTGGTGGCCACATTTTTACTTTTCCCAGTCGCTTCTGAATCCTGGTAAATCTACAAGATTGGCACACTGAGGGTCTTACCCAATGTCCTGCGGAGCACAACAATTGTTGTTCTGCACATACAGTACCATCTATATGGCACCCTGTATAGGTAACGATTTGGGGGTATTTCTCGTGCATCGCATCACACCGCGGCGAATGCGGAAGTAACTATGCCACTGCAGGGCGAGAAAATTTGGGGTCTATGATCTAATTATTAGACATGAAATCATAATTGAAAAATATTGTGCCAGGAATATCAGCAGGACAAGGGTTAAATTGAACGTTTTTGGGATTGACAACAAACGTGCATTCGTATGTCAACGTAGCGATCATAGAACAAACCTGCGGAAAAGGGCATGACGTGGTCATCCTTCTTGTACTGTCCCTTCTCGTCCAGGAAGCGGCTGGGGTCGAACTTGTCGTGCTGAGGAAACAGCTTCTCGTCGTGATGGACTGACCAGATACTGGGGATCACCATCGTCTGCTTGGGAATGTGGTACCTGGATCAAGGAGACAGGATTCTGTGAGCTCAAGGAAGACTGGGAAATTACAAAAAACAAATAATTGTACATTGCCACATTATACATTATACATATTTATCATACTCATCATCATTATATATTATTGAATACATTATACGCTGGAAAGTTGTTTTACCTAAAGATAGGTCTAGAAGTCTACTAAATGAACAGGGCTCAATGGTTCTTGTCCATCAATGAGAAACCATTGATCTATATTTATCAGGAACTGATAATCAAAGAGTAAAATACATCATCTGGAAAGCCTATATATTCAGTAGGATTTGATTGTTATGTGATTTAGGTTTTGTTCCTGTATTGTCGAACTATGGGCAAGTGAGAGCATGTAAAAGATAAATGAATACAATATACAAAAGTAAAATTATTGGAACGATTTGATCTAGTTGATCTGTTAATTTTGATTGACAGATCAACTAGATCTAATCGTTCAGATATTTTTTAAGCTTAAAAGCTTGCATTCAATGATTTTGATGAGGTTTTCTCCTGTACCTGTACATTCCCGCCAACATAATAAAACATCCTACCCGTTCAGGGTGGTGTCCTCGGTTGTGGTGTGAGGCACGTTCAGGGGAACGATGGTCGCAAACCTGGCGACCTCCGTCAGGACGGCCTGCGTGTAGGGCAGCTGGTCACGGTGAGACATGGACGGGGTCTGTCCCTGTCCGAGCACGCTGTCAATCTCCTCCTGTACCTGTATGTTAGAACACGGAGTTAGAAGGATTCCGTCAATTAGGCCATTTTTTTTTCGTCTTTCAGAAAGATGTCTTCAACGAAGACTTAGTAACTATGGAGAAGAGGAAGGGGAGAATCCAGAGTTTCCAGAAGAAGCCTCAGGACTTGGAGGAGGATGGTAAGACTTCAAAAGAAACTTGTATTGCACTGCTATCCATCATTCAATCAAAGTGAAATGCAAAATTGTACCTGCGATTCAGAGATATTCGCAAGGAGGCGTTACTGTACAACCACGTCTTAGGGTCTGAACATACACAAGATAGTGTGATTGGGGCAAGGCTGTTATGCAGGAAGAGAGTTTTCCCTGGTTGGATGCATATGGAATAGCTCATTCTGTGATTGCTGATGCAAAGAGTGACAGGAAATGTGCCTTACTTATGATGATGATAATGAAGGGTCTTAAAAATGCCAGTAGTAAATGCCATGTAATTTATATAAGGACAGATGACAAGGAAGTGTGGTCAGTCACATTGGCCAGGTGGCCCTTATGTACAGGGGATGACTTGTACAGGTTTGAGAGTGTAACAGAAATCTCAGTACCTTTTGCTGAATATCCGGGTTCAATATCATCAACAAGCTTGCCCACAGCAGGGTGGTGGACGTAGTTTCGGTGCCCGCTAGGAACAAGTCAGTCACTGTTTGAATCAACTGCTCTTCGGTGAAGGTCGTCTCACTCTGGTCCTGGGCCTTCATCTCTAGCAGATAGGCGTCGATGAAGTCACGGATGTCGTTCGGGTCAAGGGTTCGCTGATGCTCCTTGATCTGAGCTCGGACAAAGTCGATCGGCCGCTGTGACACCTCAATCGCCTGGGAGTAAAAGGACAGTACAGCAAAAGTCTTTTCCTACCGATGACACATGATTAAGTGCTGGTGTTTGTTTGTTTGTTTGTTTGTTAAGGATTTCTATTAGTGTGAATTTCACACTACTCTTCCTGGAGTCCTTAGTGAATAATCAGATATTAAGTATTTGGACAATCGCACACCGGGTCATACCCCTACTCTTTGCGTAGGGACCTCCATTTAACGTCGTCCTGTCTGAGGGACGTCCCTAACCGAAGCTAGGTACTCATTTACACCTGAGTGAAGCGAGGAAAGTCATGTAAAGTGCCTTTCCCAATGGCACAAGATCGGTGACAAGGTGGGGTTCGAACCCGGAATCTCTCTTGGTTAAAAAAAGCTACCACTACGCCACACAACCCCACACCTGGTGTAATATGGATAGTCTCCATGTTCAATAGTAATATTAATTTTTCATACCTCTGGAAAAATTTGACTTACTTTGTTCCCACTGTCCAGGACGTATGTGAGGAAAGGGAAGATGTTCTCAGGCATGGTTAGAAAGTTGGTTCCGGCGATGTCATCAAAGTCCTGCATGATCTGTAAGAACTGCGGGTTGTCGTACTCGAAGCGACGTGCGAAGACCAGCGAGCAGATGATGTTGGTGGTAGCCTTCTGCAGAAGTCTGGTGATGTGGAACGGCTTGTCGCCCATGTTGCAGATCTCTTGGCGCAAGGCCGCGGACTCCTCCGAGATGTGGACCTCCAGACTTCGCTTCCCGAAGCCGAAACTCCTCAGAGTTGTCAGGGCGAACTTTCGTTGCTCCTTCCAGAGCGGACCGGAAGGGGCCAAGACGATACCTGCCATAGGAAAATTGACAACGTATTGCAAGTCAGGCTCTGAGAAAAGTTAGTGAAAGATCTAGATAGACACATTTGACGATTTGACAGAGTTTCAGAATGCGTGTAATGTTCTGTCTTGTTTCGGCCGCAAGAGTCTTCGGTGTTACAAAGCGTGAATGGATATATATGGCTTTACCACTATGTTTTCCCTTGTGTTTCTCCTGCTTTCACTGCCATGTCGTAAAATGTGGTGAAGTCATCCGCTACATTTGCTCCAAAGCAAATGTCAGGCTTTCTGGTTATAGACACCTTATCCGGACCATATACGATATGTGTATCCAGAGCCAAGGATTATACAACGATGACCACAATATGCATAATAGCTCGACAAGCTGTCCACACAATGGTTGAAAAGAGACACATTATTTTACGATTATCAATGGGGTTATCACATGTAAGATCATGTAACCGGAGTTCCAGCATTAAAAGATGCACCTTTCTTGTTGGAGATCTTGTTCAGGACCTCCAGATGTGCAGGTCTGCTGGAGAACACGTCAGACTGCTTGACCAGGGCCTGTCGGATGGTGTCATAACCCCCGAGCACCACAGCATCCTGGGGACAAGCAGGGTAGAGCATGGCACGAGTTGGATAATATAAACAGATAGTATAACGATCGAACAACGTGTTAACGTTGGTAGATCCGTGAATAGTTAAGTTTCATCAGGTTGGTAAGTCACTGAGTACCACAACCAAGTCTTTTATTCAGTCGACGTAGATACAGTTGGGATGCATTTATAGCAGCAACACCTGTCATGCCCGTAGCCAGGATTTTGAATGGGGGGGGGGTTTCTTCCCACTGCTTGAGGGGGCGAGGCGCGAGGTTCCTAGGGGGGTCCGGGGGCATGCTCCCCCGGGAAATTTTGAAAAATGAACCTTCTAAAATGGCATTTCGTGCGTTTTTGAGAGGATTTCAAAGAAAAAATTAGAGATAAATTCTTATTCAATGACAAAGGGAGCAGTTTTTCTACGATTCCAGTCCATCTTTTCAAGAAAAATCTTGGACCTTTACATAAAAAGTGGACCAAAAAGTGGACCTTTACATAAAAAGTGGACCAAAAAGTGGACCTTTTAGCCTTGTGGGGGGTTCTTCCGAACCCCCCGAACCCCCCCTGGCTACGGGCTGTGCTGCAATGAAATGTGAAACTGTCAGAATTGCCCTTAGGAAGGTCAACAAAACGTCGGCTGAATAAAAGACTTGGTTCACAGTGTAAAAAGAGTCTCTTTACTCAACAACATTGCAGAGTTAGAAAGAAATTCGCTGAATTTTGACCGAATCTATATATCTCACAGGGAACTGACCCACAATGGTTCTAACACGCGATGTGGGTCATCAGAATTAAATTAAAGGTTCTGGACAATATCCCAAGTATTATCAACGGATCAAGATATCTTCCTGTTTGAGGAAACCAAATCTGTCATGATACACAAGTGAACAACGATTTTACCAAGCAAGTTCTAACCCCAGATTGTGACTTTGGTGTAAGTGAAATTTGCTTATCCTCTTCCGGGCTTCAGGAGGCAGCTAGAAAGCGTAGAAATCGCCAAATAGAGAGATAACATGCAAGGGGAGATGGTCTGCTGGAGACTACAGTCTGCCGCTCTTCGGCTAAAATTTGCTACTAACCAGCATTCCCATGCGGAAGTACGTGACGGGTCCATATTTCTTCTGCCATTCCATGAAATCCAGATGGAGATTCTTGCTCTGCAAAAATAAAGGGCGAAAATCAAGAAAGTCGGGGGTCAGTTAGTGATTACGAATTACAAAAAATTTTCGCCACCGATTACGAATTACGTTAAATTCTTAGAGCTGATTACGGACAATTACACATTACGGCTAATATGCTGATTACGAATTCATGATGATGATTTTGGTTGTCTGCCTACGGATTATGAAGACTAAAAAGGCCTGATTATGCCTTACGAAAAAGGGCATGCAGGCACTCATATACATGAGAAGTCAAACCCTTCAGACATACATGTAGCTATAGCAGAATTAGACCATTACCTTTTATTGTGTAGATTTTGAATTCATTTTGTACTCTGTATCAAAGTTTTACTTGTTATGTGCAATTATCCTTCGGGCAGGAATTTGCAATTTTTTAAACTTATCTCTTATATTATCGCCACGGCTAGAGCCTGGGTGCCAGACGCTGGCGTTTCATAAGCGATGGATTTTTTTGGGGGGAGAAGCCCTAAATCACTACAAGAGTATCCGCCCAAACCCTTTATCTTTCACGCCTCCGGTAGTAAGGAGATAATTAGAGCCAGGGTGCCAAATCGGGGTTCGCGGGGCGTATGGCTTCTCTGGCCGAAGGGATTATCACTTATTCGCGGTAGGGGCTGACACCCAGGCTACCACGGCTAGAGCCAGTGAGTCGTGCCCTGCGTACCCATGCGAGGCTCGGCAGGCTCCCCACGACAGGCCAGCTCCAGGGTCCAGGCGGGAGGTTGCGGGGACGTCTGGAGTAGTAGTAGGTGAGGAGCAGGAGTAACAGCAGCACCAGGCTGACATGGGTGTCCAGCAGGTCCAGCATTTGGACAGCTGCAGACAGCATTTCTTCTCACTATTCTCTCACTGTTATCGATGTAACGTTACGCCTGAAATGTACGTTCAAGAGTTATCTGTGTTCAACGACATTCTAAGTTATTATAATAATATTGAAGTGATATAGACGTCGGGTGCCTCTGTCAATAAACGAAAAATAAAAACACGACTCACCGTCAGCTAAATTACGCACTCCCCTTCTCAAATCAGGCCCCTAGGCAAAGCCCCTACGCAAATATTTTGTTGTTAAGCGCTGGGTCGACGTCCGCTAGGTCATATCGCCTACTAGACAAAAATATCCCCTCCCTCTCTGCGTACGTGTGTGTAGATTCAGTTCATCAACTTTTACGTCCACAAAATTAACTCACTTAACAAGGATATAAAAGTAATCATTCATCCTTTCTGTTTTTTCTGCCACATATTCCGTATCAGGATCCCTCCCCAGTAGTATTCTCTCCACGGCAGACTCCTTTTGCCGATTGGACCCTCGATGGCCGGCTACTTTCTTTGGTCAATTATTCCTTTTCAGACCGATTTCTATGATTTATTCAGCCTGCAAAAGGAGTCATGCTGATAGTTACCACCAATGAGCTTCAAACACCCCAACCCATAGCCTCCGTAGCAGGCTTTATTAAAATATAGTCTGGGGGTTTGGCTGCTTTCTGATTAGCCCTGGGTTCTAACGGGCGTAATTCAACCAGGCCGGCTATGTTGTCTATATGCAATCACTGAAAATAGCACATAAAAGCTCCCAAAGACTATGAAGACCCCAACAAACCCCAGTTTTTGGCATGCTACGGAGGCTATCCAACCCACCCCTCATGTTTGACAGAGACCGTACGGAAAACGGAAAAAAACACGACTCACCGAGTTTCACACACTCCCCTTCTCAATATCAGGCCACTGTGCAATGTCGTAGGGAGGTCGATTTCATTTATAGTACACTGTGACAGGTCAACGTCCGATAGGTTAATATTTGTGTTTGTCAAAGTGGGTCGACCTTCGCTCTCATTTCAGTCGCGCGGGTCAACGTCCGATAGGTTAATATTTGTGTTGTCAAAGTGGGTCGACCTTCGCTCTCATTTCAGTAGCGCGGGTCAACGTCCGATAGGATAATATTTGTGTTGTCAAAGTGAGTCGACCTTCGCTCTCATTTCAGTAGCGCGGGTCAACGTCCGATAGGATAATATTTGTGTTGTCAAAGTGAGTCGACCTTCGCTCTCATTTCAGTAGCGCGGGTCAACGTCCGATAGGTTAATATTTGTGTTGTCAAAGTGGGTCGACCTTCGCTCTCATTTCAGTAGCGCGGGTCAACGTCCGATAGGTGAATATTTTGTGTTCGTCAAAGTGGGTCAACGTCCACTCTGTCAACGTCCGATAGGTTAATCTGTATGTTTGTCAAGTGGGTCGACGTCCGATAGGCCATGTCGACTATTGAATTTTGTGTCTGTTAACCGTGTTCATTCATCTTGTTTTGTTGTGACCTGTACTGAGCCAAGTGTGTCAGAAATGTGCAATAAATGTCTTCATTCATTCATTTATTCATTCATTGATCCAGGGTCAAATATTCCTCTCTCTGAGTCTCTCTCTCTAGCTCTCTCTCTCTCTCTCTCTCTCTCTGTGTGTGTGTGTGTGTGTGTGTAACGTTAGATTAAAGTTTTTACCTTTTTACGTCCACAAAATTAGACTTTACTGCTACATCTAGCTCAGATCATTCATCCTTTCAGTTTTTTTTCTGAATTCTGAAGTCCAGTCATGCAACACAAAGTACAATCTGAGAGCACATTTACATGCATCTGACATCTGCATATAGGTCACCTGAAACTTGTGGGAAAGAAATCTGTATACTAGTATTCAAGTCATCTTTGCCAGTAACATTATCAAGTTTCTAAAATTAATTACTTTTCTTTCATCATTATCGAGTTCAATGCAGCAACAAATATCTCTCTTAAACATGGAACCTCTTTCATCCATCAGCTAATAATGAAATAAATTATTGCTCCATTTCAATAATGCACAAAATGTACTTCCTTATGATAATCAAAATAGACTTGAATATATATGGACATTTCATCTCAATACTAAACTTTTGCTTTTCGGAGAGCTCTCTTTGCCCTGTACTCTTCAAAGAAGTTTTGCTTTCTTTTCTTTCTCTTCAGTGACTCTGCTCTACGTGATTGTTTCCTCCCCTCTTCTGGTTGGTCCTCGTTTGAGCTGCTGTCATCCAGGACAGATGACTGTCGCCTTCTTCTCTTCTTTGTTGTTGTGCACATTTCATCCTCATCGTCACTGTCTGTTTCTCTGTCAAGTAATTTCTCCTTTCTGATCTCACGTAACTTCTGCCTTCCCCTTGGCCTCTTCGAGCGTTTAAGACATTCTTCCTCCTCAGAAGATGACGACTGACTTGTCTGACTTCTTGAACCATCTTCATTATCTTCTCCGTCACTTGTTGAGTTTCCTTCTTCCTCTTTCTCTTCCTCATCATCTAAGAACCCGCCCAGGGAAGTGTCTGAGTCTGTGAAGTCTGGGTCATAGTTGTACCTGTTGTTCCTACAAGAGAATAACATCACAAGGATTACTTCTGACAATTCATGATATATTTGTTCCCTAACCTACTTTTCAAGCAGAGGTTGGGGGGAAGATTGCTCCACTTTCTGACAGGAGGCGGTGCAAACAAAACGCATACGATCACGCCTCCAACCTTTTAGATGGGGGATCACCTCAAGCTACAAATTTGTCAGAGTATTGCTAGACTGGTTAACTTGAGCCAGGCTAGTTAACCCTTGTCCTGCTGGCATTGTTTTTACACAATGTTTTCAAATAATTTGCTGTCTTAAACCAGGCCATAGACCCTTGACTTTTTTGCCCTGTGGTGGCGTAGTTACTTCCGCACTTGTTGCGGTGTAATGCATTGCTCGAGAAATACCCCCAAATCAAATCGTACATATTCAGGGCGCTGTATATGGATGGATGGTACTGTCTGTGCAACCCATATACATGTATATAATATAATATATATGGGCTCCGCAGGACAAGTTGAAATAAGAAAGATTATATGTGACAACTACAGTTATTCTTTTGTACTTGGATGTGGAATCGAAGACTACTTAGAGTATAGCAGTAGACAGTGTCATATTTCATAGTTTTAGATTGAGGGAAAACTATCAAAGACTGCTTATCCAAGAAATTATACTTTTTTTTAATAGACACTTACACTTTAAGGAAGTTGTTGACCAGCTTTCTTGGTCTGAGCTCTGCCAGAGACTTGCTCGGTGTCTCTTTGCTGTCTTTAGGAACGATGCGGCTGAGGACCTCGTCTCTACTGGGGAGCCGGAACTGGCGATTCGCCCTGGTCCTCAGACGGTCGGAGCTCCGGGGGGTCATCTTCTGTTCCTAAAGGTGAATGAAGAAATCAGTAGTTCGTGCTTATAAACCTGCATTTCTCCTGCAAGTCTCCAGTGTCACTGACGAAAGGTAGTGGATGCTACCTGAAACGTCTGACCGACGTTTTCAAAATCATATCCAGTTGCTTGAGTAACTGTTTTTTGGCATATCATATCCAGTTGCTTGAGTAACTGTGTAACTTTTTTTGGCGTAAATATTTGGGTCATCTAAAAGATGGAATTATGATTATTGTTGATCTGCACACCTTATCTTCATCATTATATTGATGATGATTACCATTCAAAATCCCTGACGTATATAAATGGTTTTGCCCGTTCATCTGTATATCAATACGGCGAAGGCATCCATATCGTATACATGTAACGTTATATAGAATAAATTACGACCGCTGGGTGTAACAATAGCTTTTCATACGAAGAAAATGTTAGAAACCGATTGACAGTACCTATGAGTTTTGCTAAAATGTATATTGGACTGTTTTGCATCATTTAGTAATACGTATTCTACGTTATAGCTTCTACTGTATTCCTCACCTGAGCTCGGCTTCCGGGTCCCGAGTCTTCGTCGGATTCCGATGTTTCTATCTGATTGAAGCTTCGTTTCTTCATCGTACATTTGTATATCCCCTTCGTGCACTAGCCTAGATGAACAGTCTTGCTGTGCTTCCCTATCTCCGCGTTTAAAGTAGAGCTGGAGTTTTTCGCGAATATGGTTGCAAGGCCGAACGTCGCTCCGTCATTTGAACTCTGAACTCACCTACTTAATAGACGGCATCGAAACGCAAACATATCTGCTCACCTGATTTTGTAATGTGAACGCTCTCACTTGCACATTATATCAATACCAGTAATTGCTTACGTTTTCTTAAAATTTCAAGTGGCTACCTTTCTTGCGTAAATTAGGTAAATATCTATCAAGAGGTAATTTGTGTCGTAATTTGCATAATTAATGAGGAAATGCCATAAATTTGCTGCGTTCCAGATTAGGTAATTGACAACGAATGGCACATATATGGCAGATATAATTATTTAAATTGTATCCTAATTTGCATAATTAATGAGAAAATCCTACAATGCTATAACTCCGTTGTTACTGTAAGCATATTGACATGTCAGGGTTAACACGCAAAATGCAACTGAAGTGCCTCTGATATGTACTTTGGCCGTCAGCTAGGTTGTTGAATGAAAAACAAATTAAGCCTTTGGTTACACACACTGAAATAATGGTTCCACGAAATATTTATTCTGATCTCTACCAAGCCGCCAACAAAGCAAATATCGCAAACAGTTCCACACATTTTAGATGATAATCATAGGTTCACGTTCACACAAAACCACTTGTTATAAGTCATCGGCACCTCATCGTTGATTTGCAAAGAGCCTTAGATAAGGTTTCATGGTAAAACTTTTGTTCTAACACAAAAGGTATATGTTCCCTAGAGTTCCTTAGATGACTGAAGATGGACGTCCGTCGCGAGGATGTTCCCGTCCCTGCCCGACGTGATCTTATGGTGGTTGACCAGTGGTGTGGGGAGTGTCCAGAGTAGGCTGACCAGTGGCGTGGGCAGTGTCCACATGCTGTGTTGACTGCAGAGAGGATAGAGTATCGATGGTTAGGAAAGGATCACCTTTATTTTGCTGGTTTTCTCTCAAGCAGGCGACAAGGATGTAAAGACAGTATTTGTAGTGACCCCCCATGCAGGCCCTCGTGTATTTTCGTCCGTTTCCAAAAACGAAAAGTTTCGACCATACTGTAAATCGTACAGAGCTTCTGCAAAATGAGCAAATATATGCCTGAAATGGAAAAAAAGATATTGTAAAACAATGCCAATGTCGTCGAATGCCAGAATCAATTATTCAAAGGAAAATCTAAAAAAAATGTGAAGAACTGAAAATGAAGAGTCTATACCATATGCATGCCCTGTAGATTTCAACATGAAGGCAACATTTTTGGCATTTCTTATTCGCATGCTCCCATCAGTTTAGGGTTTCCCAGACGATGTCATCCATGTAAATTAATCAACATGGCCTAAGTTAAAGTTATCAAAAGAAGGATATTCGATAGCCTCGCCTTTTCATGGTCGTGCTTGCTGGTGTTGAGGTACAACCCGGCAAAGGTTCCACCAATGATCAGCAACACCAGAAGGACGGCAGTGGTAACAGTAGCGCAGACCCAGCGAGAGGTACACACTGAAAAATCAACTGTCTGTAATCATACCTTTAAAGAATATAATACTTAGTCGACAGACGTGCAGGCAATTGTAGTATATGAGCTGACATAAATAGACATGACACAGCAAGACACACGCGCGCGCACAGATGGACACACACGTGTAACGTTACACACACACACACACACACACACAGAGAGAGAGAGAGAGAGAGAGAGAGAGAGAG
>NW_017802492.1:1018027-1022737 GCF_001625305.1 Branchiostoma belcheri
CTCGGCTCCTGACGAACCGTCTGTGGTGCCTCCCGGTACCACGTCTGAGGTTGGACCCTCGGCTCCTGACGACGAACCGTCTGTGGTGCCTCCTGGTACCACGTCTGATGTTGGACCCTCGGCTCCTGATGAACCACCTGTGGTGCCTCCTGGTACCACGTCTGAAGTTGGAGCCTCGGTCATTGACAAACTGCCTATGGTGCCTCCAGCTGGTGCCACGTCTAAGGTTGGACCCTCGGCCATGGTTCTGAATGGTCTGCTCCGGACCTGGTAGCCACTGATGTCGGGATATGACCACTGTGCAGGGCACCCAAAACGTCAGACTATTTTTTGTTCAACTCGGAGTGTATCGATGCGGCGAATCTATTCCTCAAAATGACAACTTAGAGATTCAATATATGCATCATTCGTGGGTGGAATCATTAAGAAACATTATTTTTCTCAGTAGTCATGATGAACAGGAGGAAATTGCTTACTTGGCAGAAGAAAACTCATTTCTATATCTAATTGTTTCCTCTCTCAAGTGCCAGACAATTACAATCATCAACATTTTCATTGGTGTGACCGAAACCAATATTATGTTGGCGTACTTCTTATTACACCAAGAAGGTTTATGTTTTGGGGAGCGCGCGCGTGTCACGGTGTGTGTGGGGGGGGGCGTTTCTTGATATTTTCACGGTGGCCTTGGAGACATTATTCTCAACATCAAAAGACGGTGTCTTCTTCTCCACACAATTCCCCAACCGTCCCTCGCTATCCGTAATCCCCTACAGTATAGCAGTATAGGTTATAAATCTACATGACACAGAAGTAAGCTTTGCAGCATTTCATTTTCTTCCTAATCGTTACATAGAGCTTGCACTTCAACACTTGCTACTACGTACAGAAACACAAACACACGTATTGCTGGACACTCCTATCTGAAGAACAACTCGCCACAAAAACGCTGCGATACCTTACATGACAAACGTGCTGAACAAACACTTTAACTGACAATCTGTAAATACCGACGTGACCTCATGAATTCTATTATATTTACACTATACAATTTTTATCACATTTATATTTATTGATTGTAAATCGAGTTTGATTGATTGTCTATTTTTAACTCCTTAGCGCTTTTAATCTATTTCATTGTAAACGCCTGCCAATTCAGACTTCTTGTCTGCAAGAAGATGTGTAAATGAAGTTTCAAAGTTTCAAATACTTGTTTCTACATAGTCTACTATCTACTAGATGGGTTGGATTACCCATGTTTTTAACAAATCACTCCCTACAGTTAGTGAGATGAACCTAACTGTGATTTATTTGGTAAGATTATTCAACATTAGAAATCCCTACAGCCTAGCCAGCTTTTTTGCAGCAAAGGCAGATGATGATGATGAAGATCATGGAACCACTGCCCCCACCACCAACATACACCCAGACGGACACTGTAGTGCCCCCCTGTTGGATGTCAGAAGAGCCACCTGTGAAAGGAATGAAATATTCAGTTTAAAGATTTCCAAAAAGTTTTAATTAATTCCTAAATTCCTTCTGTTCTTTCCAACACACTGCGCTAAAAGTTATCATGAAAGTTCATCTGTGTTGGTAGTTACATGTTTAAAGTAAAAACTTTTGGTCCAACACAAAAAATACCTTTGACCCAGTGTTGACGTCACACTTCAAAGAAGCCACGTGACAAGCTTCACTGGGCCAGTCTACTGAGGAAGACCAGAGTGACTGGTCGAAAGATCTACGTGAGAGAATTTTTTTGTGTTGGACCAAAAGTTTTAACTTTAAACATGCACTAAAAGTTGTTGAATTTACAAATGGCAGTAAATGTAGTAAGAAAAAGGTTGGCAATTTTTACTCTGTAGACAGTACCGGCGTTTACGGATTAACAATGGTAGTAAATGAAATTACAGGACTTGATTAATGAAAACAATTCGTTTTGTAATGGCCTTGAAAAAGAATCACTAGTATTTTACTCTATAGGTACGACAACAATGGTGGTAGGATTCTATTTCGTCCATCTAATAGAATTGCGCAATATGCGCAACAAAAATACTGTGAGTCATACTAATTAAGTTTCAAGATTGGCAAACTAACTATGGTTACGTCTCAAACGGTTTAAAATGTTGGTAACGTTAGAATAGTGGAGAGTTACAGACACTTAGAAATGGAAATTCTCTGGCCAATTTTTTATGCCGATTTCTACTCTGTATTCAGCCTGCAAATGAGTCTGGTGGAGAGTAACATACAGACATCTACAAAAATATATAAATTCACCTCCGGATCCGCTTCCCGGTTTGTCGACATCACAGCACCGCCCCTGGTACTGTGAGGTACAGAGGCAGCCGCTACCGAACGGAGTCCCGCTGTTATAGCAGAACCGGTTACAGGCCGCCGTCTCTGTACCCGCAGTACTGCAGCACGAGCCGCCGCGGGTTCGGGTCCTCGTGCCTTAAAACATAAACATTGATTTTCAAATAATTAATGTACGTACAAACATCACTTCACCTTTTGGGATGAAAATTGTGAGACTTGGTAAACATTGATCAAGGATAACTGGGGGTTTGGTGTTCTTCGGCTGATTAGCTCATTCTAAAAACGGGGATAATTCAACCAGATCGGCTATGTTGTCTATATGCAATCAGAAAATAGCACATAAAAGCTCCCAAAGACCCTGAAGACCCCCAAAACCCCCAGTTTTTGGCATGCTATGGAGGCTAGATTAAGGACATTATAGCGATAATGTCCAAAAAATTGATTAATTTAATCTGAAGACGATAGCATTACTTTCTAAGTATATTACTAAGTATAGTTAAAGACCTTACGAAAGTCGCTGAACTTTTGTTGTGCCAATAAAGTTCTTCTATAAATGTCCCTGACAAAAGGAAGACAGTGCAATTCTAGTTTGATGGATCGTTAATAGTTTTTATCAAAGTTACGCCCAATAACAATTTGAAAACGTCACGACACGGGGTGTCTTTGTAGGAGTTATCGTAAAAAGGCTCCCATGAACATATTGCGAACTGAGATACAAATTTCGCCGATTTACCTGCATTTCCACAAGGATCAGTACACGAGCTCCACGGTCCCCAACTGTTCCAAGTACAGGTACACCCGCCGGAACCCGATGTACTTTAGAGAAGGATACGAAAACGCCTAATAAGTGATTTTTCTGGTCGTTCAGAATAAATCTTCTTGAAAAGGCTATTCACGCGTCTACAGAACTGAAAAAAAACACAACTTCCTTGTTGTGACGCAGTACATAAATACGAAATGAAACTTCTTTTCTGCTGCCCGAAATTCACATTTTAGGAAACCTAACATACATACTTGTTGAGTTTTAATATAAAGCTATAAACAATCCCCTTTTACGTGTTTTCGCCACCTACCTGGCCCTGAAAAGGCAGAGAAAAAGAGGCACATGTTCCATGTAAGACATCACGAATTTAGCGCGGCGCGCATCCAGGCAAGCGGGGTTCCTCGCGCCCACTTCCCGATCGTATTCGCCATGCCTGCCCGGCGGCACTGCGCCCAGTGCGTACCAGTGCGCCCAGTGCGCCCAGTGCGTACGAGTGCGTACCAGTGCGCCCATTGCGTACCAGTGCGCCCAGTGCGTACCAGTGGCATAGAATGTGAAATATCACAAGAACACCCGTCACCCAAATAACGAAATCGCCAGGACACGTAACCAAAGTTTCGGAGCGTAGCGTTTGTGTAAGCCATCACGAAACCGCCGGCGAATGCACTTGGGTACACGGCGCCAGCGTTGACACAACCCGACTAGACAGCGTCCGAGCGTGCGGCAGACACTGTGCGACGCATCACGACCGGCAACGCATCACGAATTTGGCGGGACACGCCAGACTTGCAATCCGAGTGATGCTGCGCCGGATTTCGATAGACGTTCGTGACTGCTGTCACAAAATCGCCGGCAAACGCATCACGAATTTGCGGGACACGCCAGACTTGAAAACCGAGTGATGCTGCGCCGGAGTTCGATAGGCATTCGTGACTGCTGTCACGAAATCGACGGCAAACGCACCTCACGGGTACACTGTTTCGGTACACGGCGCCAGCGTGTACAAATCCCGATACAAAGGCGTCCGAGCATGCGGTAGCACGACATTCGACGCATCATGGCCGGCAACGCATCACGATTCTGCGGAACAGGCACGGCCTATCGACCGAGCGACGAATGCTTCACATTGACACGAAGAAAAGAGTTTGGGCTGCTGTAGTGAAGTCACTGTAGTCAGTGTAGTGAAGAATACCGAGAGGTGACAGAAATGGGAAGCCCGATTTTGTAGTGGTAGTACCTGTAGTATCTGTACGTCAGGCATATAATTTAGTAAGAAACCAGAATTTCTGCTACAGTAGAAGGAAAGCTTCCAAGGGTCCAAAATCAGTTAGGCCCAGACAAATTTATGTTGTGTTTCTGGCCCTTAGAAATCAGATAGGGATTCGTTTTTATATTTCAGTCCATACCATGGTATGGATGAAATATATTGTGTTCTCTCATGTTTCTTCTCCTTCTCCTCCTTCTCCTGCCACACAGTCAAAGGGATTCAACTCTGTCATTTTTTAGCCAAATGACCTGAAATTTGGCATAGAGGTAGAGTGGGCCAATACCCCCAGGCGTTTTTTTCATTTTTTTTTATACATGCCTTTGAAAAATTTTTATGAAGGTTTTTTGGGGCATTTTTCGCCAAAAAATGG
>NW_017802492.1:1022757-1029516 GCF_001625305.1 Branchiostoma belcheri
AGGGTGCCTTACCTGGTTCCCAGATGAAAGGGCCACGCAAATATTACCTGTACGGTGCCTTACCTGCTACCCAGATGAAAGGGCCACGCAAATATCACCTGTACGGTTCCTTACCTGGTCCCCAGATGAAAGGGCCACGCCAATATCACCTGTACGGTGCCTTACCTGCTCCCCAGATGAAAGGGCCACGCAAATATCACCTGTACGGTGCTTACCTGGTCCCTACATTATGAAAGGCCCATGGAAAGTATTTCCCGTATACGCGTACGCGTACGGCGTTTTACTGGTAACGTAATATCTAGACCCAACTCCCTCACGTAGTCATTACCTGTAAGGTTTCCAGAGCTAAGAGCCGCACAAATGACTGTTTGTGGCTTATCCACCAAAGTGGGGTGATTATAGTCGTAAAGGTTGACGTTTTTTTGCCCCTAAAAGTTGTGGATAAACGCCGGCAGCCCTCCCCACCGCTAGCTACCCCTCACTGCAGCAGCTGATACCCCGACCAATAGCAGCGTGGAGCTTGCTGAGAAATTGACCAATAGCGGCGTGGCCGTCTTTCGTGGCCGTCCTACCATATTCTAGACCAAGCCATACCTCTATGGTTGCGAGGTTGGCTGAACGTCGCTCCGTCATTTGAACTCTGAACTCACCGGTACCTCTGAACTCACCTGCTGAGACGGCATCGAAACGCACTAACGTATCTGCTCACCTGACTTTGTAAATTGTATTGTCTTCTGCCACCAATTAAGGATGTTAGCATTATTTCTTGTTTTGTACTTTGCAGTTAGATTTCTTTATCTATGTTCGTATAACGTCTGTATTTGTGGGTCATCTGCCTTGATGACCCACAAATTTCGACTAGTTTCGACTGCCTTGATGACCCGTGTACTGATGTGTTGTCAGTCCCCAATAAAGTAAAGTAAAGTGACTACGGTAAATGTGAACACTCGTTGTTACCGTCTCGCTTGCACAATATATCAATACGAGTAATTGCTTCCATTTTCTTCAAATTTCAAATGGCTACCTTCCTTTCGTAAATCAGGTAATTATCACTCAGGAGGTAATTTGCATAATTGATGAGGAAATTCCATAAATTCGCTGCGCTCCAAAAAAGGACATAAGTAATTGAGAGCGAGTGGAACATCGGCAGATAATAATCATGTATATACAAATTGTAACCTAATTTGCATAATTAATGAGTAAATTCTATAATGCTATAACTCGTTTGTTACTATATACTTCTTGACATGCCAGATACACGTACAATGCAACTGAAGTACCTCCCATATGTACTTTTGTCTTGATATTGTTAAATAGCTCAATAGTGATGGTCGAGACGTCGACAAAAATAATTATCCCTTGAAGCACACACTGAAATGGTTCCACGAAATGTTTATTCTGATCCCTACCAAGTCGCCAATACAGCAAAGATCGCAAACAGTTCCACACGTTTTAGATAATAATCATAGGTTCACGTTTACACAAAACCACTTGTTATAATATAAGTCATCGGCACCTCATCGTTGATTTGCAAAGTTTCAATGTTAAACTTTTGTTCTAACACAAAAGGTAAATGTTCCTTAGATGACTGAATCCATTTACATTCAGTTTTATTCATTATTTCTCAATAGCACGTAGACAATGTCAATTACTATTTATTGTTCCAACCGGTAGTCATAATTGCCATTTCGGTGCGTGGGTGTGAAAACATTCAGTGACAATTACAATAAACATTTTATGGCGTAACGACAACAATCTTAGCCACCAACACATATGATCAATATTTGAACAAAAAATACTGAGTATACTTTTATGATATAGATAACTTTGCAATTCATGTATATGACAATAAAGATACATACAGTTAACATCATTTCGTCCTATCAAATAAATCTCTGATACACGCTTTTACACATACGTGGTACAAAATACAGTACATAACGTTACATACATAAGTTTGTTTTGGTCATTTCTGATTTCTGTTAATTTGCTATCGTACGTTGTTTATTTGCTTTTTATACTCTTGAAAAAAAGCATACACACCTGTCATGCTGCACTTTATAATGCAGCAACTGATACGATTTGATCAGTAGATTTTTCTTTTCTAGAATTGCCAAAAGGCTAAAGTAGTCCTTGAAATTGCCTGTACTTTTGTCATTAAACCTGGCGGTATGGAATCGACCGTTTCAAATGGCATCGACCGTTTTTGAGATGGAAACGCGCCAAGCCGATATCTATAATCTCCAAGCAGATGTTAAGGTGACGGAAAAGACAGTATCAAATTGGCCAGGCAGTATCCATTGGCCAGACTGTAACCGTTGGGTGGCTAATGATTACAGTCTGGTCAGTGGATACTGCCTGGCCAATTTGATACTGTCTTTTGCGCCACCTAAACATCTGCTTGTTGATTAGATATCTACACAAAATGCTCGTCCGGATATACCATCCACGGTGGAAAGATTGTCACGATAAAGTCATATGCGGCAGTCACCACCAACTGTCCACCCGGTGCCAGAGCGATGGCCCACGGGTCTGTAACGTTCACGACCATGCGGACAAACTCCCCGCGGCTTGTGAACATGTCCACCCGCCCGTTGTCGGAGTCAGCCACCATGATGCGACCCTGGGGGTCCACACAGATGCCTACAGGGTCACCTCCATCGACGCTGGCCGTACGGAACGAGTGTAGACTCCGCCCGGTGTGATCGTACATCTGGACCCCGGGAAGATTGACGTCGGTCGCGAGGATGTTCCCGTCCCCGTCCGACGTGATCTTTTCTAGCCCGGTGTCTTCCTTCTTGCCGAAACTTTCCAGCGAGCCGTCTGGTTTGAACTTGAACAGTTTACCACGCGCCACCACCATGATTCTGTTGCGGCGCGCGTTCACTGCAATGGCGGGGTACCAATCTCTTCGTTTCACGTCAAATGTGGTCAGTGGTAGGCCGTCTGTACCGTACTGTACCACACGCACAGCGCCGATAGATTCGACATTATCTTTCCCCACCACCCAAATACGACCCTCCCCATCAATGTCCACATCGGTAGGGTACATTGCTTGGTCGTCCCCGCCGGGCAGTTTCGTTGGGAAGAGGCGGAGGAAGGTGCCATTCATGCTGAAGACTTGGACGCGTCTGTTGCCCACGTCAGCGATAAATATCTCATTGTCAGCGGACACTGCCACGCCGCTAGCATCTTCTATTTGCCCGGGTGCCGCGCCTTCTTCACCAAACACGACCGGCTCCGACTTGAAGAGTTCGGCGTAGCTCTCTGCAGAAGTACAATAAAGAGAGTACAGTGTTACTCAGTCATCTCATTACATTAATATGAATCTTTATTGCATGTTCATTCCCGGGGGATAAATGCAGGGATGTGCAATGTACTAGAAAGAAGTTGCAACAATAATTGACTAGGATTAGATCTAAGGTATAAAATGTTAAAACAATAAGGTAGTATCGATATGAGTTCTAATGGCCTTTTCTATCTTTTTGAAACATTTCGAAATGTACCTACATACTTCATTCATGACATCTATATTTGTACATGATATTATATATTTAAATGTGTCTTGTTTTGACAATGTTTTACATTTTTTGTCGAGCTTAATTGAACTGAACGGGTGATTCACGTTCGTCATCATGTAATATACAGTCAATCATGAAGTGCAATTCATCTTCAATGCATGAAATGTTGCATGAATTACAGCAATCTTCATTTACATGTTCTCGTCCACATTGGCTAAATGCAGGACACTACCTGTAGTGTAGATAGCGACAGTGTCCATAGTAGGTTGACCAGTGGTGTGGGGAGTGTCCAGAGAAGGTTGACCAGTGGTGTGGGAAGTGTCCAGAGTAGGTTGACCAGTGGCGTGGGAAGTGTCCACAGGCTCTGTTGGCTGCAGGGAGGATAGAGTATCGATGGTTAGGAAAGGATCACCTTTATTTTGCTGGCTTTCTCTCAAGCAAAGAAAGTCTTTGTAGTGAGCAGCGTAATACGTAAATCTCAAAATTTAGCGTAGAGCGTTGCCGCGACCCCCCATGCAGGCCCTCGTGAATGTTCGTCCGTTTTTCGTAAGTTTCTACGATACTGTAAATCGTACAAAGCTTCTGCAAAATGAGCAAATATATACCTGAAATTAAAAAAAAAAGATATTGTAAAACAATACCAATGTCGTTGAATATCAGAATCAATTCCAAAGAAAAATTTCAAAAAATGCGAAGAAATTAAATTACATGTAAAATGAAGAGTCTATATGGTGCATGCCCTGTGTTTAGTCATTTATTGTTCAGCCTTCATGACCACGTAGATTTCAAAATGAAGGCAACATTTTTTGTCATTTTCTTATTCGCATGCTCGCATCAGGTTAGGGTTTCCCAGGCGATGCTAACCATATACATTAATCAGCATGGCCTAAGTTAGAGTTATCAAAAGAAGAATATCCGATAGCCTCGCCTTTTCATGGTCGTGCTTGCTGGTGTTGAGGTACAATCCGGCAAAGGTTCCACCAATGATCAGCAACACCAGAAGGACGGCAGCGGTAACAGCAGCGCAGACCCAGCGAGAGGTACACACTGAAAAATCAACTGTCTGTAATCATACCTTTAAAGAATATAATACTAGTAGTCGACAGACATGTAGGCAATCGTAGTATATGAGCTGACATAAATACACATGACACACACAGGTGCGCGCACACATGTGCACACACATACACACGCACGCACACACACACACACACGGAGAGAGAGAGAGAGAGAGAGAGAGAGAGACTGAATGGACCCTCGGCTCCTGATGAACCACCTGTGGTACCTCCCGGTACCACGTCTGAGGTTGGACCCTCGGTTCCTGAGGTTGGACCCTCGGCTCCTGAGGTTGGACCCTCGGCTCCTGAGGTTGGACCCTCGGCTCCTGACGAACCGTCTGTGGTGTCTCCTCGTACCACGTCTGAGGTTGGACCCTCGGTTCCTGAGGTTGGACCCTCGGTTCCTGAGGTTGGACCCTCGGCTCCTGACGAACCGTCTGTGGTGTCTCCTCGTACCACGTCTGAGGTTGGACCCTCGGCCATGGTTCTGAATGGTCTGCTCCGAACCTGGTAGCCACTGATGTCGGGATATGACCACTGTGCAGTGTACCCGAAACGTCAGACTATTTTTTTTGTTCAACTCGGAGTGTATCGATGCTGCGTATCTATTCCTCAAAATGACAACGTACGGGTTAAATATATGTATCATTCGTGGGTGGGATCATTAACAAACATTTTTTTTTCTCTTTTCAATTGGCAGTAGTCATGATGAACAGGAGGAAATTGCAGAACCACTTACTTGGCAGAAGAAAACTCATTTCTATATCTAATTGTTTCCTCTCTCAAGTGCCAGACAATTTCAATCAACATTTTCCTTGGACTGACCGAAACCAACATTACGTTGGCGTACTTCTTATTACCTACACCAAGAAGGTTATGTTTTGGGGAGGGCGCACGCGCGTGTGTGTGTCACGGTGTGCGTGTCTGTGTGTGTGTGTGTGTGTGTGTGTGTGTGTGTGTGTGTGTGTGTGTGTGTGTGTGTGTGTGTGTGTGTGTGTGTGTGTGTGTGAAGAAGAATGGAACTGTTACGGTAGTAAGACCAGTGTAAACATTCCATATCAAACCTCTCTACTACTTGTCATGCGCAGTAATAGGGCCAGAGGAATCACGTGATACACTCACTCTACATGTAGGTAATGGCAAGCGGAGGAAGATATCTATCAGTAGCGGTCAAGAGGTTCTCCGTCCGCCAGACGGAGCCTAAAGGACGTCAACACAAAACAAATTTAGCCTTTGGTCACACACACTAAAATGGTTCCACGAGATGTTTATTTTGACCCCTACCAAGCCGCCAACAAAGCAAAGATCGCAAACAGTTCCACACGATCATTAGATATTAATTATAGGTTCACGTTCACACCAAACTTGTTATCGTTAAGTTACAACTCAATTTATATCACCTCAACCCCAAACTCTATCATTTTAACTGTATTTTCATGTGCCACGAAAGTGAGTAGTGCTGGTGACGTGTGGTAACTACCACTCTACCAGTAACAGTGACACAAACAAAATTGCGAGTACCGCACGTCAAAGATCATGCTTAGCATCGATACAAATCCCACAAACAATGAGATGCCAACAAAAATAAAGGTTTCTGAGGGTGCTTCACTTCACCAATGCGTCATGCACACCCGCCATTGATGACTGATTATTATGAGTTAAGATTTCAAAACATAAAACAATTGTGCATACGTATTTCCCAATCTAGAAGTGCTTTTGTTACTATGTCCGTTTAATATGACGCCATTGTCAGCAGTTATGTTACCGAGTCAGACTCGCGGTAAAACACATTAAAACAGAGGGTAATTAATTAATCAACTAGCAATTTTTTGTCCTTTTGGAAAGCAATAGGGCTCTGATATTTTTACCCTCCATGAAAATGGGGGTACTGTTTTTACTCCGTTTCATGTTTGGTCTGATATCTGAAGATCGGTGAGAAGGAACTGTACGATATTTGGCAGATTGATGGATGGGGCCTTGGAGATTGTGTAGGTTGACTTTGAGCCCCTGGTGATTGACCTTGGTACTGCAGTTTAATTTTTTTATTCTGTTGTTTTCGCGTTATGGACTGTTTGTGCGATATTAAGGTAGCATGTAGTTGTTATTACCATGGTTTAGTGGTTTAAATTTGGGTCCCCTAGCTGTTTGCGTTTGATATTTACAAAATGTTTAATGTTGGA
>NW_017802492.1:1029536-1029649 GCF_001625305.1 Branchiostoma belcheri
ATTTGACACCGAAACGGCTTTTTTTGGCTCAGAAATGAGAAATCGCTAAATGAGAAGCGATTTTCTCCAAAAAAATTTCATCAGGTGCGCAATGACCCACCGACATCATGTAT
>NW_017802492.1:1029669-1039097 GCF_001625305.1 Branchiostoma belcheri
CTGTTTGCGTTTGATATTTACAAAATGTTTAATGTTGGACTTTTTGTGTTGAATGTTTGGAAAATCTAGGGGATGGTTTGGTATGATTTTTGGTATGTGGGTAGTTGTTGAGTCTCTTTGTGTTTTGGAGTGCATTAGCAGGTTGTCGCATATTTTTATTGCTTGATTTAAAAGGATTTTCACTTTTTCACCCCTACTTCATAATAGGATGGTCTGTTTGACCCAAAAGTTGGGACAGAGTGTTTTTGTTTTAATATACCTCCAGCTGGTAGGTCAGACCCAGGCAGCCCTATCTATTTTTACCCCTATAGAGTCTGCAGGAAAATAAATCTTGTTTGTCTGGTCTGCAGGTCATTTGTCTGGTCATTGACCTACATGTACAGGCAAATGTAGCCTGGGTACCATCCCCAGTAGTATATTCGCAAACTCTATAACAGTTTGACTCATAATATCTCTATTGAAATACACCAAAAGATTACAAAATAACAAGCTATTTCATGGAGGGATGATGTCTACGACTTCTCCTTGTTCTTTTGTTTTTGAGCTGATGTCTATAGCCACATCACTTACAGCAGCAAAGAGGGATGAGGACGATTATGATTATCACAAATATAACTGAGAAAGAGACACCGAGGCCGATGCCGAGTTGCGTGCTTGTGGACAGACTTGTGCTCTGGTGGACGTTGTTTCCTTGTTGGTTAACGTTGTTGGAGCCGCTTTGCTGGTTAACGTTGACGTTGTTGGAGATTCCTTGCTGATAGATGTTAAGGCCTGCAAAAAAAAGGGAGATTTAGTCCAAAATCTTAACGTGCTGTCAAATAGAATGCATATACACTGGCCATCGGCTAATCAATTTTTTGGATAGGGGAACCTTTTTACTATGTATAGTTCGGTAGAAAATGTGGGAAGTATTCTGGCTTGTCGTCATCTTCGAGTTTACCCCCATTTCCTATGTCTGACCTTTTGACTGTCATTCTACGTGTCGGTGCTGTTAACCTACGCTGTCCGGATAAACGGTCACACAGACACACAGCTCAGCTGCCCGAAACAATACTTCTGTCCCCGGAATAAATAAACAACGGTGGAAATAAATTGCTTCCTCCAAATAGTTTGCTCTACTCCATAAAGCGACGTGATCACTGCAGCGATGACAATCAATTAAATCCTGTGCATTTATTCCACAGCCGCAGGTGCCACAGAGACGATGGAATTTTCTACAAGTGCCATAAACAAGCTTAGCGTAAAGTCACGTACGTTAATTCGGTTCCTAGAAATGTTTTTGACTTTGACTCAAACATTTTCAAGCTGCCAAGGACAAGATTGCCAAGGACGGTCATTTTCAAAAGGTCGGTGCATGAAATAAAAGTCGTGTAATGAGTTGTTTTCGTTCACTAACTGTTTATCCCTCAACAGTACACCTTCCCGGACTGATTAATCTGTACACCTGGGGTCCGCGCGGACCCCAGAACAGTTTTTTGCTAATTTTTAGAAATTAGCAACATGCTACCAGCTCAATTGTTTTGCAAACTGATGTGGGAACCTCTGTGTCCACATTACATGCAAAAACCATACATTTTGAGCTTTTTCCATTTTTTTGGTGAAGAAAAAAAGACAAGAAGAAATACCCGATTTTTCAACCCATTTCAAACTGAAGGGGCTTTTGAGGCCCAACTTTGATCTCAGATAGCGGCTAAACGGCTTGCGCTAGAAGTATCAAATTTGGAGACCTTTCCTAAAATGTCTCTGGAAAAGAGTTCATATTAGTTTAATACTAGTAAGTTGATGTTTTTTTGTGTTGCCATGGCAACGGGTTTCTAGCAGGCAGTTTTTTTTGAAAATAGAAGTAATTTTGGTTTAAACATAAAAATTTTCTGAGTTTTATATTAAATTACACTTCTTTTCCAACATTAATAACATCTTACATAATTAAATATAAGTTAAATCATTTAATATGCATAGAATATGCTAATTTGATGACGTCATTGGTCAAAATCCAATATGGCGGACTATATTATTAGCTCTGGCGTCATATGACGTCATAATTACACCAAAGTTATTAAAATTTAATTCTATTATTAAACCATTCTCTGAAAACTTGGTAGACATACGATGAGTGCATAAAAACATATAAAAACGGAAATAAGGTAATGTATAAGGACGCCAGTGTATCCATTATGATCGAAAGCCGGCTGGGGTCCGCGCGGACCCCAAAAGAAAATCAGATTTAATTTTTTTATAAATGGTAGAAACGGAGTTTTCTGCACTGTATTGAGAGATAACTTTGTGGGTGACAATTACCTAAAATTTCAGAAAAAAATCTTTAGAAACAAAAAAGATATTACAGAATATATAGTGCTGGGGTCCGCGCGGACCCCAGGTGTACTGTTTAGGGTTAAAGGGATAATCAAAACAATTCTGTTACCTGATGGTCTGTGGAGACTGCAGCATCGCCCCTCGTACTGTGAGGTACAGAAGCAGCCGTTGCCGACCGGAGTCCCGCTGTTGTAGCAGAACCGGTTACATGAGGATGACTGCGACTGTGATGACGCGCCCTCGATACCGTTACAACAGTAGTTAGTGCGATAACGGGTCTTTTCGCCTGGCAACAGGACAAAAATAGAAAATAAAGTGTTGAAAATGTGAAACAAATTTAATGTTCAGCTCGGATGAATAGCGATACCTATACTTATCGTTTGCATGATGATTTCGCGAAGTTTGAAACGTGTCTACTTTCGCACTTTAGCCATGATACTAAGATAACCTTAAGGATATCACTGATCTAAGTGACTGGTAAGTTATCCTGTTACATATGTATATGACCGGTATGCTATCCTGCTTAGACGCCATGTTCCGACCTATCCCAACAACTCCCTACAGGGTATTCCTGCTGAACACCATAGTCATAGCCACGATGATGATGATTTGTACATTGCAGTTTGACACATACAGAGTGTTTACCCGTACATATAGTACAACATTTCTGAAGTTGTTTGTTACCACTGTTTCCACACGGCGCAGAACAAGTGCTCCATGATCCCCAAACGCCAAGCTGACAAACACACCCTCCAGAACGCCGCCTCCTCCAAGATGTACTTAAGTTCAGGAAAACAAAACAAAACAAAAACATTTTGATATAAAAAAAAGTGTCTTTGGGCTTTGTAACTTTGTAACTGGATTTCACGAGTTAGCAACAGGATTAGCCTGGGGCTCAGGCAGAGAGACAAAAGTTCTTGATTCTGTCCAAAATTCACACAAATAGATCCAAAAGCCCGGAAATTTTGGAAAGGAATGTTATAGAAAATCATTGCTAACTAGCCTCTGTAGCAGGCTTATAGTACTGGGGGTCTAGTGGTCTTCGGCTGTTTTCTGATTAGTCCAGTTCTTTCAACCAGGCCGGCTATGTTGTCTATATACAATCAGAAAATAGCACATAAAAGCTCCCAATTCTCAGGTAATGTTTACTATGTACACAGTATCTGGCTTTACAATGGTAGTAAATAACGATCAAGTGCAGTGATTTCCTTTATAACTCTTTCTTAAGTCCGGTATTACAGTACTTACTACCATTGTAAAGTTCAGAAGTGTTTATTAAAGAACAAAGTAAACATTACCTGACTATACTAATGTCGGTAAATCTAAGTTTTCATGCAAACCCCAAGTTTATGGCATGCTATGGAGGCTATTGCTAACCCACCTGCCCATGAAGAGGCAGAACAGGAGAATCACCAGGGTGAGGCGACGAAGTGGGCTCCCTAGCACAGCCATCTTGTACAAATCCAGATTTTTCTAGACGGCGCGTTCAGAAATCCTGTCTATCAAAACTTGGCCAATTAGAGGACGCGATTTTGTTCAAGAGTTTGACATTGCTATGTGGATGTGTGGACTTTGGGACCGATTGAAAGATTGTTGAACTTTTTTTTCTTATCGTCCTTGAAATAGGTCACTCATGAATATTAGCTGCCAGCTAGTCTGTGTCTCTAAAGGTCATGACAAAGTTTCAGTGGCAAGGGCTAGTTTTCAATTGTTTATTTACATTTATGGTACTTTAACACAGCTATTAAGTACAGTAATGGGTTACAGGACCGAGAAAATGCACAAATCGCAGGAACAGGGAGATTTCTGTGTGTGCGCGCGCGCGCGCGCGCGCGCGCGCCGTGTGTGTGTGTGTGTGTGTGTGTGTGTGTGTGACTGTGTGTTGTGTGTGTGTTTGTATTTGTGTGTGTGTGTGTGTGTGTGTGTGTGTCTGTGTAGCATATATGTCATAAATGTACATGACACAGAGATAAGCTTTGGGACATTTCATTTTTCTTTCTAAACGTTACATAGTCTACTGTCTACTAGACGGGTCCGATTACCACGGTTTGTAACAAATCACTCCATACAGTTTGTGAGATGAGCCTTATGTGTGATTTATCCGATAGAATTATATATGGAACATTTTTCGGAATTCCGATATTCCCTAGAGCCTAGCCACAGCTCTTGCAGCAAACGTACACGATGATGATGAAGATCAGGAAACCACTGCCCCCACCACCAACATACACCCAGGCTGACACAGTTGTACCCCCCTGCTGGATGGTAGAAGAGCCACCTGTGAAAAGAATGAAGTATTTTGTTCGAAAAATCCACAAAAAGTCTAATGACTAGTCCAGAACCATTGTGAACAACGAAACCAAATATCTTAGCTTGGTCAGGTACTAGGTAGTTCCAGGAAAAAATAGACGTGCTGTGAGTCATAGTCTAATTAAGTTCCCAGACGATGGTTACGTCTCAAACGGTTTACAAGGTTTGTAGAATATGTAGGGGACAGTTAAGGCCGTGTTCATGTGAAGTCACCCAAGGCGCTTTACATGTGGTTTACCCCGAAGCCGGTTTCAAGTGGCGCCATCTGAACGCTCCAAATCACATTAAAAACGCCTCGATCCCAAGCCACTTCTAGAGGTGGTTTCGAATCGGTTTTCCCGCATCGCGATTTGCGTCTGAACGCAATGTGATTTCAATGTAACTTCACTTGGTCATAGATTACGGGGTGATATTTCTTTATTTATATGCAATACCACACTTTACGTGTCAGCAACTTAAAGAGCAGTGATGGTCAAATAATGTGTCCGTTCTAGGACGAGCTTCACCGCCTCTGGCGGGACAACGTCGGCATTCGGCCGAGATACGTTGGAAGGGGGGCAACAGCAAGTAGGTCGTTGACGACTGACAATAATAACACGCTACCTAGCGTGTTTTCATCAAACAACAATGAATGTAGTTTCGGAGAATCGTGATCGGGCACGTTTTCAAAGGAATGTGTGGCACGTGGACCAATGTGAGGAATGTGAGTTACCCGAATCGCGGTTTGGGTGACTTCACATAAACACGGGCATAGATTCACCTCCGGATCCGCTTCCCGGTTTGTCGATATCACAGCACCGTCCCTGGTACTGAGAGGTACAGAGGCAGCCGCTACCGTACGGAGTCCCGCTGTTGTAGCAGAACCGGTTACAGACCGCCGTCTCTGTACCGGCAGTACCACAGCACGAGCCGCCGCGGGTCCGGGTCCTCGTGCCTTAAAACATAAACATTGCATTTCAAATAATTAATGTACGTATAAACATCACTTCAGCTTTTGAGATGAAAATTGTGAAACTTGGAAAACATTGACCAAGGACATTACATAGAGAAAATGTCCTTACATTGACTGATTTAAATTTAGGCCATGTTGATTTGATTATATGGATGACATCCGCGCGCGCATGAATTTTCGGCCGTTTCCAAAAATACTGTAAACCTGCAAGGAAAACATTTAGAAACGATACCAATGTCGTAGAATGCCACAATCAAAGGAAAAAAAGACAAAATTGTAATGAAATGAATTCGAAGAGTAGATTATTCGCCATAACATATTCTGTACCATTTGTTCAACCTTCATGACCACGTAGATTTCATAGTGAAAGCAACTTTTTTTTTGTCAAAATTTTTTTTATTCGCACGCGCGCATCAGTTTTGGGGTTCCCAGAGGATGTCATCCATATAATCAAATCAACATGGCCTTAAGCAAAAGACGATAGCATTACTTTAAATACTTGTAAGTGTAGTTTAAGACCTTACGAAAGTCGCTGTACTTTTGTTGTGCCAATAAAGAATCTAATAAATGTCCTTGACGAAAGTTAGACAGTACAATTCTAGCTTGATTTGAAAACGTCACGCCGTGGGGTTCCTTATTTTTGTAGGAGTTCGATTCCCGTAAAAAAAGGCTCCCATGAAAATATTGTGAGATACAAATCTCGCCGATTTACCTGCATTTCCACATGGCTCGGAACACGAGCTCCACGGCCCCCAACTGTTCCAAGAACAGGTACACCCCCCGCGCCTCCTCCTCCAGGATGTACTTTAAGAAAGGCATAAGAAAAGACCCAATAAGTGATAATTCTTTCTGTTCGAAACACACGCTATTGAAATCATTCAAAAAACAACACAACTTCCTTGTTGTGACGCAGTTCATAACTTGAAAATGAAACTACTTTTCTACCGCCCGAAATTCACATTTTAGGAAACCTAACATATATACTTGTTGAATTTGAATATTAAACTATAAACAAGCCCCTTTTACGTGTTTTCACAACCTACCTGCCCGTGAAAAGGCAGAGAAAAAGAACCAAGGTGGTGAAGCGACGAAGTGAACGTCCAAGTACAGCCATCTTTGCGCACCTTAAGCTTGTTGTGTCTGTAAGAGGCTTAAGGGGGTATCGGGTGTCTCAGCTGCCGCATGGTAACCTTGGATACAGCGGGAAGCCAATGACCATCGCGAGATGATCGACAAACATGGCAAGAATTTATTTGAGCTACCTGTGAATGCCTGTACACATAGAGGCTTGTAAAACCCAGTTCTTTGAGTGAAGTGATGTGGAAACGAACTGCGCTGACAGGTTCACTGCACGAAAACTTAGATTTACCGATACCTGTATAGTTAAGTGTAATGTTTACACCTGGTGTGGGGTTAGACAGACTGAGGAATCCGCCAGGAATCCATACATTTCATTCAAAGGCGTACGGGTAAACAAAAGTGACGATCCTGCCTGTCGCAATACTTGGCATGGTGCCTATTCTAATTGAGTCAAGGGGACGCTCCTGAGTTGGGCGCGCATTCGTCAGACTCACGGGACCTCAAACACACCCGGATACCGTCACCTGGCATCGGAAAACAAGTTTCCCATTCGGAGTCCAGGAGACGGGCCAGGACAAACGAGCGGACGAATGTGCATGAGGGAACGGCTTCTGTCTCTGTGACTGACCTCTACGGAATCCTTATGGACCTGATAACGTTATGACCTGTTTTGTTATTGTTATTACCTCCATGAAATGTGTCATGGAGGTTATATTTTCAGTTGTGTTTATCTGTCCGTCCGTCTGTCTGTTGGTCAACAAGATAACTCAAGAACGCCTGGATGGATTGGTTTCATACTTGGTGTGTTGGTAGGGTGTGACAAAAACTGGAAATGATGAGATTTTTGTCCCCCTAGTGGCTTCCCTTGGTACTGCAGCGCAACTTCCGGTTTTGATATCTCGCGATCTGGACATGCTAGGGTCATGAAATTTTGATGGAAGGTAGCTCTCGTGCTTGGGAAGAAGTCATATGAGTTTGGGAACTGCTTGTTCTGGAACTGCAGGGCACTTTCTGGCGAAATGTTTAAAAGCCAATAAGTCCAGACAGGAACAACATATTTTCATTATTTTTGGTGTGTAGGTAGCTGAGAGAGAGATGTACAAAATTAAATGCAAATTATGCAAATGAGGACTTTATTTGCATAATTAATGAGGAAATTCTATAATTACAGTGTTTTACATTATACTACTTACATACATGTAATGTATGTAACCTATGGCAGGCGGAACTTCAACAGATACTAATTAGGCAAATGATGACCTAATTTGCATAATTAATGCGAAAATTATATGGTTTCGTAATGGTGAATGATGAGAATGTCATACTTGGGACATCTGTAAGTTAATCAAAAGTTAACATTCATCACGATGCATATATTATGTTAATGCAGAGGTCATTTGCACAATTAAAGAAGAAATTTACATTTACATATCAAGATCATATTTCATGGAGGTATGAGATCTCGGAATTCTAGTTTATGTATGTATTCATTTATTTATTTATGCTTTGTATTATTGTTTTTGTTAATTCGACAAATGTTTGTACTATTATCATCATAATTATTATTATTATCATTTTGACCCCTGGACTGTCCTCCCAACTCGACCCCCACGAAAAGCGGCCGACATGGCCGAATGGGGTGACATATATTATCGAGTATGAATAAAGGCGCAAGCAAACAAACAAACGGGTATGTGTGTGTCCACCCACCCTCTTTTTTAATCTCGCTACACGGCCCTCTGGGCGTTTTCTCCGGCCTTTTTGCCCATACCTTTAACCCTTCCCCCGAGATCGCCCAGAGTCAGTTAGGATATGGTAGTACTGTTGCAAAAGTTTAAATGTATTTTGTTTTTACCTCGCCTTCTTTTTGATAGAATAATTGCTGATTAACCGTTGAGAAAGCTGTTCAGTTTTTATTGCCTTCGTCAGAAGGGTATAAAATCAGTCTGCATTAGTGTGGGAGACTGTGGATTTAGTGGCATAACTCTTGAAGGCATGGTTCGACGTTCATGATTTTTGGCAGGCAGTTTACCGTTTAAAAGACCAAGGTCAAATGTAAATATGGGCTTCGTGGGGGGTCCCTACGTCACTGCAGTGGACCTTTGGTGACACCCATATTGGAGCACACACTCGTATGAACACATTTAGATGTACACACACGCGCGCGCGCCCTCTGGCAGAACATACAGCAAGTGCAGTGCGAAAACGCACACGTGAGTGTGAACATTGCATCTGTCATTGGTGCTGAACCTATGGTTTTATAGAATCCATCGGACCGTGGCTGAAGGAAGGAGCTTTCTTCCGATCAAAAATGTTATAATATAACGTGTGACATATAAATATACGCCTGGGGTCCAAACGGATCCCAAGCAGTTCGGATGAGAGTTAATGTTGGATTAACACTACGTGTGACTGACTGTTTAGGTTTTCTTACTTTGTAGCCTGTCTGCTGATGGTGTGGTATCGGGTAGTGAACTATTTATTTGTAATTATCCCATGCGATGTATCTATTCAACACATAAAAAAATTCTGTATCCCAATTGAAATGTATGTAATTAAAGATATATCAAAAGACGGATTTGACACAATGTTGACGTGTGTGTGCATTGGAATACATAGAGATATACATTTGACAAAACAGTTCAAAACTCATACATTTTCATAAGGATAAGATAAATTCTTCTTTTATGAAAGATTCTCCAAATCTTTCTCCAAGCGTCTAGTCGGGCAGCATCTTCACGTTGGGTGAAATTCCATGTATCTGTAGCCATCA
>NW_017802492.1:1039117-1054766 GCF_001625305.1 Branchiostoma belcheri
AGGTACTACAACTACAAAATCGGGCTTCCCATTTCTGTGACCTCTCGGTAAACTTCACTACACTGACTACAGTGACTTCACTACAGCAGCCCACACTCTTTTCTTCATGCTTCTAACAGTCCTGACTACAGATACTACAGGTACTACCACTACAAAATCGGGCTTCCCATTTCTGTGACCTCTCCATATTCTTTACTACACTGACTACAGTGACTTCACTACAGCAGCCCAAACTCTTTCTTCATCATCCTGACTACAGATACTACAGGTACTACCACTACAAAATACGGGCTTCCCATTCTGTGACCTCTCGGTATTCTTTACTACACTGACTACAGTGACTTCACTACAGCAGCCCAAACTCTTTTCTTCGTGCTTCTAACAGTCCTGACTACAGATACTACAGGTACTACCACTACAAAATCGGGCTTCCTATATCTGTCACCTCTCGGTATTCTTCACTACACTGACTACAGTGACTTCACTACAGAAGCCCAATCTCTTTTCTTCATCATCCTGACTACAGATACTACAGGTACTACCACTACAAAATCGGGCTTCCCATTTCTGTCACCTCTCGGTATTCTTCACTACACTGACTACAGTGACTTCACTACAGCAGCCCAATCTCTTTTCTTCATCATCCTGACTACAGATACTACAGGTACTACCACTACAAATACGGCGCTTCCCATATCTGTCACCTCTCGCGGTATTCTTCACTACACTGACTACAGTGACTTCACTACAGCAGCCCAAACTCTTTTCTTCATGCTTCACTTTTCTGACTTTTCTGACATTTAACGTCGCGTTCTTGCGTAAATGCGCGGGGCAGGGTGTGCCGCGCCTCTAATTGCGCCCGCCGGTGAATTAGACGAACGCCCGTCGTGTCAATGCGAAGCATTCGTCGCTCGGGTGACAGGCCGTGCCTGTTCCGCAGGATTGTGATGCGTTGCCGGCCATGATGCGCCAAATGTCGTGCCTACCGCACGCTCGGACGCCTTTGTATCGGGATTTGTACACGCTGGCGCCGTGTACCGACGCAGTGTACCCGTGAGGTGCGTTTGCCGGCGATTTCGTGACAGCAGTCATGATCACGAACGCCTATCGAACTCCGGCGTAGCATCACTCGGTTTGCAAGTCTGGCGTGTCCCGCATATTCGTGATGCGTTGCCGGTCGTGATGTGTCGCGAACGTCTATCGTAATCCGGCGCCGCATCACTCGGATTGCAAGTTTGGCGTGTCCCGCAAATTCGTGATGCGTTCGCCGGCGATTTTGTGACAGCAGTCACGAACGTCTATCGAAATCCGGCGCAGCATCACTCGGATTGCAAGTCTGGCGTGTCCCGCAAAATTCGTGATGCGTTGTCGGTCGTGATGCGTCGCACAGTGTCTGCCGCACGCTCGGACGCTGTCGTGTCGGGTTGTGTCAACGCTGGCGCCGTGTACCCAAGTGCATTTGCCGGCGGTTTCGTGATGGCTTACACAATCGCTACGCCCCGAAACTTTGGTTAAGTGTCCTGGCGATTTCGTGATTTGGGTGACGGGTGTTCTTGTGATATTTCACATTCTATGACTATGGTACGTACTGGTACGCAATGGGCGCACTGGTACGCAATGGGCGCACTGGTACGCACTCGTACGCACTGGGCGCACTGGTACGCACTGGGCGCAGTGACACCGGGCAGGCATGGCGAATACGATCGGGAAGTGGGCGCGAGGACACCGCTTGCCTGGATGCGCGCCGCGCTAAATTCGTGATGTCTTACATGGAACATGTGCCGAAAAAGAACCAAGGTGGTGAAGCGACGAAGCGAACGTCCAAGTACAGCCATCTTTGCGCACCTTAAGCTTGTTTTGTCTGTAATTACGTAAGAAGGGGGTATCAGGTGTCTATCGGAATTAAGGCCCCGGGCTCCGCATGGTAACCTTGGATACGTCACCAGGAAGCCAATGACCAACGAGAGATGATCCACAAACATGACAAGAATTTGTTTTGGCTCCCTGAGATTTGTTTTGGCTCATAGAGGCTTGTAAACGCCAGTTTTTCGAGTAAAGTAATGTGGAAACGGACTGTCCTGACAGGTTGTAACTGGTGTGGGGTTAGACAGACTGAGGAATCGATGCATTTCACACAACAGCGAACGGGTAAACAAAAGTGACGATCCTGTCTGTCGCAATACTTCACGTGGTGCCTATTCTAATTGAGTCAAGGGGACGCTCCTGACCACTCAAAAAAAATTGTGTGAATACAAATTCCAGTGTAAAAAAAGAAACCCCGATAAAAAAGCCTAAAAACAAAAATAACCCAAAGTCCAGCGCACACACTTCATATCAAATTCACTTTACAACTCAATTTATATCGCCTCCGCCCCAATCTCTATCGTTTTAACGGCGTTTTATTCATGCCAAACTATTGATTTTTAAGATTAAAAGATCGTAACCTAAACACTTTTCTGTGCCTGCAGTAGGGTCAGTGTTATATATATTGAAGCCTGCTAGAAGGATGTTCACACTCGACCACGACTTGGACAAGACTGATCTAGGGACTCGTGGGTCCCTGTCCTTTATTGATCTTTAATAATTCACACCAGATCTGTTACTGGTGGGAGGACACAAGTCCTACCCTCTACATTAGTAGTGCCACAAATGGAGTAAGTATTCAGAGTAGTATGGCAGGTAACTACCAGAAATAGTGTCTTAGTGACGCAAACAAAATTGCGAGTACCGCACGCCAATGAACATTTCTTAGCATTGACACAATCCTACAATATGAGGGTGATTCGCTAATGCGTCAGGCAGTACACCCGCTCTTGACGAATGTCTATTAGGAGTAAACAAACATAAAATAACTGTGCATATATATATATATACGTACTTCCTCATCTTATGAAGTTCTCTTGTTACTATATCCGTTTAATATGAATAAAGCATTGTCACCAGTTATGTTACCGAGTGAGACTCGCGGTAAACATGATAAAACAGAGGGTAATTAATCAATCAAGTAGCAAATTTGTCGTCCTTTTGGAAAGCAATAGGTCTCGGGTGTTATTTTTGGTTTGATCTCTGTAGCCACATCAATTACAGGCGTAAAGAGGGATGAGGACGACCATGAGTAGTATCAGAAATAGAAGTGGCAAAGAGACACCGAGGGCGATACCGAGTTTCGCGTTTTTCGACAGAGTGGTGCTCTGGTGGACGTTGTTTCCCTGTTGGTTAATGTTGTTGGAGCCGCTTTGATGGTTAACGTTGACGTTGTTGGAGATTCCTTGCTGAAAGATGTTGAGGCCCCCTGCAAAAACGGGATATTTTAACGTGTCGTCAAATACAATACATGTGCATGCCATCGGCTAGTAATTTTTTGCATAGGGGAATCTTAATCTTGGGGGAAATGCATAAAAACAGTCTTCTGGGAAGTATTCTGGGTTCTCGTGATCTTCAGGTTCATCCCCGATTTCGAATTCCTATGTCTGACGTTGTGACCTGTCATTCTGCCTGTCAATCTTCCCCAGCGGTGCTGTTAATCTACTCTCTACTCGAATAAACGGACACAAACGCACAGTTAAACTTAAGCCACACAAATTGTGCTTCCTTACCCGGAAGTAACTTGAAAACGAATTATTTTACTCCATAGGCACGTCAGCAATGGCGGTAGCCTCTAATTCCATTTCCTCAATTGAATAGAACCATTGTGCGCAACGAAACTAAACATCTTTTAAGATGTTTAGTTTCGTTGCGCACAATGAAAGGTTGGCATCCTCCGCAGACTCCAAGCGGGCAAAAAAAAAAACAAGATTCCTACATTTTCAAATTTTGACATCATAAACCTTGTTAACCAAGAAATGTTTACTGCCGTGGTGAAGGTCTCACAAGAGTTAAAACGTTGCTTTTTGTAACCGTGTATTTGAAAAGAAAACTATAATAGTACAGACTCACCAATACCCTGGGTGCCAGACTAGTATCGGGCCGTTAGCCGTTTATATTCGGCAGCCAAGAGCACTTCGCTCGCTTATCTAAGTTACCGCTACGGGGAGCTGAACCAGGGCCGATAGTAGTCTGACACCGAGGGTATAAACTCACCTCCGCCTGCTGGTGGATTGTACCCTCCGTTACCGCGCGGTTTGGCGACGTCGCAGCACCGCCCCTCGTACTGAGAGGTACAGATGCAGGCGTTACCGGACGGTGTCCCGCTGTTGTAGCAGAACCGGTTACAGGCCGCCGTCTCTGTACCGGTAGTACTGCAGCACGAGCCGCCGCGGGTTCGGGTCCTCGTGCCTTAAAACATAAACATTGCATTTCAAACAATAAATGTACGCATAAACTACTCTCCAAGCAGAGGTTTTGGGTTTAGGCTTACTTTTAGCCTTTCTTTGCACTGTTATCTTTTTTATGCCTCAAAACACGCCTAAAAATAAGCCAAATCCCTAACCTCTGCTTGGAGAGTACACATAAACATGAATTCACTTTTGGAAAAAAAAATTGTCAAACTTGGTAAACCTTGACTAATTTAAAATTAAAGCTGAAGACGACAGAAAGTTGCTAACCAAGGTTGATAGGCTGAAATATTTATTTAAGTCAAAGCTGTACAATTTGAAAGCGGAGATCTTTGTAGCAGTCTGCAGCAGTTTGCAGCAGTGAAGAGAAGTATATGTATATTATAAAAAGTTAAAATTGCGAGATTACAAAGCTAAAGGTTGCTGCTTTACCGATATTTCCACAAGGATCGGTACACGAGCTCCACGGTCCCCAACTGTTCCAAGAACAGGTACACCCTCTACGCCGCCGCCGCCTCCATGATGTACTTCAGAGAAGGATTACAAAATACCTAATAAGTGATTTTTCTGGTCGTTCATCAAAATAAATCCTCTTTAAAAAGCTATTCACGCGTCTACAGAAGGGGAAAAACACAACTTCCTTGTTGTGACGCAGTTCATAACTTGAAAGTGAAACTACTTTTTTACTGCTTTAAATTTATATCTTAAGAAGCATATAACCATCCTTATACTTGCTGAGTTTGAATGTTAAACTATAAACAAGCCCCCTTTTACGTGTTTTCGCCACCTACCTGCCCGTGAAAAGGCAGAGAAAAAGAACCAAGATGGTGAAGCGACGAAGTGAACGTCCAAGTACAGCCATCTTTGCGCACCTTAAGCTTGTTGTGTCTGTTGTAAGAAGGGGGTATTAGGTGTCTCAGCTTGGTAACCTTGGATACAGCGGGAAGCCAATGACCATCGCGAAATGATCGACAAACATGCCAAGAATTTGTTTGAGCTCCCTGTGAATGCCTGTGCTCATAGAGGCTTGTTGTTTGGGTGAACTGATGTGGAAACGAACTCCGCTGACAGTGTGGGCTTATGGAGAGACTGAGGAAGCCATACAAGGGCTTAACAAGGGTTGTAAAGGAAATTACTGCACTTGATCGTTATTTACTGCCATTGTAAAGCTAGATACTGTGTACATAGTACGTTACCTGAATGTACAACCTTTGGTAAATCCAACTTTTCGTGCAGTGTTAGTGTGGGAGACTGGATTTAGCGGCATAACTCTTGAAGACATAGATCAATGTTCATGATTTTTAGCAGGCAGGTTACCGTTGAAGAGACCAAGGTCAAATGTAAATATGGGCTTCGTGGGGGGGTGGGGGGGTCCCTACGTAACTGCAGTGGACCTTTGGTGACACCCATGTATAAACACATACTCGTATGAACACATTTAGATGTACACACACGCGCGCGCGCCCTCTGGCAGAACAGTGCGAAAGTGCAAGTGCAGTGCGAAAACGCACACGTGTGAGTGTGAACATTGCATCTTTCTAGCCTGTCTGCTGATGGTGTGGTATCGGGTAGTGAACTATTTATTTGTAATCATCCCATGCGATGTATCTATTCAACACATAAAAAAATTCTGTATCCCAATTGAAATGTACGTAATTAAAGATATATCAAAAGACGGATTTGACACAATGTTGACGTGTGTGTGCATTGGAATACATAGAGATATACATTTGACAAAACAGTTCAAAACTCATACATTTTCATAAGGATAAGATAAATTCTTCTTTTATGAAAGATTCTCCAAATCTTTCTCCAAGCGTCTAGTCGGGCAGCATCTTCACGTTGGGTGAAATTCCATGTATCTGTAGCCATCACGGTAATGCTAAGGCCCTCCTGGGCATTTTGTGGGAACGAAAAAAATATGACATAACAGACAACCACATACAAAAGAAAATTGAAAACTTTTAATCATGAGCACTACTTGTGTAATATACTATATTCTTGATGTATGGATTCTTTATTTTTCGTTCAGGCAAACAGCCCGACTCTGCCCCAGTTAGGAAATGTGTCATTAGCTAAAGGCAAAAGCTATTTTTCAGGTACAATATGTAGGTTCTCTCCAAAGATGAGTTTGGAAAGATACGAAATAATGAAATGCTTTTTGACAAGGTAGCTGCTAAAAAGCAATGTATATTTTGATCAAAGACCTGTGTTGATGATGAGTTTTTGTTTGTCTCAAGAAGAAATGTCGTAAAGAATGAGATTTGTAAATATCTTTGGACTAAGAATGCTTCATCAGTTCTTTCATGTCGTCCTAGATACAGCGGAGAGTTATTTAATCAAAACCTGTAATAAACTGCATGATGATGTGGAATCAGACCACAGTTGCGCCACTGCGGCGGCAACACGGCTGATTTCTGTGCTGTCCAGGTGACCCTACAGCCGTGGAGACACTAGCGGTAACATCTTGTAAAATCCTCTGGTAAGGGAAATATGGTAATGTAACCTTCTGTTGTAGCCCATTGCTATCAATTGTAGGGTGTGTTAAACGTAACACTCTATCATGGCGATAAAGCTGATGGCTAAAATCTCTTTGTTGCTGCTTATGCAGCTGCTAGTGCCATGTGTGGACGCCGGTAGCTGGCAGAGCTGCCGTAAAGTGCCCGTGGCGAAGTGTGGTGTAGGTGACAGCCGTAGCGATGGCCACGAGTACCGGTATGACATCGGAGCGTACCGGTACAAGTGGACCAAATACCCGCGTGAAGTAACCAGCTACAATGGCCCCTTCGAAACTGTTCGTTTGGTTCAGAGATATCAATCCTGTCAGATCTGCTCAAACGAAACGATGCCTACCCAGGGGGGACCCACTCAGAACCCTTCACCATACACGGAAACCAATATCATGATCGTTGGCAACAACGTCGGCAAGCTTGGCACTGATGAGACAGAGATCCTCTCAAAGATCCCATGTGGTAGAGTGTGCAGGTTGTGGTTTGTGGGTTGTAACCTAACGGCAATAGAGGGAGGGGCGTTTGCTAAGTTGCCACAGGTATCTGAGCTGGTCATCTGGCGGAGCAATGTCCAGACTCTGAAGAACGGCACGTTTGCTGGGATGGAGAGCCTCGAGTATCTGCTGCTGTTGGAGAACAACATCACACATCTGGAGGTGAGATTTTAGAATTAACATGTGTTTCTCACAATCCATCATATGTTATTGTTTTAGATTCATGATCATATCTTTAACTTTTTCATGTTTAAGATCCTGCTAACTCAGTCAAAGACGTATTGAAGTCTGAATTTAATACATGTTTGGTTCCAGCCCCAGAGCGTCGATTGTTTCTCCCAGACATAAAAGTTTGAGCCGTTCTCTTTTCTCGTTATGTTTCACTCTCCATATCCCATACAGTAGTAGGCATACAGGAAGGGAGAGGAGGGAATACGTTAATAATTTTGATATCAATTTCCTGATGTTACCATACGAAGCTCAGTACTAGTATGATTTGCTGCAGAATGGCTGCTTCCATGGGTTGCCCAGGTTGTCCTACCTCATCCTTGTGGACAACCAAATCCTGACGCTGTCGCCCGGCGCGTTCCTGGGAGTGCAGCCGCGGTGGGTTGACGTAAGTGCCAATCTTATCGCTACTGTAGAACCGGGGACCTTGCAGGCGATCAAGTCCGTAGAATATGTCCGCGCGGCTGAGAACAAACTGCGATCTATCGGCGTGGAGATGTTCTACGGTCTTGAACGGCTGCGAGTCGTGAACCTGGAGGGTAACAGAATCTCCCACATTGCTGCGGGCGCATTCCACTCAAACAAGCCAATGGCTTCTCTAAATCTGGCGAGAAACCGACTGACCTTCCTGTCTGGTGGTTGGTTCAAATCGTTATTTCCAAACCATGTCAACGTGCGTGGAAATGCGATTGCCACCATGGCGCTGGAAGGTCGGGAGCAAAAGTTCATGCTTGTCTCACTGGACAACCCGCCGCGCTGTACGTGTGCGAACGATTGGCTGTACGACCCCGAGGGGCTGAGCAAGTTCAAGTTTAAGAGGCGTTACGCCAGGGTAATGCGGATCCCCCCGACAGCAAGCTGCCCCGCCTCGCCGCTGATGCCAAATCCTCCCGCTCCGGTCAATCCCGACGGATTGCCCTGCCCTGTACCGCTGGTTGAGGTTACGCATGTTGAGCGAAGCGCCGCGTACAAGTACGAGGCCGCTGGCGACGTGTTTTGGGAGCAATTGCCGACAGTGTCCTTTGCCTTCCCTGACGGCTTACACCACACACTCGACATAACATACGACACAGACACGACCACACACGACAGTCTCCCGACAGGCAACCTAACCGTGCAAGTGGTGACCGACCTAAAGGCTGAGGGCTGGGTGAAATGTAAGGGACCAGAAAACCTGTTCGGGGAAACAGGAAATCGCAGCCTGTGTTCTAACTACATGGGGAGGTCCAGCTTCACCATTTGGCTTGAGACCGCCGAGCCCTTGTCCTTTGGGAACACCACTTGTACGGCTTCTTCGGAAACTGGCTCCGACACTGCCGTCTTTGCGGCGAGCGCGCGCGCACACTCTGACATGACAACACTGACAGCAACCGAACTCACACTCTCAAACATGACACCATTCTCAGTCAGCATCAGCACTACATCGATGCCCAGTGGCATCAGCACTACACCGCTGGCTACTAGCACGAGCGATGATGCAGATCTCACGTGGTACATCGTGTGGGCAGCTCTGGGCGGGTTGTCGGCTGCTGCGGTAGGGGTTTGGGTATGTGCCATGGCCAGTTGTATCAAGCAGAAGCTCAAGCGCAATGTCCCCGATAACGGTGCACTCTGTGTGGTTAAGTCAATTTGAAGACCCCCAGCGAAGTGGGCGTTGTCTCCCCTAGCAACACATAGCAACAACCTTTGACCCCTACTTTTCCAGATTTTGCCCATTGTTCGCTAATTGCCCCCTCCCCACCTAGTGTGAAAACTTCCCGAGAGGGGTGCCGCTGGCCCAGGTGAGATGTTACCTGGCGCCCTGCAGGCGTGTGAAGGGCTGTATAACAGTACTGTCTGGGAAGGGAAGCAGGATGTGTATTGGATGTGATGTAACAGTGTTCCAGGCGTCAGAAAATGGCAGTTTTTTGCTACATCCATACAATATAGCTACAAGCAGTTAGTTGCATACAGTTTAGCTTAATGTATCGCCCCCAAAGTTCACTTCCCGCCAATAGCACACTGAGCCTGGTACACTGGGATTTTGACTTTTACCATCATCACACCGATTGCATGCATGTACTTATGTTCTTCTGTTATAGTATTCATATTTGTTCTTATCAAATGCTCCACAACTAAGTCTGGCCCAAAGGAACAAGTGCATAATTGCTTCTAACTGAGTGCAACTGAGCTTTTCAAGAAGTAAACTTCTCTTGCAAAACACTGTAAAAAGGCTATCATGCTGCTAACTAGCTGTCACTTGCAAAATGGGAAATTTTCCAGTTTTTGAAATACAAAAGAGAGGTTTCCATGCCACATTTATTTATTTGGTCATTTAGTATAGCCTTCCTTGTACTAAATAAGGACATTATACTTGTTGTACAGAATCCAAGGAAAATGCCAATGTGATACAATTTACCATTGATTTCCACAAAATAAAGACTGAATTTCCCATTTTGCAAGTGACTGGCATATGTGATTACTTTGTTTACATTGTTTTCCACCAGTTATATTGTATCTATGATCAATATGAACACTAAGGACTGAAATATGAATACTGTAGTTCACATTATTTAACATTTTCTTGTGTCTTGACCAAACAATTCCTCCAAATTGCTTTATGTGCATGAAGCAATCATATGCCTGCCAAATCAAGGAGGTTCTATGGGTTCCAACTCCATGACCAAATTTATCTCATTTTGCTTGGATAAACCAAGAAGCTTCAATTTCAAACTGAAGCTCCTTGGATAAACAGCCTTAGTCTAACTTTTCTGTATTCTGTGTATGTGTGCTGTACTTGGAAATCCATCAGTTGTTAAATGTCTCTTCAGATACTCCAGTGCTAAAAAGTGTGTATGTTTATTGTTTATCAACCCAAGCCAAGCCAAGCTGTCTGGCATGGCAGGTAAAGGTGTGAAGCAGCCGTGAATTTGCCTATTGTTTTCATCAGGTAGTCTGGTACCCTGCTGTCAGGGACTGAGTCAACAAACTAATTGGCCATATTGTCCCCTTATCCAAACACAGAGATCATATTTCAACCTTGGAGTGACCAAAAGTTGCAATTTTGCCATCTTTTTTTCTTCTCAAAGGCGGAAACATATGCAATGATCTTGTTTCACACCAAAGACATGTCTCAAAAGTAGACAAGTTGAACTTTAATGTTCAAGTGGTCCCAGGGTTGTGCACATTTCCAGTACATTGTAAGGAAGCTATGAATATTTCATTTATGCCATTTTTGGTAATATTTTGAACATATTAAAGAATATCTCTGTTATAATGATATTGGTAATTATGGGACCACCTGAATATTATAGAGTGCTCATTGCAGAATACATACATACCAAATTTTTGTCAAATATATGATTTTAGGGCTTCCGCCGGGAGCATAAAAGTGATAAAATTTAGCTGTGATTATCATATTCATATCTTTATATCAGTAAGCTTTAATTGGAGTCTACATAGTTAGAAAGTATCTTATGGACCCTATGCTTCATGTCTTGTTGTAAGTTCTGGAAGAAAAAAACTTAGTTTCAATATATTTAGCATGAAAGTTGAGGGACCAGTTAATTAGCTAGTAAGGCTGAAAAGTGACTTAACCACACAGAGCAGGTCCATCCCGCAATGGCAACCAGGTCGCTGCCTGCTCCATGTGGCCCCTTCCAGGTGGCAACTCGGAGGAGTCAGAGATCAGTCCGTACGCTGAGGGGCGTTTGGAGGATCACGACAGTTTGAATGAGTCAGAGTCTGTCATCAGCCCTTACGCTGAGGGTGGTTTCAATGACCACCCTGACTTGCGCAGGGCCGAATCTTCGCAGTCAGAAATCACCCCGTACGGGCTGGCGAAGCTGTCCCCAGCGTACCGCGCGTCAGGCCGCCCCCGCGCGCACACACACCCCGTGCCGTCCCGCCCGTACAGCACCGAGCGCCCCCGTCAGAAACCAAACAGGGCACTGGCCGTCCTGGCTGCCTATGGCCAAAATAGTCGCGACAAGTCCGGCCAAAGTTGTTACAAGCATCCCTCCATTCTCCCCAACCCGGGTGCCACCAAGTCCTCTGCCTACCAGCAGAATGCCAGCGCCGCCCAGCGTGCCCGCAAGGCACCTTGCTACAACTCCCCTGCCCTGGCCACCGACCTAAAGCGTACCCTGTCCAACACATATGACCAGCATGACCCTAGCGAGGCAGTCTGCAACTCCGCAGCGTCCCCCGCGGCCAATACCTACCAGCCCGCTGCCTCGCCTGGTAGTGAGACCGGTACTCAGTCCACCATCCTAGCCAGGCCGCCACCGGTGGGGCAAACAGGTACGTCTGCCCCTCCCCTGCGGCCTTTCCTGGCGGGTCTCAGGCGGCTGCCTACTGCCAGAATGACCGTAGAGAGGCACTAAACAACACCCCAGAAAACCCCGAGACAAACAGCTATGAACCGGCGTCCACTAACTCTCAGATTCAATGAGTACAAAAGGAAGGAAATAACACGAATTTGTCCCGACATCTTTTATTGTTTATTGGACATTTCACATAGTCACTCGCCCAAATTTGAAATTTGACTATAATTACCCCCCCCCCCCAAATGTGTCACATTTCTTTCAAGCTTTTGACTGAAAGTTGTCGACGAAAATTTTTGAAACCTTTTTCCTCGTGGCAAGAAACAAATTTAAGAAAGCATATAGTATACTAGTATCGTTATTACTTATAGAAAAAAAAAACACCAACACTCTGTGATGATATTTCGCCACACAGCCAGAGCAACTTGATAACTCTGGACGTTGTGGATGGATTTTGATGATATTTGATATGTTGGAAGGTGTTTTAGTTTGAGACTTTGAAGGAGAAAAATACTTAAAAGGGTTGTTATATTATGACTTTTGGTATCCAGATTGTTCAAGGGATGATTCACATAATTAGTTGCTAATAATACAAAAAATATGGAGATAATTTGCATGATTGACGATAAATCCTAAATATATATAGGACTTTCTTTATTTGTTGATTTCATTTGTTCCCTCAAAACATATTAAAATCGGCCAAACATTCATCCAATTGACGTGGAAAATATTAGAGATTGCATATAGTAGGGGCCGACGTCATAGAAACAAAAGTTGATGTCTTCTTGACTCTCAAAATGATATCCGATGCAAAGTGAAAAGAAAAGAACAAACGAAAAGGACGACAAAAATACACATTCAAACTTGCAAAATCGATCAATGAATGAATGATAGAAAATGTCCATGCTACACACGTCAAAATCAGACAAATTTGCATGCATGCAATTGTGCATACATACTACATATTGGAAATGCGCATGTATGCAAGGAGCAAGGACATTCTACAACAGAATGTCCTTGTGGTGGAAGCTCCTGGGCAAAGGCCACCAATTGGCGCATGCCCAGAGGGCCCAGTCTGAGACCCCTTTGAGTGAGTGCAGCCAAACCAACTGAAAACAGCATTTTTCTTGGTATGTGTGGATAAATGCTGGCATTTTCCAGCTGGAGAGTTATTTCTATTTCTATTAACTTGAAAAACTGGCTGTTAGGGTTGTTTTGGCTGCTTGGTAGGTTCTAAAACTAATCCCATCTTCTTGTCTTTTGGTGGTCTTCAAGGGGGTCAGAGGTCATGCTGCCAGTGTTTCCATTCTGTCGTGCCAGGTATCGCTGGTCAAAAAGTGAAATTTTTGGACTAAATGGACAATTTGGAAGTTGGACTACCCTGTCAATATGTGTTTGCAATAGTTGAACACTCAAGTAGGTGATTGTTGACAGCTCAGTTCTTAGATGTTTTACATATATTCCAATAGGAGCTGGAATTAGTGGGCTGTGCCCTCCTTGTAGAATGTCCTTGGTGTATGTTTCCAATCTGTATCTGCTTGGAAATGTTTGCCCCTAAATTAAGAATTTTTGACATACGTCGAACAAAATTGCACAGTCCTCTGAGGGACGCAAATATGGTTGTGATGGTTTTCTCCTTAGTTTTTAGTGTTCCTTTCCGAATGGCTGTTCCCAGAATTGCATCCTGGCTGTAGACAACCTGGTGTTAGGCGCTTGGGTTTTCTTCGGGGCTACTGAAGCTCTTTCCCGCGCGCCTGAGCTAGGTTCCCCGGTAGGTTCTGCACGACGGGAATTTGCTTATCCCCACCACGCTAATCAACTCCCGGCGTGCCAAACTGCTAATATCACAGGCGTAACAATCCTACCGGGCGGTCTGTTGAGCTGGGCGGGGGGAAATTATTACAGCCCCGAAGACAGTCTGCCCCAACTACGATAGACGGGATACCAGCCTATATATAGGCTGTAGAGAGTGTTGCTGCAATTGCTAATTCTAGCAACACTTTCCTAGAATAAATGTATTAATTTTCTAAGATGAAAATCACGAAGAAGGAAAGCAGGACTTCTAACCATTTCATGTATGAGTGATATTTACAATATCTGTATGAATTATTCTAGTTTTTTTGTTATCAAAGAAAAACCATACAATTTATACCATGAAAATATAGAGGTTTGAATATATCAAACAAAACATAGTGCCACAATACTCCTTCCTGGTTATTACGATATGTTACTAAGTAATTTCAAACAAATATGGAATGATAATGCACATCATGAACAGGGTAATGCTGGTGGTGTCAATCCATCTGTAAAAAGATGTTAGGTTGTGCTAAAGTGATAACTAATGTTTGTAGAATTAACATAATGTATTTCCTTGCCGCCTAGTGTGTAATAACAGTGCACCTCTATCCATAGACATTATATCTTACATGGATTTAATTCTGTTCTTAAATCTGCTTGTTCAAGATAGTTAAGAAGATCATTTTCACATATTTTAGACATGACACGAGACAGGGCATAACGAATATCAATCTAATCTTCAGATTGAAAATACAAGTACTGAACACGTTCAACTAGCACAAACAAAATCAGACTACCAAAACCAAAATCAAACTCTCAGAAAAGGCGCTTTATACACAGGATGTCACAGTTGTGGAATAACATAGGCAACTAGCAAAGTACTGGATTGTAAATAGTGAATTATGTAAAGTTTGCCATGTACTGTTAATTTTGTAATGTTTTGTACGTTTGTAATATATGTATGTAAATATGAATGTGCAGACCACAGGAAGAATAGCCTCTTATGAGGCTAATTGTGGATCTGAATAAAACTCAAACTGGAAACATGGTGCTGTGTAACGAATATTTATCATGAAAATGCATACAAATGTGTTTGAGAGATCTCTAATGCAGTATTCCCCAAAGTATGCACAGCTTTGAGTGCAAGTCGGATTCAGATATGCGACAACAGCTGGGATTCGAGCGCGGGACAGGCTGATCCACAATACACCACCTATAACCAATGGACAGCGAAGGCTAAACTTGCCATTTCGTGCCTTGCATGCCTGTGAAGTTGTGATTCCTCAATAGATATGGTGGGTTAGTCGGGCAATCTGTTGTACTGTGCTCCATATACAATACGTTATATATCCTATGTGTAACAATATGTTGCTGGACATGCTTGGAGGAGCAAGGAAGAGATTGTTAGTGACGTCCTTCTCTGGGCACCCAAACACGGGCATGCTAGTGTAGGCAGACCCTGCACAACCTACATACACCAACTATGTGAGGATGCGGGCTGCAGACCAGAAGACCTGCCCAGGACCATGGAGGATAGAGAGGGATGGCGGAAAAGAGTCACGGGCATCCGTGAAACTCTCACGACCAGATGATGATGATGAACAATATGTTTAAATTCTAAGGCCCTGCCTCAAAGGGCTCTCTACAAGCGTACCGTATGGATCTGATCAATGATAATCGTCATAAATATAGTCCAGCAATAAATCTAGTACATTACCCTTGTGATATCATCACCTTGCATGCGCATAACTGTTGCATGTGTGTAATTCGTAAGCAGCTTGCGGCCATAGCGTTCCTGAAGAATACACTCTGTAACTAGAAAAGTAACATTTGCAATGCAAATGGCATAATGTTTACCTTCACATGTACATGGTCCATATCCTAACAACTATTGCTCTGTTTATTCTCACTTAAACGCTTTCTTATACATGGTGACCAGCCCCTCTTATCCTGTGGGACCACTTGCTACATAATGTAACCCAACACCACAGGGTGTCTGCTACAGCAAAAGCCATAGTTACAGCCATCTGGTCTAGGTTATT
>NW_017802492.1:1059383-1066529 GCF_001625305.1 Branchiostoma belcheri
TACTACTATACTATATATATATATATATATATATATATATATATATATATATATATATATATATTCCCATGCCCAATTTATATCCTTTCATGATCTTCATGATCAGACTACAGAAATGTCATACATTTTTAACATTTGACAGCTCGCACGTGGGAAGACCAGTCTGCTGTAAAGAGTGAACTACAAGATTTGTTGTTCCTGTTCCAGTACCTTGTCAGACAATTTGCTATTACCCCGCCTTTGACCATTGTGATTGTGAATAATACTTACTTCCAGTGGTGTGGTCAGCACTCGGCCCGGTGTCGTCAGAAGGAGTCGATCCACTGTGTCGGCTCCAGTCAAAGTTGTCGTCGTGAGCCTGTCTCCATCCACACAAGCCCAGCTCAAAGTCACAGTTAAATGGGTCTGAAATGGAAACTTCCATTTTTAAAATCCATTTAAGCCTTCACGTGCGCGTGCACACACGCACACGCGTATGGCACGCGCGCACACACACACACACACACACACATACTTCGGGACCACACATATATATCTTTCTATATATATATATCCCTTTAATAGATATCTATCTGTCACGAACGCTACCGAAAACATAAACTTCTTGGCGAAGGTAACAATACCACTGTTTTGATGTTTTTCAAGATATGTATGAAGAAAATATGAAAAGACACCCCTGGGTGTATATTCTCAGAAGAAACGCCATTAGGAAAGTGTGGGAGGAAAAGGAATAAAACAAATATTGCCTAAATATTTGTGCTATTCGATCATGAGTAAATCCTACCATGTGTTACCACTCTGTCCACAATAGAGATGTCATCCAGCGAAATGTCTCCATAATTTCCAGATCCCCGGCTTGCTTCAAACACAATCTATGGCGGCAAAATATCAATTTGCATGGACATTACTTATTCCTGTCATTACTCTTAATCATTTTACAACATTCAAGCGGATACCGATGGTGAAAAAATGATTACTGAACATATATCCACACACAAACAAACACGTGCCAACAACCATACAGAAAGCACATACAGATGGGCACACAGGCTCATAGTCACGCAGACAGGAACCAATCTTTACTTACATTGAATGATGTCCCTGCTGGAATGTCTACCTGCCCAAACCTCCACTGATTTCCCTGTGTTCCTGTCCGAGTCCACACAGGATTCCCAAGCGATGAGCCAGTCTTGATGTACACCTTGAGCCTGTTGACGTCCCTACCGTACATGTGGTACCAGAACTGGACACACTTGGCACTTGTTGTAGTAACGAGAGGACTGATCACACGGGCGACACTACCGGATGAGCCAGAAGACGTCTCGATGTAGATATAATAGCCACCTGGGCAAGACAAACATCAATACTTAGTATTATAAAGGCAACACCGACTCTTGATAATCTGGCAGCGAATTGCAATCTACGGCTAAAACAACACCAAGACAAACACTTGCCAGAAGACCGTGATATATCATACGCCACCTATAGGCATGTATAGGTGTCATTCCCGACGTCTCTTCCCACACCCCTATTTATATCATCCCCCTTCTGTTATTCACAGAACGTGACAAGGAAAAGTGAAAAGGTCACAGAGTACTAGTCGGGTGCGCTAAAACTTTCCTTTTGCTTCTGCATACAGGTAAAACTCTTAAGCCGACTTGACTTTATGACGATCATTCGCTCCAGAAATGCAATACATGAATATCGGACAGCTCGCACGTGGGAAAATTAGTCTGCTGTAAAGAGTCAACTATAAATTGTTTTCCCTGTTCCAGTACCTTTTTCAGAAAATTCGGTATTATCCCAAATTTGACCACATTGTAAAACTTACTTCCAGTGGTGTGGTCAGCACTCGGCCCGGTGTCGTCAGAAGGAGTTGATCCACTGTGTCGGCTCCAGTCAAAGTTGTCGTCGTGAGCCTGTCTCCATCCACACAAGCCCAGCTCAAAGTCACAGTTAAATGTGCCTGAAGTGGAATCTTCCATTTTGAAAATCCATTTAAGCCTTCGAACACAGGCACGCGCACACACACACACACACACACACACACACACACACATGCACACACAAGCACGCATACATGTATCTATACATATATAAACACGCGAACGCTACCGAAAACGCCTTGCCGAAGGTAACAGTGCCTCCCTTATCACATTTCTAAAGATATGTATCAAGAAAATTATGAAAAGACACCCCTAGGTGTATATTCTCAAACGAAACGCCATAAGGGGCATGTGAAAAAGAATAATACAAACAAGAGTTCCGAGATCTCATACCTCCATGAAATATGGGCTTTCTTTGTCATACTTCATTTCAACATGTCCTCATTGATTATGCAAATAACCTCTACATTAACATAATATATGCATAGTGGTGTTAACATTTAAGTAACTTACACATGTCACGAGGTATAAAATTCCCATCATTCACCAATAAGAAGTTACAGAATTTTCACATTAATTATGCATATTAGGCCATCATTTACATAATTGGTATCTGTTAATGTTCCGCCTGCCACAGATTAAATACATTACATGTATAAAAGAACTATCATATAAAACACTGTAATTATAGACTTTTCTTCTTAATTATGCAAATGAAGTCCTCATTTGCATAATTTTCATTTAATTATGTACAACTCTCAGCTACCTACACACCAAAAATGATGAAAATACGTTTTCTATCTGGACTTATTGTCTTTTAAAGATTTCGCCAGAAAGTCCCCTGTAGTTCCAGAACAAGCTGCTAGGGGGACCAACCCCACATCACTTATTCCTGACAGGAAAGGATATCTGTCACCAACATGTCAAGACCATAGCATGTTCAGGACAAAATATACAAACACCGGAAGTTCTGCTGCAGTACCAAGGTCATCCACCAGTAGGCACACATTTGACCTTGGTCTTCCTAAGACTTATCAGCACACCAAATATCATCACAACCCATAAAGGCGTTATGAAGTTATGCTGACAACAAATGTGCGGAAACACAGACACACAGACACACAGACAGACAGACACGCCAAAACAATACCTCCATTTTTATGGAGGTTATAATGTCTAAATACGTGACTGTGCTGTTTGAGTTAACAAGAACTGCAGTGTTTAAAAACATATGCTGTTTCAGCATGAAGTACTGGTGATATTGACTCCGAGTCTGTACTTCTAGTGGCCAGAGTGGCAGTTTTTGTACAAGATTGCAAAGTTATAAGCTGGAAAATGATGTCATTATATTAAGTCGTTTTGCCTTATAGAAGTACATGTACAAGACTTAAGTACATCTACAAGCAGTTTGTGCTGATAACTTTGGATCATACAGAATGTAAGTCCTAAATGTAAGGACTTGGTCACAGAAGTGTCACTGAGATTGTACAAAAAAGTAATGAAATAAATGTACATTTTCAAAAAGAAGTGTGCTGTTTGATCATGAGTTAACCCTTACCATGCGTTACCTTTCCAAGAACACTGCTTTTTAAAAGGTTTCTTCCTTTATATGATATCAAACCTACCAGGTGAGCAGCTATTGTCCACAATAGAGATGTCATCCAGCGAGATGTCACCAAACGGTCCAGATCCTCGTCTTGCTTCAAACACAATCTATGGGCAAATTAACGCACATTTAGTTTTCTGGTCATTACTCTTAAAAGCCTAGTCCTGTGGCGCCAAACAATTGTTGGGTTGCACATACAGTATTATCCATATGTAGCACCCGAAGTAGGTACGCCGGGGGTATTTCTCGTGCAACGCATCACATCGCAGCAAAACGCAACGAATGTGGAAGTAACTATGTCAAGGCAGGGCCTAAAAAGTCAGGGGTATATGACCTGATAAAGATGTGATATTGTGTGAAACAAATGCCAACAGGACAAGGGTTCATCAATTTACAACATTCAACCTGATGCCGATTGTAGGAAAATGATTACTAAACACACACACAAACACACACACACAAATATATATATATATATATATACAGCTGGTCACACAAGCTCATAGTCGCGCAGATATCGGAACTAATCTCTACTTACATTGAATGATGTCCCTGCTGGAATGTCTACCTGCCCAAACCTCCACTGATTTCCCTGTGTTCCTGTCCGAGTCCACACAGGATTCCCAAGCGATGAGCCAGTCTTGATGTACACCCGGAGCCTGTTGACGTCCCTACCGTACATGTGGTACCAGAACTGGACACACTTGGCACTTGTTGTAGTAACGAGAGGACTGATCACACGGGCGACACTACCGGATGAGCCAGAAGACGTCTCGATGTAGATATAATAGCCACCTGGGCAAGACAAACATCAATACTTAGTATTATAAAGGCAACACCGACTCTTGATAATCTGGCAGCGAATTGCACTCTACGGCTAAAACAACACCAAGACAAAACACTTGCCAGAAGACCGTGATATATCATACGCCACCTATAGGCATGTATAGGTGTCATTCCCGACGTCTCTTCCCACACCCCTATTTATATCATTCCCCCTTCTGTTATTCACAGAACGTGACAAGGAAAAGTGAAAAGGTCACAGAGTACTAGTCGGGTGCGCTAAAACTTTCCTTTTGCTTCTGCATACAGGTAAAACTCTTAAGCCGACTTGACTTTATGACGATCATTCGCTCCAGAAATGCAATACATGAATATCGGACAGCTCGCACGTGGGAAAATTAGTCTGCTGTAAAGAGTCAACTACAAGATTGTTTTTCCCCTGTTTCAATGTCTTTTCAGACATGTCGACAATTCGCTATTAGTAATATTACCCCGCCTTTGACCAATGTGAATATAATAAAACTTACCTCCAGTGGTGTGGTCAGCACTCGGCCCGGTGCTGGTGGAAGGAGTCGATCCACTGCGTCGGCTCCAGTCAAAGTTGTCGTCGTAGGCCTGTCTCCATCCACACAAGCCCAGCTCAAAGTCACAGTCAAATGGGTCTGAAGTGGAAACTTCCATTTTGAAAATCCATTTAACCCTTTACGCACGCGCGCGCACACACGCGCACACACACACACACACACACATACACAAAGCCTCGGTCACAATCCGTCGTACGTGCATCTGTGTGCTGTCTACGTGCAAAAACGTGGTGAAAATGCTGAAAATCCACTTATATTAAGCCTTCACGCGCACGCACGCACACACACACACACACACACACACACGCATATTATGGAGCGCACACACACATGCGCGCATACATGTAAACGCGAACATTATAATTACCGAAAACATAAACGCCTTGCCGAAGGTAACAATACCTCCCTTTTCATGTTTTTAAAGATATGACCACAGCAAGTAATTTTTATGGATGACATCAGCGCGCGCATTGATTTTCGCCTGATTTTGAAAAAAAAAAGAAATTTTGTTTCCCACTAAATCAAAACCCTTTAACCATTTGTCCAATGATTAAAAACTTTTCTTTTTCAAAGTTGTTTCAGTGACAAATGGATGTTGTGATAGTTATCATTTATAGGTATATAAATAGCCACAATATAGGTATCATTTCTTGTTTAACAGGGTTTATGATGTTAAAATTTGAAAATATAGGAATCTTGTTTTTTGGCCGGTCTTGTTTTTTTCGCCCTCTCGCATTACATTTGGAGTTTGCGGAGGACATGGAGGATGTCATCCATAAAATTTACTTGCTGTGGCCTATGTAAGAAAATAATGAAAGACACCCCTAGGCGTATATTCTCAGAAGAAACGCCATAAGGGAAGTGTGTGAGGGAAAAGAATGATAAAAAAATAATGTCTAAATAAGTGTGCTGTTTGAGTTCAAAATTACTGCAGTGTTTAAAAACATATGCTGTTTCAGCATGTAATACTGTTGATGTTGGATTTAAAAGAAGACTCTGAGTCACTCTGTACTCCTAGTAGCCATGCAGACTGGCAGATTTGGTAAAATATTGCAAAGTTATAAGCTGGAAAATGATTTCATCATATTAAGTTGTTTTGCCTTATAGAAGTACGAGTATATGTACAAGTACCTCTACGTGTAGTTTGTGCTGAAAAGTGTGGATCATACAGAATGTAAGTCCTAAATGTAAGGACTTGTCACAGAAGTATCACTGAGTGTACAAAAAAGTAATGAAATAAATGTACATTTTCAAAACGAAATGTGCTGTTTGATCATGAGTTAACCCTTACCATGCGTTACCTTTCCAAGAACACTGCTTTTTAAAAGGTTTCTTCCTTTATATGATATCAAACCTACCAGGTCGGCAGCTATTGTCCACAATAGAGATGTCATCCAGCGAGATGTCTCCATAATATCCAGATCCCCGACTTGCTTCAAACACAATCTATGGGCGAATTAACATGGACATTAATGGTATTCTAGATCTGGCCATTACTACATTAAAAACCTAGTCCTGTGGCGCCAAACAATTGTTGGGTTGCACATACAGTATTATCCATATGTAGCACCCGAAGTAGGTACGCCGGGGGTATTTCTCGTGCAACGCATCACATCGCAGCAAAACGCAACGAATGTGGAAGTAACTATGTCAAGGCAGGGCCTAAAAAGTCAGGGGTATATGACCTGATAAAGATGTGATATTGTGTGAAACAAATGCCAACAGGACAAGGGTTCATCAATTTACAACATTCAACCTGATGCCGATTGTAGGAAAATGATTACTAAACACACACACAAACACACACACACAAATATATATATATATATATATACAGCTGGTCACACAAGCTCATAGTCGCGCAGATATCGGAACTAATCTCTACTTACATTGAATGATGTCCCTGCTGGAATGTCTACCTGCCCAAACCTCCACTGATTTCCCTGTGTTCCTGTCCGAGTCCACACAGGATTCCCAAGCGATGAGCCAGTCTTCATGTACACCCGGAGCCTGTTGACGTCCCTACCGTACATGTGGTACCAGAACTGGACACACTTGGCACTTGTTGTAGTAACGAGAGGACTGATCACACGGGCGACACTACCGGATGAGCCAGAAGACGTCTCGATGTAGATATAATAGCCACCTGGGCAAGACAAACATCAATACTTAGTATTATAAAGGCAACACCGACTCTTGATAATCTGGCAGCGAATTGCACTCTACGGCTAAAACAACACCAAGACAAAACACTTGCCAGAAGACCGTGATATATCATACGCCACCT